>NC_139657.1:20952117-21409617 GCF_951799395.1 Argentina silus | reverse complement strand
AAACTGGTTGTTTTATGGCCCTCTTTGAAATGTTTTTTATCCAAAACCATCTGCAGCTACTGATTTGGCTGTCTGGAGGAAATTATAAAATGAGATAACATACATATTAATGTGAGCCTTAACAACTGTGCACAAAAAGGATTATCGTCTTGGTTGCAAATGGAGTTGAAAGTGCTTTTACTTAGAAT
Source organism: Argentina silus (assembly GCF_951799395.1). Classification (NCBI taxonomy): domain Eukaryota; kingdom Metazoa; phylum Chordata; class Actinopteri; order Argentiniformes; family Argentinidae; genus Argentina; species Argentina silus. The sequence continues at coordinate 21,409,429 of NC_139657.1, read as the reverse complement.
CAGTCATTCTGATACGTGACTGAATCGTAATCTAGAATATGATCGCGAGTATTCGTTGAATTATCTTCCTACCAGCGCAGTCCTCTGCAATTGAACGTTGAATAAGTGATGTTCATTTTATTCACCCTCTTCTCCAACTTTTTTAGCAAAAGCAAAAATAAATTTGTGTCAACAGTTTAATTCTACACTTAATTCTATTGTGCTAGCTACGAAACACTCTAGATACAGTATATTTGGGGTGACTGAAATCTCCTGGCATTCTATTTAAATGGCCATGTTCCCTTATTTCCACTTTGTCCAGATTTTTATTTCTGATCATTCTACCAGCTTTTGCTGAGCCTTGGGCAAGTTCTGTCTCATTGGTATCTGTATGGTACCTTTCTCTTCCTCAGAGTGGCCCGTCACACTGATGCAGTCACAGGGGCTTCACAACACAAACACCTTTCTGCTTCCCACCCGAATGGCTCAGAGTCTACGTCTATGTGCTGTTAGGTACACATAAACTGTTAAGAGAAAATTGGCTTAGGCAGAAGTAACCTTTTTTCGTGCCAAGTGGACATGGATTGTGCATTGTGCCATAAAAACACTCTCCAATTCTTCCCCATCTATAGTGCCCATATAAAACCCAGAGAGGGCCAAGAGAAGATGTGAGATAAAGGGACAGGTCCATGAAATATTTACCACCTGTCTGGTGCATCTGCTCTCCTTCATCCCCTCAGTACGGTGGGCAAACAACAATACAGCCTTAGAATGATGTCACCTATAATCTGTCTCCCCACTTATCCTTGAAGGGTTCTCTATAGGGGGAGGAGAGAGGGAACTGTCCATCAAAAGGGAATTCTATTTGTTAGGACACCTTTTTACACTGATCTGGAGACCATCGTAAGACAATGGTGATCAAAGTCCAAAAATGTAAGTTAATGCTGAAGAAATGTATCATGTTTTATTTATAATACCTTTATGGGATTGAGTCACATTATTTTGCCTCAGGATAAGGATTTTTGTCAGTCAAAGGTTAAACTGCACTTCACTGAGAGAGAAACCATGCTTTGTACTGTGACTGATGCCTTGTCAATGTGGTCCGGGCTAATAAGTGTGAAAACAATGTAGGCATGCTCAATGCTGGGATCAATTCAACTCAGAGCCAAGGCTGGTATATCAATCAACCTGCACGTCAGGTTTCGAAAATCTGCTTTAAAGCAGTGTAGCAAAGTGTAGTCTTAAGCTGACATGGCTATGCTAGTTGTCATAGTAACGACGGGACCCTGTGCAGTGTAGGTGGTGGTGCTCGTGCTTCCTCTAATTCAGAAGTTGTTGTGGGTGACAACAATGCCTGCCATGAAAGTTTCCTAGTTGCTTGCTTTGTTTCTCTTTATGAGAATCATGGCGAGTGACAGAAAGCAACACACCTCTTCAGTACTCCACACACTCTTGTCTTCCATGCTTGTTTGTGGTTTGTGTAGCGAAGCGATGATGTCAGACAACACATACATGCATAGGATGAAAAAAATCACTTCAGGGCAATGTAAGATTTAGACTGTTAGGAGACATGCTAATCAGGCCAACCATTTGGAACTGGTTTTCACAGCATCCTGTGATGGTGAGTGATCAAGGTAAATTTGACAAGACCTATCAAATAAATTAACATACAGGTTGATTTGACATGAAGATGTAAATGCATTATATACTGCTTCAGACTGGGTGATAGATCAAAGGGGAAGGCACTACAAGAGCTTAGGGAAAACTCAGTTCTTGGTTCAGACCACACAGCTGGACCCAGAGTTTGGTAGTTTTTTGAATATGAATCAAGAGGACCTGCTTGTGGTCTGATGGCGACATTTGGGCTTATAAGTCTCACAAGGTAGCCATCACAAGAGTTTGATTCCGAATTAACTCCGCTACATTTGCTCTTTGGAGATAAACTTTCTACACACTTCTTTACATACTGTGTTGTACCTCTACAGCTTTAGCATTGTCTGGTCTACCTCACTGTACCACCCTTACAGATACCACCAGAATAGTGCCATGAATTAGAAACAGAGAAAAGAACACAGGAGACCATCCAAAATGATACAACGAGGCTGAATTACAGCCAGTGTTGGCAGCAACACAAAAATGTTTAATAGCAACATTAGGCTACAACTCTCGGAGGCAAAGGGCTTTTGTTTTGTCTGCTGAGTCAAATCTAATACACCTGGACGTCTGGCTCCCCTCTTGGCTGAAGACTCCCATGTGATTCATGGCTCTCCAACTTATCCACTGAATCAGAGCTCTGAGAGAGGAAGGATAGATCTTCCTCAGTGAAATGACCTCCTTTATCAGCCTTTGATCAGAACGAGACGATCTGGACCAGGCTCAACAGGAATGGGGCCAACGATTGGTGGAAGTAATGAAGGAGCTTATGATACTCATGATGTCATATTATCTATCCTGATATATCATACTTTTTTATCATTTGTAGGCTACATTGTATATTTCCTGGATCCCTGTTCAATTTCTATGGAAAGAGAATCAGACAAGCGCACTCCGACATAAGGTCAGATGTTTACCACATGGTTCAAAAGAAAGGAGACTGAAAGAAGAGAAGTAGATAGAAGATACAGACAGACGAGAAACACATGGAAGAATACAAATAGAAGAGAAACACATATAATAAAAAAAGATTGAAGAGAAATGGACAGAAGAGGACAGGTGTTGTCACACACAAAGTGTATTGCCTGCCTCTGTGCTGATGAACAGCACTCTTATTAGCAATCGGCATAAAAGCCCCTCACTGTGATTGTGATTGGTCGTTAGTCAGAGCGGCCCACATTCAAGAGGACCAACAGATGAGTGAAATCAGACTACTCAGGATGCGTTGGGGCGCACTCCACCGTGACTGATGAGGTTGACATTTGACCTGAGTGTGTGTAGGACTGCTGATGTCCTCTCCACACATGGGAGTTGCTAATGCACCCTACCACTATCCATATTAATGTGCCTCGACTGTGCTTTGATGGTTGTTTACTTATATCACAAAGGTTTTGCATCAAACAGGCGAGAGGAGAGGAGGTTTGCCCTTCAAATACGTGCAGGGATGGGTCTTTGGTTTGGTGTTGACTCGGAATGTCTTACCGTAATGCTTTGTACAAACCTGAAAACCCTAAAATCATCAATTTACGCATAAACAGTCATTAAGTATTAAGTATTAAACAAGCCAATAAAAAAGGGGATCTGTGTCATTTTAACAGTGCTTTGAAAATATGAAGCGAAGTGATTAGAACCACAGGCACAGTTTTCACTTTCCTTTGATAAAAATCACCAGCATCGAGACGGAGATTATAGAAGATACAAAGTAAATATTGAGATTTAGCAATAAAGAGTCTGGGTACGTGCAGAGAACATTTGTACAACCCATGTGAAACATACCTGATAAAGATGTTGTGTGTGTGTGTGTGTGTGTGTGTGTGTGTGTGTGTGTGTGTGAGAGAGAGAGAGAGAGGGAGTGTGTGCATGCTAATGTCTGTGTGTGTGTGTGTGTGTGTGTGTGTATTGTGGTGGATGTCTAGGATTTACCACTCTTCGGAGGTAAGATTCAAGAAATAAAGTCCTGAGTAGCCACAATATTCGAGTCCGGTATTTATTATTGCTTGCAAACAAGAGACAAGAGCGTAACAGCAGCCCAGGGTCGTCTTCTATCAACACACACACACACACACACACACACACACACACACACACATTTTGAATATTTTATTTGGATCCATAGAGTGAACACACACGCACACACACATAAACACAGTATTGAAATTCCATTCAGGACTTGGCTACCAAAGGTGAAAAAAAAAAACTGACAGCCCAACAAAGACAGAAGTGTCAACAACAAGGACATCAATTATGGAAACAACAATCCAATTTGAATAGCGCTGGGAATAGAACAAAGAACATAATCAGGAAAGGTAATTAATCATTTATTTTGAGGGAGGAACAAGAGAACAATTTCAAGTAGCAAAAAAGAGAAGCCCGACTTGTCAAGAGAAAGCAGGTTAGTTACTAAATGACACAGTATGTCTACAAAGTAGTTTTTGCTAAGACCACAAGAAACAGATTATTTTCATCCCAACAGCCTGTTTACACTGTAGTTCAGGTGGAGAACAATAGTGACATGTCTCAATATTAGTAATTGCCCCCAGGATTGGCACCCTGACTTTGATCAAACACACAGAGACATGTTGTGTGTCTGTCTTTTATCTATTCTTCTCGTTTGATTCTACAAGTCGATATCTGCCACAGCCCTACCACCTCAGAGAGGTGTGTGTGTGTGTGTGCGTGTGTGTGTGTGTGTGTGTGTTGTGTGTGTGTGTGTGTGTGTGTGTGTGTGTGAGTGAGCAGCTGTAGCCTGTGGGAGAGTTTAGTGAGGCCTGGGGAGAGACAAACATGATGGATTAGATTTGTCACTTTGAGTCACCAAGCCTTGACACAACGCAATACATGAGCTCTGGAGCATCTGCAGGTGAACACTAATGCAGACAACAAATAGAACAGGTAACACAATGCAACTGTTCTCCGAAGAAGGCACGACAGATGAAGGAAGACAGTGCGCACAGTCATACACAAAGTAAAATGGCTGACATCAAGTTAATTCATCCCCTACTATATTTCACCATATTTAAAATAAAAAAACATTATTGGATGTTCAACAGTTATCTCCAAATTGATATGGTGACGTTCTATGACTAAATTAATAGCATGTCGTCATCATTCAGGATGATGCCCAAATATTTTCATAATCTAATTTATTTTAGTAACTTCTCAGTTGAATCTTAATTCAATTTCAAGACCTAAATTAGCCTTTATCATGAGTAATTGATCCACTGTGGTTTGTAACATGGTTGTTAATGATAGCAGTGTGCGTGCGTGCGTGCGTGCGTGCGTGCGTGCGTGCGTGTTTGTGTGTTCTGCTTATTGCACCACAAACAGAATGCAATTAGTGGTGGTAAGCATCGATGATGGCTCTTTGATGTTAACGAAGAGGAATGTTTGAAGACAGAGGGCTGTGTCATCAGACAAGCATGGTTGCCATGGCTGGGGCTGACTGACGCAGGCAAAGCAGGGCCACAGACACACAACACTTCCTGTTATTTTGAGCCTTGCCTGCGTGCCTAAGCTCTATCAAGGTAATTTGGGAGCCCTGTTCTCGTCCACCGCCACTCACAGTGTAGATGGAAGGGAGAGATGGGCTGGCAGGCTGGCGGGCTGATAGAGATAGATAGATACGTACTTTATTGATCTCCGAGGGGAAATTAAGGCGTTACAGCAGCTCACATCACAAACAACAACAACAAAATAAAGTGACAATAGAATAATAGAATAAAAAAAATAGACATCTGAAACATTATATACAGGAAGAACAGTCCAAGATGATTTAACATCCTCCAGCCTGACTCTGATCACCCTGATCGAGCCAGCCGGAGGAGGAGTTGTACAGTGTTATTGCGGCAGGCGGAAAAGATCTCCTATAGCGCTCCTTAGTGCAACGTGGTTGTAATAATCTGTTGCTAAAGGAGCTTCTCTGCTCTGCCACAGTGACATGTAGGGGATGGGAGGGATTGTCCACGATGGCCAGGAGTTTGGTCCTCATTCTCCTATTGGCCACCTCCAAAGGAGAAGGCTACAGCAGCCTCTCTCTGTGTGGCATGGATCCTTGCTAAAAAGAAGAGGGGTTTTACAGACTCGAAGACAGTGAGAGAGTGGATGTTCGCTACTATTGAGAAAGTGATCACAGAGACAAGGTGAGAAATCAGGTGATGTCATCAATTAAAATCATTCCCATGTCTGACACATCAACCACAAGAACAGTTGACGTTCTAGCAACGGAGGTTTCGAAACCCTTTTGGACAGACGTGGAGGCCATGTCCCTGGCTGTTCACGAATCCACAGAAAAACTGACATAGCACAGCTTGTCTGTTTATATGTGGGTTTTTTTTATGGTGAGTGCTTTCGGGAGGACATGCTGGGCCTAATACCATTGGAGGGACACACTACTGGTGAGATCATTTTTCAGAAGATTGTCACCTTTTTCAATGACAATGGACTGGATTTAGAGCGAGTTAACATGCTTGTCACTGTTGGCACTCCGGCTATGTTGGGAAGGGTGCAGGGTCTGTCTGCCTGGCTGTCAGCTCTTGCACCGCTGATGAGGTCACTACAGTGCTTTGTTCACCAGAGTGTCCTGTTATGTCTATCATTAACTTTGTTCGATCAACATCTAGCGTGCAACACCATTTGTTTCGGAAACTGCTATCAGACATGTCAGCCGAGCATAATGATCTATTTTTAGATAATGATATTAGGTGGCTAAGCTAGGGTAATGCACTCAAAAGACTATGTGAGGGAGGAGATTGTTGCTTTTCTCCGAGATTGCTGGCACAAGAAAGCCAGGACATATCACTCGACATAGACTTAATTTGGGACTACAGGAAAATGGTTATTTTGATATTATTGGAAAATTGACTGCTTTTTAAAATAAATTGGTTATTTTTTGCATCCTGACTAAATGCTCCATTTCCCTCATCATCAGCCCAGATCACTACAGTGATGTCTGAGTTTTTGGATAAATTGAGGGCTAACTTTGCAACAAGATTTGATTACTTCGATCTCCCGCCAGAGGTGATGCGATTTGTCAAGGACCCATTCTCTATTGATACAGGGGGAGACTTCTCAGCGAAAGCCAAACAGGTGCTGACATCAAGGGCCCGCTTCAACTGGAGCTTATTGACATTCGAGCATCAGCTGACCTGAGACAGGCGCTTCAGTCTGTGCGAAGTTTTGGACTGAGCATTTCAATGGAGAGCAATTCCCAATCGAGACGACACGAGAAGATTGCAATTTTTTCTTCTAACTATGTTTGGATCAATGTACACGTGTGAATCCAGCTTCTCTCACACTGCAAATAACATGTTTAAAATCTGGCCCCTTTAAAAATATAATTGAATAACCCTGTCCTCCACCACATCCTTAGGCCTATACACAACATTAACTGTATACCGACAATAGATGCACAGCAGTAGATAAATGGCACTTGGGATGCATGGTGAGAGGGGTGGGTGGAAGGAAGATCTATTCTGGTGCCTGGAAGCCTCTCAGTTTTCCAGGCATCAATTAGTCCGGAAATAGCCTTTGTCAGGGAGATGAGTGCAGGCATGAAAGAGTGGAGAGGCAGACACCTGCATTTGCTCTGTTTATGGAGAAGAGGAGGAGGGGTCAGGTGACATGCTTCTGTGGCAAATCAACTGGCTGGAAAAATCAAGGGTTACGTGTGACATGATCTGTAAACAAATAGAACTTTGCTTTTGTCTCACCCTTTTAGACTGTCTTCTCTAACAAAATAGTCCTCTACACTGTTTTGTTTCGTTTGATTTTAGGCCATGAAAAGGATATAAATCCCAAGTAGTGTATATTTAGAACACAATTACGGTATCTAAAACCTACACTCTCTCCTTTTTCTCCTTTTCTAAGTTTAAAGACATGGATTTCCCTTGAAAGGTATATACTGTACATGTACTTACAGGCCCCTTTCTTCCCCATATAATCTTTGGAGGATCAACTATTTGTGGGGGTGGGCCTTTGAATGTGATTTCTAATGAGAAATTCTCTTGCTTGCCATGCTGTCATGACTGAGAGTAAAGCCCTGTGCTCTCAGCAAGGTTAGTAACTAATCACAAGGTATTACAGCAGACAGTCTGTCTCTGAGCTCACTTAAACAGATTTAGGGACGCTCCCAACCAAAATTCCATTTCACTTTTTTCAAAACAGCGAGAGGTACAAGATGTTTGTTCATGTGTCGACTTTGATTTAGACATCGCACATATTCTCCTCACCTTAGATCAAACTTGGATTCATCATTTGGGCTCAAATTGCAGCCCCTCAACTGAGAAAGAAAGAGAGAAGGAGAGAGAGAGCAAAGAAGAGAAAGTTTAGTAGGAGTTCAAAGGCAGGAGGAAATATGAACCAGCTGCGCAGGCTCCACTTTCCTGGCCGTAAAAAGCATTTTTGTATATGTTTATTTCTAATAACTGGGCTCTGTACCTTGTGGTGATTTTGAGACAGTCTTCAGTCCTTATTGGCAAACAAGCATTGAAGCAATTAGAAAATAGCAAAACATACTAAGACCACTGAAATACCACACTGAAATACATCTGGGGTCAAAGTGTATACTTCTGAGACTGTCCTCCAGTTATACATTGACAAACACGTCACTTTGTGAAAATGTTTTGTTAATTTGTATGTTAAGAGTCTGTTTGTTATAGAATATAGGAGGGAGAGACCTAGATTTCATACACATGGTTGAGATTCTATTAGATTTTCCCCCTTCTTGTGGAGTTTGTATGATAAAACTATTAAAACATTTTCCCTGGTTGGTACTGTTGTTTCCATGGTGACCACACTGCCATCAGCCAGCTGTCCAAAGTGAGATGGCTGGGCATGTTTGAAAAGAGTTCCATAAATTCACATCCTGATTCCATATAGATTACCAGCTGTGCCAGTGCACTTTTACTTACAGATGATTGCCACTTTTTATTGGGTCTTATTCAAGATTGCCGCCTAATCTGGCTTCCAGTCAGCTGAAACTGAAAAACAGGTTTTTTTTTTGTTTAGAGATGATTATCAGCAGAGAACCAGCAGTTGTCATGGACAGATGGAATTGAGCGCTCACCTGGAGTGAAAAAGTAACATTTGAAAAGAGTACTATACTGCATATCAAGGACAATAAGTAGCACTTGCTATTACAGTAGGCTTATATAATCCAACACTGACATGATTATACAGAAAAAACTGCATACAAAAATTCTCACTCTTCAAAATAAAAAAGGCACAAAGGCATGTTTCATTCCATTGATGGTTCTCCTTTATTCATTGTATGTCAGCCCCGTTCAGTGAGGGATGCACAGTTTAGTGTAGATGACAGCCTTCGGGGACAGAACAAGATGTACTGTATTGTGCCAACATATGCCCGCATGGCATGGATACAGTGATAGGTCACCATCTGCCACTATTAGTGATGGTTGTTCTCCAGTGTTCTGTAGGTGCCACCTCAGAAATGGCAGCATCTGTAATGCAGAGACGACGCTGATTACACGCATGTCCCCATAGGCAGGGTCCAGGGGGCGCACTCTGTCTTAACTCCACAGCTGTGTAAGAATCATGGTCTCATAGTACAGAATGTAACCAAATACAAACTCAGTGGAGTTCGTTGGGTGTGTCCCAATAGTCTGTTCCTCGCATCCTACCTCCTCACTTAAACTACTGGGGTAGAATAGTTCCTCCCCTTAGATATTCTCCTCCAATACGGTTTTGTGACGAGAGAGGATGCGAGGAATAGAGGAAAGAATATTAGGACACATCCATGGGTCGGTATTGATGTGGTCTCCACGTACATTATGATTTCAGAAAGCACTGTGGAAATAATCAGAGCTGCTCATGTTAGGAGTAACGGCCAAACTATACCAACACCATCATGACACCATAACGTCTCCGTACTGTGAGCCGCAGTTACACAACTCATGGTGATCAATGAGATATGCTAGACGGCATGCAAAAGCAGCAGGTCTAAGAAGCTAGGCTCGCTTGAAGCAGCATAGTTTTACGCTTTGAGTCTATTTGGCATCAGACCTGTCTACCTGTCTGATCTACTCTCTTTATATGAACCTCCACACACCCTACAGTCAAGCCACGCCAAACTGCTTCATGCACCCAGAACTAGGCTCCACACAATGGGGGACCGGGCCTTTTCCTCCCATGCACCACGCCTTTAGAACTCTCTTCCTGACAATCTAAGGGCTGTTCAGACGGTTTTTGAAGCAATTATTATTATTTTCCTAGGTAACGAGAGTGTTGCAGAGGCATAGATGCAGAGAAATAAGCACATAATATCAATTATAAATTCACAAATAATCTCAATCATCCTAAAACTAAGTAGGTAAATTGCAAAAATGATCCTGCACACATTGAAAGGTTCAGTATCGCATTAAGAGTACACAAAAAAAACGCAATTGTTGATGTCATGCAGGTATAGGCTACTTCAAATAATGAAATTGCAGTTGTTGAGGCTTCAAGAATATAGCCTGCCATTATGAAGTGTAGCTGAAATTATTTTCAGATAGCTTCCCTTTATGACATACAGTATAGTCTATTTTGTCAACAGATCAACGTTTGTGGCAGCACGTCTTGTCTCGCTCTGGGTGCAGCACCCTGAAAACTGTGTTAACAGAACTAAGACGGTACGCTCTTGTTACGGTGTTGGTGTAGTTTCAGTGAATACTGAAGATATGGTTATTAGTTTGCAACCTGGCTCAAGACTGATAAGTATGTGGCTCTCCCCTCTTCACTTTGTCTCAATAATGCCTAATAAGTTACCATGACAGCTAGACTAGAGAGGATTGCCCTTGTTAAGCTCTAGCTATCTAACTATCTGAGAGCAGCAATAACACTGTACGATGTCCGATGGTCAAATTACCTTAAAAAACAATTGTGATTGTGTCCTGCTACGATAAAGCAGATGCAATGTCTCAGTCTTCTTTCGCATGTATCTCACAGTGTACTTCACTGTTTATTGAAGGAAGTGGAATTATACTCTATATGGAAAAAAGCTAAATGTGAATACCATGCAATATTCATGGTTCTCCTCACAGTTTAGTGACACATTTTAATCAACCATTTTTGTGATTTCATGGATGGAATTAAGACACTGTAAACATAAATAGTTTTACTTAAGGAATTCATTCATCCATTTCTAAAAGTCTTGTAAAAAGTATCCTGAAAAAAGTTCTGAAAATCCTCTGGCTGAGAATCAAGAGAACACCTTTGAGGCTATTGCTAGTCCAGATGTGATTCTACAGTATGTCCCTTATCGGCACCCATGCACATGTGTGAGTGTGTGAGAAACCAATCCCCCTTCCACAGATATAATCTCCTTTTAATATTCACTTCATGTACTGTAATGATGGGCTTCTTTTTCTGATACCATTATAATGACTTGAATCCAATTCAAAGCTTCCTCTTGGCTTGTGGCTGTGCTCTACCAGAACCGCGTGAAAGCGTGCAATGGTGCAGCTCTCTCTGTGTGGTATGATAGTGTATCTTGCGCACACACTCTCTCTCTCTCTCTCTCTCTCTCTCTGTGTGTGTCTCTCTCTCTCTCTCTCTCTCTCTCTCTTTGCCAGGGTGGCACACGTCTCAAATGGTGAATCACAAGCTCATATTCTGGGTCTGTCATCTGAGTGGGTTTAGGATGACTGAAAGGGTAGGGAACCTGCCAACATAACATTCTCTTCTGCCCTGTGGAAAGAAAATGTAGTAAGCAAGCAAGTATCCATTATTTATAGAAAATTAACAGTAATACAAACAGTAATGATGTGATATATAATAATATGCTTAAATCAGAACAGGATGAGATGGTTTTAGAGAATTGTTCAATCCACTATGCAGACTTGTTATAGGCTTCCTTGCCAGATAAAGCTAATAATAATAACATATGCCATTTAGTTGACGCTTTTGTCCAAAGCGACTTAAATTGCAGTGAGTGCATACATTTTTCAGTATATATGGTCCCAGCGGGAAGCTCTGGTAAGAAAGTATATTTATTTGTATATAATAGTAGGCCAATAGAGAAAGAATATTGGTTTTTGCAAGTATTTCACATTGATAGGAAAATCCAGGCAGAGAAGTCCAGTCCAATGCTAACTTGAGACCAGAGACATTTCATCTCAGTTTGGTGCCTGTCATCACAGCAGGCATGTCCTACCTCACACAGCTCATTAATGGATGCACTTGGTAAACCCTCTCTGGACCATATAGCTGGAGAACACTGGGGAGTGGAGAGAGAGTGAAATACGCCAAATACACAAGCACAGCGTGTTATCAAATTCTGAGTGCTTTCAAAGTGTAGTGTATAAAATATCTACACTACGCTTAATACAGCACTTAGTATAGATGGTACACATCTATAGTATAGATGGTTTCAAAAGTAACAACAAAAATAAACGTTATTGCGCATGTGTAAAAAAACTCAACCCAAGAAAACCAGCTTAGAAGCTAAATAATCCTAATACAATGGGAAAGGGAAAATGTTATTTTCCCTCGTTCTCCATAACAACAAAGCACTGGAGGAAGTTGGAGGGCAGCAAAACGGACAACAAGGCCATTGCACTGTATACATTGTGACGGCCGCCGGGGTGTGCGGGCGCGTCACGGACCCAAACACAGTGTAAGCAGAGAGATCCACACCAGAATTACAGTCAAAAATATTTATTCGATTAGCGGGGAGAGGGAAATGATAGAGAGAGGGTGGGGTTGAGAAGGCGTCGTGTCGTGCACGGGCCCCGCAGGAGATCCGTCGTCGGGAAGATAGCAGGGGGTTTCGGTACACGGTGGGTGGTCCTCTTACGTTCCAGGTCGGGGCGGCAGCAGGGTAGTCAGACAGGCGAAGGTTGGCAACGTAGCGGGCTCTCGGACGGTCTCGGGGTCGGGCTTCAAAGGGGGCTCTCATATGGTCAGGGATCGTACACAGGTCGACGGTGACTTGGCTTTCTCTCTCTCTCATCCACTACTCCGTGGTTCGCCTTAGCAACCCCCCCCCTCTCTGGGTGCTCCGTGGGCTCCTTTTGTCCCGTCTCTGCTGCTCCTGCTGATGCCCTTCACCTGTGCCTTGATGGGCAGGAACTCCATGTATGGGCATACGGTGCTTATCTCCACGGGTTGCAGCTGTGGCCCCTTGGGGCGCAGGAACTCCATACATGGTCCTGCCAAAGACAACACGGGGCAAGAGAGGGACAGCAGAAACAGCAGAGACAAAGCGAGGCGAGATATACACTCCACTTACCACCGTCCCACACTCGCGCATGGGCTTAGGCACGGGGCGGGCGCCACAACATATACAAAAAAAAAACTTATTTTACCCTTGCAACATTCAAAGAGCCCAGGTTTGTTTTTGTAGGTATGAGGCATTTGAGGCCGGAGCTCTTTAGCCTGGAAAATGTTTTTTCTCATCCCGATGCCTTGAAATGGAAGAGGAGCAATGAGCTTTTTTTATCTCCTTCCATAACAAGTTTTCTGTATATGGATGGTGTCACTAATTACAATTCCTTCCATCTCACATGGCTAACCATGCATCATTACAATACAGAGCCGCCCAACAGCTGGCATTTCAATATTGATCGGCGGGTCTGCAGAGTAGAAAAATAGTGATACTGCAGAGGGTAATACATCAAGGTGTGCTCTTGACAAATGAGAATGACAAATATTGTGACATGAGGGTCAAAGGTCATTCATGAATGTCGGGGACATTGTGTACCTCCCTATCTAGTGGAGTCAGCTTTGTTATTCTCTCCTTTCGCAGCTGAAAGGAGTAGCAGCAGGGCATCAGGCAGTTAAATGCCATGTCTGAACCCCGCCAAGGCACGCCTACGGTGCACACTGACAGCCCCATAATGGCACCGACTGGAACCACTTAGACACATAATAAAGCTTCATCTCAAGCCTGGCACACCATACTCCATCCATCCAGTAGGGCAACCCCATAGAGAATGGACACATCACTGCTGTGTGTGTGTGTGTGTGTGTGTGTGTGTGTGTGTGTGTGTGTGTGTGTGTGTGTGTGTGTGTGTGTGTGTGTGTGTGTGAAGATGAAGAGAGTGGTGTAACTCTGCTGCACAGTCTTTCAGCTAACCATGAACCGCCCTCTCTTTCTCCCCATTGGCCTTTTCTTCTCCCTGGCCATCTCACCCTCAATGATAGAGTGGAATCATGTGTTCACTCTGGCCCATCTTCTCACACTTCATTAGACCTTGTGAACGGTGGGGTGTTATTATGGCTCCTGGGAAGCTTGACAAAGATGAGCTTGGTGCTAGTGACTTGTGAGTCACCAACATCAAGGTGTGAATGTAAGGAGTGTATGATGAGAGGAATTCTAATATAGTTTATTTATAATTCAGATAATTATATGTCATGAATGGAAGTTGTATGCTGTTGACAATAATATACTGTATAAGTAGTGTTCATGTATAAGGACTGTCTCCAGATATCGTCGTCATGCACCACATCTAATTTGCCTGAATTATGTGGAGAACACATTAACTTCAAAGCCACAGGGAAAAGGAGGAGAGAAAAATGTGACAGTTATTGAAAGACTATGCGTCATCATTGACATTTGCAGAACATTTTTATCGAGCTGTATTCATTATCTGGTGAATTACTCCCCTTTTAGCACCTAATCAGCCGCCACGGATTAGCTTTTGCTCATGTAAAATGTATTTCATGCTTCAGGTTTCATATAAGCGGGCATGAATAACCACTCAGACTGTGAACAAATCCGCGTAAATAAACATAGCTTGAGATGGTTGGAATGGTACACACTACACCGAGACAGTGGTGTGACAAGCATAACAAGTGCACGTTCAGACAAATTGGAGTCGTCAGGTGGTCTTAACACACTTTAAAATGGCAGTTGAACAAAAGTGACATAAATCAACCAGACTTCATTATTGCAATGGAACTCAACACTTTCAAAGCAAATGTGGCTACTATATTGCATTCTGCCTCTGTTTTATGTATCAGAGAACACTGCCAAAGAGGATGACCTTTTGCTGGCTTGAGAATTCAATTATCCACTGATCCTATTTATATGGAGGACAGCGCATCATTAATATGTTAATACATGCCAATTCTCACTTGGTTCTCATTAAATAAAGGAATGACTTGACCTTCAGCTACAACCTGTCAACAAAATAAGAATCAGAATCAGCATCAGAATCAGAATCAGAATTCTTTTATTTGGCCAAGTATATTTGCACATACAGGAAATTGACTTGGTGAGGTTGGTGCATGGGACATAAAAAACAATAGAAAATATTTGTCCTTGACAGTGGAGGCAGCGAACCAGATGGTGATTGATGAGCTGAGGATGGACTCAATGATGGCCGTATAGAACTCGACCATCACTTTCTGCTGCATGTTGAACTTCTTCAGCTGCCGCAGGAAGAACATCCGTTGCTGGGCCTTCTTGATGGTGGAGGTGGTGTTCTCCGCCCACCTGAGGTCCTGTGAAATTATTGTCCCCAGGAATCTGAATGACTCCACAGTGTTAACTGGGGAGTCACACATGATGAGGGGGGCGGTTGGGGCTGGGCTTCTCCTGAAGTCTACTACCATCTCTACAGTTTTTAGGGCGTTCAGCTCCAAGTTGTTCTGGCTGCACCAGGAAGCCAGGCTGTCAACTTCCTCTCTGTAGCTGGACTCATCCCCATTGGAGATTAATCCAATGAGGGTTGTGTCATCCGCGAACTTCAGGAGTTTGACAGAAGGGTGGCTAGAGGTGCAGCTGTTGGTGTAGAGGGAGAAGAGTAGAGGAGAGAGCACACAGCCTTGTGGGGCTCCAGTACTGATGGTCTGGGGCTCCGAGACAAGCTTGCCCAGCCGCACATGCTGCTTCCTGTCTGTCAGGAAGTCAGTGATCCACCTGCAGGTGGGCTCAGGCACGCTCAGCTGGGATAGCTTGTCCTGGAGGAGAGCTGGGGCGATGGTGTTGAATGTGGAGCTGTGCCCTATGAGCATCTGCCCTGCAAGGTGCGCGGTCCAGGAACAGATCGCGCACGCAACATGATTGCTGCAGCAAGACTACTGCCCTATGAGCATCTGCCCTGGACCGCGCACCTTGCAGGGCAGATGCTCATAGGGCAGTAGTCATGCTGCAGCAATCATGTTGCGTGCGCGATCTGTTCCCAGTGTGGTTAATTTGTCTTCTATGTCCCACTCTTTACATTTATGTTCTTGTCATAGGCTGAAGAGATTTCACAGTTTGATGACTAGTTTAAACAAGGCGCTGCGCAGAATCACTGATCTGCAAATCAAATGCTGCAGGAAATAACCACTGATTGTTGATCAATATCAGCAAATCAGCCCAGTGCTGAAACTGATAATCGCAAACACGGAGAGCGGCTTTGAAAACTCATGGCTAAAGGCTGCAAAACTGCCGGCTAAATGCAGTAAGGTTGTGGGCACTTCATCAGCATGTATTTTCGCGTGTTCTCGATTGTTGTTTGTCTTAAATTAAATTAAACTATTTTGCATTGCAATGGC
Source organism: Argentina silus (assembly GCF_951799395.1). Lineage (NCBI taxonomy): Eukaryota > Metazoa > Chordata > Actinopteri > Argentiniformes > Argentinidae > Argentina > Argentina silus. The sequence goes on along the minus strand of NC_139657.1, from coordinate 21,393,316 downwards.
CAAACTGGGAAACTGTGTTAACTAAGTTTTTTTTAGTTTTTTATTATGCTTTTTTTGCGGGAAATAACGCTTTGACGCCTATAAAATAGCTATATTTACTATTCTCCTATGGAGCTTCTAATACAAGCTTACTATGTTTGTGTCCAGACAGCTTGTTGATATTTCTGATGTCATGGTATTCTTTGGTTATGATGCAATCATCAACTGATCGGTTGTTCAATGTGTGTTGGTATCAGACTCCCACATAAACTCTCTCAAAAACTGTTATTAACATATATTCGTTATTGCCACCACTGAGAGATAAAGGCACACATTATGTAAATCTGAGTGGGTTTGTTAGATCTGAATTATCCCAAATGGCCAATGAATAAGATGTTAGGCACACTTGATGACACAAGATGAAAGAGGAGATGGTAGCCAGAACCTTGGGTGATTTGAAGAAACAATTAGTAGAATCGTCTCTTTGACAATCCTGACTGAACTCCACATCACTAATTTACTATAATCAACTGTGACACTTTAATTAAAAGATTATTATGATTTCTGACGTGTTATCTGTTTTGAATGCCACTTAGCACACATACACAAACATGCAGGTCCCCAAATCTCAGCTCAACTTGAAGCCAGGGAACCACCGCTTCTCTCTTGATTACCTTACTCAATTTATTTTACTGCCCATTACTTTTTTCATAGGGACATTAGGAAATTAGGAAGTCTTTGTAACTAGACTTCAGACCCCCACACTATGAGTGTACAACAGTTCTTTTAGATGCCTTGAGTAAGTTACTCTCTGTGGACCATTTTCATCATTTCAAGATACAGTGCAAGTAATGATGGTACTCTTGGGAAACATAGTAGATTTCATTGATCCATGGCCGAGACTTAATTATGCTTTTGTTCCCGGGTTTCCCTGCATTCCTGATAGCCATCAGTCATCTCCAGCGAGTGAGGCACTGCACAGTGACAGTTCTCTGTGGTGATTAGTATCACTGACTCATTGATCCTTAGGGACTGGGAGAGCTTTAAAAGGGGAAGCCGGCAGCACAGATCCACAATAGGACAATGCTAATTTAGGCATAATCTCCGCATAATTCCACTGGTCCCCAAAGGATACGCCGCTCTTGTTTGGTAGATCCTTAAAGCGGAGTGGAGGTTGAAGTGAATTTGACTCAATCGTGTATATTTCTCATCCGTCCACCGTCGACATGGTCCCGAAATATCATTATAAAACATATCACTATGAGACTATATGAGACTACTAAGTAAATCTGAGTTCACAACTACCATATCTATAAGGTTTGTATGCACAAAGTAATTATATTTTCAACCTCACTAATCAGAACGATGAGATTTATGAGTCAGAGTTTAGAAAGTCAGCCTGTGCACAAAGTCAATATCTGTAAATGATTCCAGAGACTCAAAGGTCAGCCCACACACACTGGGCACATTTATTCCAGAAGGGAAGGCATGAGGCGTGTTTGGAGAGATGAGCAGGGTTGGATGAGGTTGGACTGATGGGTTGCTGGGGTGGGGAAAATTCCACTGGATATCACTATGACTGAATTTAACTCTTGAAAATCCAATCCATAATCTTGATGTTGATATACTACTTTTGGTGAGCCACTGAATTTAGGTTATAGTTGTGACATCTTTGGCTTTGTGTTAGTGCCATTCATGTAGATACAGATAATTTCAGGGTTTATTTGAACCCAAACATGAATTTGTATGTTGGCAGTAATAGAGAAATAAGAAGATGGAGCCTATACACTGCTGTTTTCCTTTCCTTTCACCTCAAAACTCCACAATAATTTCTCTCTCTCACGTGTTAAATCCTGTATTCCTGGGCTTGAGACAACAACTCCTGAATTACACTGGGTAGGGTTAAACAATGCAGCACCATCATCCAGTCTTCACATACTGAACAGACCCCGTCTTTGTTTCCAGTTTAGCTTTGCAATGACTTGGCTGACTTGATTGCTGAAAGGACTACCAGCCAGTATGTGGGGTTAGGGAATTTGAGGCCAGGGGACTGTAGAGGTTGATAACAGATGACAGGCCTTGGGTGCAGCTTATGCTGCTAAAGAAGCTTCCACAAAGTAACAAAACATGTATTCAACGCAACAGACTTTTGAAACTTTGGGCTTTATTTAGCAGGGACTCAACGAAATCAAAGACGGTTTTACAATACAGGTTCTCAAAGAGTCTATACAGTTTCTTGGCCTCAATGTGGTGATATTTATTACTCAGTTTGTGTTCTAACAGACAGAGGTGCCTCTCACACCAGCAGCACCAGCATGGAGAGAGGGGGCTATCTAGTACTGGAGAGGTCTCCACTTATCTCATAACACATAGTTACTAACACTGCTGTTTAGATAGGGCAATAAACAGAGGTCTAAGGTGCCAGACTAATAGATGGACTGAGAGGCTAGATAAGCAGGCAAATGGGTCTCCATCTCCTCTCACTTCCATTAATGTCCCTGTTTACTGATGGTGTGTTGTTGCCAGATACAGAGTTTGAAAACTGTTCCAACTACGCGAATGATTTTCAATCCTTGTATCCTGCAGTGTGCTCGTTTTGTCAACACCAGTTGTAGCTTTGACTTAACTATGCTTAACATGAGTCCCTACCCGTGCTCTATGAGTGAATGTGAAACCTCCAATATACAAAACAATAAACACAATTTTGTAGTGTAGATTCATAAGAGTGATTGATCACCAGTAAAAGTAACAAACCATGGGCAGTATATGCATGTCCAGGGCTGACTTGGCTGCCAGGCCCAGATTGACACCAGACTCAATTTGCTTTGCAAGGATCACTGGCTGACAAAACAATTAGCACAGCTGTGCCATAGCAATATGGCCAACAGTCTGAGATCTGTCTGCCAGCTGCCTGTTCCTGCCTGGAGACAGAGTGATGGAGAGGGGGAAGTGGTGCTGCCACTCAACGGGTTCACCCCTGTCGTTCACCCTCCAGGCTCATTAGATGGCTAAGCAGTCAGACTGTTTTCGCTGACGAGCTGTAATTAAAGAGCGCATCTAAGTGATTTAATTACTCTGTGAAATATCTCATCAGTACAAGGTTTACTTATGTTCACCATTATTGTGACCTGGACCCCAATTTAGAACTTTAAAGTACCAGATACATACAGTGCTGCTTGAAAGTATGTGAACCCCTTGTGCAATTATAGATTATATAGTTTTTACCATGAAATCTTTATTTAATCAGAACCTTTTTTATCTGACATAACAGGTTTATATTTACCAATTCACAGGTTTTGACATAACAGGTTTATATTTACCAATTCCATCCAGTCTGTAAATTAACTATATTGTTCTTTATTTTACTGAATGTAAATAACTGTATTTTTATGGCTTTTCTATGTTCTTAATAACTAAGTTATTTTACTGTAATTTGACAGCTTTTGACTGGAAACCCTGCTGCCAGACTTTTTTTTTACAGTGTTGCTCAAAGAGGCACATTGAAACAACTTAACACTTGCTCAATCTTGTGCGTGATTCTGCTCAAATTTCCTGGGAAAGGCCTCCCAGACCCTTAGACCCTAGGATTATGAATTGTTGCCCCAATGACTCTGTACCTTAGGTTTACCTGGGGTCAACCCCTCTCTCGGCTCTCTTTGTGCTGGTACCTCCGAACGCACTGACACAAAATGACTGAACTCGGCCCAACCGGGACCTGCATGCAAAACAAGTTATTTAAAAAACAAAACATTTTAGCCTGTTTAATGCCACTGGTATTGAGTCGGTTGTCTGATTGTTGATCAGCAGGAGACTGGAATTGCGACTATAATAGGTGGAATTTCCTAGCAGTGAGACCGTATCACATGTTTCAATCATTAACATATGTTTTAATAATAATTTTTTTGTAGGGGGAGGGTCAATGTCATTTTTTCAAGCGTTCGGGGAGGCCAATGTGAAAAAATAAGTTGCTTAAGGGACGGTTGTTCGTAGGTGGAGGTCAATTGAGGACATCAAATCAATTATCAGAGATTGAGAATAATTAAGTTCCTTTCCCATAAGTATGTTAAACTGAAAGCCTTTTTCTATCCGCAAATTAGAAATTAAAAAACAAAAATATTACTAATACATTTTGTCTTGTAAATGCACTCTCTGATATCTATCTGTCAAAAAAACTAAAAATCACAATTGCTCAATTTTGTCGCTATCTCCCAAAATAATTATTTGTCGAGATTAAATAGCAGAGTTATCATTTGCATTAAAAACGCCACTCATGATAAGCAATCTTCTGGTCCAGGGAGTAAGACATTTACCATTAGGGATCTTGACATTTTATACAGCACATCAATCATGAAGATGGTTGCCACTCTAAACTGGCCAAAATATATTCCCTGTTTTAATTAAAATAGATTTTTTGTCAGTGACTAATGCCAACTGAGGACACAGAGGCCAAGAGTACGCTCTCAGACCACTGGAGGTGTTGTCCAGGGGATCCTTTTAGAGAGTGCCTCAGTTAAGTTGATTTCCCCATTGGCCCTGCCTCAGATTTGGAAGAAACTACCCAGCGACGTAGGCTGCCATTTTAAACAGCTTGTATTGTTCTCTTCAAGACTTATATTGTGAGCTGTCACCTCCATGGAAATCACAAAGCGAAAGAGTGAATTCAAACGACAAAAATGAGCATTACAGCAAAATGGACTGTACTTGAGGGTTATATTTAACTTTTCAGTGTGTTCTTAATATCACTTTTCCATGTTGTTCAAATGTGATGGGAAAAACACATTCTTGATTAAAGTGCTAACTGTTTTGATATTCCTTCAATTTAAGAATATCAAAACAGTTGGCATTTTCATTGTTTTAAATATATATTTGTTTATGTTGTATTTAATCAAGAATGTGTTTTTCCCATCGCATTTGAACAGGCTGCTACATGCCCTAATGATAATTTCGAACATAGATTTCTCTTTTGAGCCTTTTTTGTTTCTCTCACCCAAGCAGGCCATGTTGAAGGCTCGGTTGTGTAGCAACAAAGCAAGGTTGTTGATGTATTAATAAATGTACATGAATGCTGAATGTTATTTTGTGCCTCACTGCACCTTGTGTTTGCTAGTAGCCACAGCACAATCTGACAGCATCGCTCCCTCTTACCACTCATGGAGGGGTCTTAGTGAGTCCGCCAAAGGCCATTGATCGACAAACAGGATTAAAAGGAACAAGACTTTCCCTACAGCTAATTATCTTGAGTGTGCTACCAGGACAATTATAGAGCCAGTGCCAAAGCAGTCAGCTGCCATGCTATCACTTGGTGTCCCAGATAACATGCCATTCTGGGTCTTATCGTTGTGTTGCAGGATAAGTGTAACGATAAGTTGATAAGGTAAAAAAACTCACTCCTCACAAGTTGAAATACCCACACCCATACCATCAAATTGCAGCTGGTTATCATCAGTGTTTTTGGTGGCGGTCACATGTGCCGTGTGTGGCAATACAGAGGACACAGGCTTGAGACTCGTGGCAGAAAATCGGAGTGCAAAGGAAGCAATACTGTTTGCAGCTGTGTAACGCCTGTTACATAAGGTTTATGATTAATTCACTGTGGAGATGTGATACCTGGTATTTGTTCCAATGGCAATCTAACCATTCTAACAATAAATCTTCTTATTTCTTCTTCAGTATATCTTGTGTCTTGTGAATGGAAAATGTACTGTTGAGTTTACATTCTTTATTTGACAGTGACAGTTTTTCCCCCAAACGTCTTCCCTCTGTCTGTCATATTGTGTTAGCCAAGTAAGTGAGTTGGTAAAGGTTCTGTTTTGTAAGACAGGCAATGTTCATGTAATCCATGATCAATGTTCATGATTTTTTCCCCTCACCCCCTAGTAACACTGTGTTTGGGAGAGAGGTGTCGTTAAACCGATTAAAAGTTTGGGGCAGATCAGTGCTCTGCCATTATTATCTGCCATGGGGAGTGGACACACTTGATAGAGGTGCCCCATGTTACAGAACCACACAGCTCCAAACCACCAAGCTCCAATTAAACTACTGCAAGAGCTGCTGACAGCTCTGTTAGAAAATAGAGATGCTTCCGGAAGCTTCCCGGCTCTTTCTAATGAGATTATAAAGCCCCATCTCGTTCCATCCTGAGGGAAGAATAGCCAGTGGAGGAGCTAGAGCCCCTGTGGAGGTTTTGGAGTGGCAATCTAAAGGACCAGGTAGGCTATGTAGTTCTGCAGTAAGCTATTTCCATATAGCTTATATTGAACATTTACTTCACCGAATTTCACAGAACATATATTGTCTGCCATGTCCAGCCCGAACAGTCAAAGACTTTGCTATCACAGACAGACATGCATCTGTTTTTGCCAGTTTATTTTTTTAAAGCTGAGCAAAAAAAGAAGAATGAGGGCTCACTTATATACGAACTGAGACATTCCTGACTAGCATCTTATACATCCAAGAACATATCTCACAGCTCTTGTTCTGCAGCCTGCAGAGAGATGAAGGGGTGAAGGGATGGCGCCTGACCTTCAGCCATCAGCGTGCAGCATGACATCATCAGTGCGGACAGGATGGAGCACTGCCCAGGGGCATTTCCCTCTGTGTGTGAAGCAAACAGCCTCACTCTCCCTGAGATTACATGTCATCTGTTCCTCATCTGTCATAATCAAAAGAGACCATCACTTCAATCACTAAAGGCACCTTTTGGGAGGGTGCTTTTTTTTTCTGTCAGTTTGACAATGTTTTTATGAAATGTTTTTTTGTCTGTTGTACAATCTTAATCCTAAATTTTTTTTTGATGGAGTACTGTCATAAAACCTGTTTGTACTTGATGGTATAGTTTATAGTTTTATAGTTTCTATGCTTGGAAAGGGTCCTTCTAAAATATCCTATGATTCTTCTTAAAACTGGAATAGGAGCTTAAATAACTGGTTGGCAAAGAGAGAAAAAACAGTTTCCATCAGTTTGTCTAAAGTGTGATTACTATGACATTTACCTCTGTAGAAAACCCACTCCTTGCTCCCAAAGTTGCTTGCCACCAGGGTATTTACTGCCAAATGTCAGTTATTATTATTTTACCATCTTCCTGGGGGTGAAATCAGCAGGGTCATGATTTCTCCCAGTCTAATCACGAACAAGCAAACAATGGAATCCAATAAAAGATATTTGAGGGCAAGGGCTCTGAAGTAGCAGCCTCAGATGTTATAATTTGAAAATCAGTTCACTGACAGAAAAGAACTGTGAATGAGAAATCGATGTTTGCTGCAGTCCGTTGCTTTTCATCTCTGAATTCATCACTTTATCTTGCCCTAGCCTTTGATAATCTTCCCAAAGGAAAGTCCTTTGCAGATTTGTATTTACCACTTGATATCAATGAACCCTCCTTTGATTTATGACTAAAGGCAAATATAAGAGTTAGAAAAAAAAAGAGGAGATGGAGTAAATAAGTAAACAGCAGCAAGAGTTGTCAGTGGGCAAAAGAGGGGTGTGTTGACATATTATTGAGCAGGACTAGTGACAGAGAAGGACAACAGGACAGCCACAGCCTCAGAGGGTGGTCTCCTGTGATTGAGAGGAGTCTGTTTACAGTTGACTGGGGACAGTGGACCTCACGTCTCCCTGCCCCAGTCAACCCTTCCTGCCGTCAGCCACACAACCAGGGTCACCACCAGGTTGATTGGCTACAGGATAGGGGTCTCCTTTATGTGACCCCCATTATGTGTGTGTGTGTGTGTGTGTGTGTGTGTGTGTGTGTGTGTGTGTGTGTGTGTGTGTGTGTCTGTGTGTGTGTCTGTGTGTGTGTTGTTGTGTTCCAGCCAATTTTCTAGTTTGGCCTAAAGTAAGTTACAAGGCTATATTAAAACACTGCACACACTGAAAGTTAATAAATATTATAAATGCAGCTCAGATCCTGACATTTGAGAGCATCTGCATCTGGGTGCTCAGTCTGTAAGTGGGTCAGAAATGATATCCCTATTCCCCACGATATCGTAAACCCATCATATCCATTCCCTGCCAATGAAATTATATTACTTTAGCTCACAACATGGGAAGGGAGAGAATGAATATGGTTCAATATGGAGAGTGCCACTCACTGACACAGTGGTCACGGTGCACTTATTGGGTCTGCATAGAAATAAATCCCGATACATTCTCACTCAATCTGAAAGCACTGAAAGAACCTGGACAACACTCGACCTATCACGACTGGAGAAACTCAGACAAGGACTTAAATGCACGACACAGTCAAAAATCTTGAATCAAAAATGTAGTCTTTACTTTCACAAGGGTACAGTTCACAGGTAGTCAGTCAGATGAAAGGCATCTAATCCAATAAGGGGTAGACAAGGCAGGGTTCGGTACACAGGTATTCAGTTTAAAGAGAAAACAGATATCCGATAAGGATAAGAAAAAAAGGCAAAAAGGCAAAGTCAAAAATAAGACACGGAGATAAAAAAAAAAAACAAGGAACACTTGACACTAGTAGAACGTTGGGAGATAAAGACACAAAGGTACAATGACGAACTGGCACAGAGACAGGGGAACACACAGACTAAATACACAGGGAAGGATGGTGAGGAACAGGTGAAGCTAATCAGGGCGAGGTCGACAATCACACAGGCGGGAAACACACAAGAGCAGGTGGTGAAGTGTCTGAAACGAGAGACAAGGTGAGGAACACAAAACAAACAGGAAACAAAAAATGAATCACATGAAAGAAAAACAAACATAAACTAAGAAACAGGACGAGTTAGCATTTTCTCAGGAATACTTACTGTTCCAATTCTGCCTCTCCGAAATAGAGCAGTCGTTTTATTTCTCAACTTGTGAGTTGTGACAGCTGTGTCATTCATTGCGATGATTAATGAACTGTTACAATGTCTGCTGTGTGTACACCTCTCATACACCATTATACTTTCTCTATTTGAGGATTCCTTCTTCCAAAGTAATTTGATCCTTATTTATGTTTCACACTGAGAGACAACAGTAGCTTTTCATCTGTTTCCGATGTTTTACATCTGTTTTCATCTGCTCTGTAGAGTGGTTCTATTGGCAGCCGCCTAGTATTTATCTGTGCTGGGACACATATGGGGATGTGACATCAGGAATGCTCCCGTCTTTCCAACACACAATGTGTAAATTATTCACCTGTTATCATATTCCGATGGTATAATTATACTGGCGGACATCAACACCTCCAGGTGGTTTCTAAGCAACTGCTGTTTCAACATGTTTTTTGCATCCATATAAACAGCAATATTTATTGTCATTTGTATCCAGACAATATCAAACCGCATTTTAAATATATCAGAGGTACTAGTGATAATAGCCTTAACTTTACATACAAATGATAGTAGGTCCTCTTCCTTTGGCTGTCAATATTCATGTTTAAGAGTCCAATATTTTGTGCAAGACTGAATTAATAGACTAAATGGTCACCACATGCATTGGTCCGAGCCTTTTAACCAAATACAATCATTACACTTGTCTCATTGTACTTTCTACCACCACCCATCTTGTCGCTCTCACTTCATCAGCTGACGACGTTAAGCTAAATAAAAAGCTGCATTTTGAAGCATCAGTTAGCTCCAACTGCTGGATGTTGTAGACAGCAGAGAGTGAGACAACAGTTCCATGCTTCTGGCTGGTTGGCTGGAACACTGGGTTGATGAAACACCCCTGGCTGCTGCCTTCTATTATGTATCCTCCCTGTGGAGAAGGCCTGGGCTCTGTGTGTTTGTCAGCCTGCATGGACGGGATGGCAGCATGGCAGACGTCCCCAGGCAAGCAGACAGCCTTGGTCTTAGTCACCGCTCACCACCACTGGTGTCTCGAATGGCATCCCTCCAGTGTGTAGCGGGAATCAGACGTCAGTGAGGATCAGAGAAACCATGAGGGATGAATGCCGAGGCTATGATTAATATTATGGATCAGTGCAGTGCCAGGGAGAAGAGTTCTGCTCACCCCAATGGTTACTTGGAGGGTGGACATTTTGGATTCCCCTAAGGAGGCCTGTTTTTACACTGCTCTTGGTTTGTGCTTCGTCGTTGTCTTGAAATTGAAGACGTTTATTGTACCTAACGAGAAGTGAGTCTGTCTTGTTTTAGCAAAGCCGGCTCCTGTGCTTGATTTAAATTGTAATTGCATGGGGACACACTGTTCCTTCTCTGCGGCAACACACACACACACACACACACACACACACACACACACACACACACACACATGTAGGCACTACCTGGGGGAATTACTCCTGTGCTAGGAACATTCCGTCCCCCAAATCAACCAATCTCCTGATCAACAGAGAAAAATCTCATTTACACAGGATATTAAAGGTATAGCCATGAGGAGATTCACATACTTCCTCTCCATCTCTCTCTCACTCTGTGTTTTTGTGGTGCTTTTCCTTTTTCATCTGTACACCTCAGGCTGGTGAGGCTTCTCCACACTGTCATTCCTTTTGACATTTAAAGAATTAGATAGATAGATAGATAGATAGATAGATAGATAGATAGATAGATAGATAGGTACTTTATTGATCCCACAGGGGAAATTAAGGCGTTACAGCAGCTCACATCACAAACAACAACACCAAAACAAAGTGGCAATAGAATAATAGAATAAAAATAAAATAGACATCTGAAACATTATATACAGTAAGAACAGTCCAGTATGATTTAACATCCCCCAGCCTGACTCTGATCACCCTGATCGAGCCAGCCGGAGGAGGAGTTGTACAGTTTTATTGCGGCAGGCAGAAAAGATCTCCTATAGCGCTCCTTAGTGCAACGTGGTTGTAATAATCTGTTGCTAAAGGAGCTTCTCTGCTCTGCCACAGTGTCATGTAGGGGATGGGAGGGATTGTCCATGATGGCCAGTTTGGTCCTCATCCTCCTATAGGCCACCTCCTCCACAGTGTCCAGGGTGACACCGAAGACAGAACCAGCTTTCCTAATAAGCTTGTTCAGCCTCTTGGTGTCACTTACCTTGATGCTGCCCCCCCAGCACACCACTGCGTACAGCACTGCATTTGCCACCACTGACTGGTAGAACATGTTCAGCAGAGTCCTGCACATGCCAAAGGACCTGCGCCTCCTCAGGAGATAAAGCCAGCTCTGGCCCCTCTTGTACAGGACATCTGTGTTACCAGTCCAGTCCAATTTATTGTCCAGGTGCACCCCCAGGTACTTGTAGCTCTAGACCACATCCACATCCTCTCCCTGGATGGAAACAGGAGACAAGGGGACCCTAGTCCTTCTAAAGTCCACCACCTCCATCTCCTTTGTCTTGTTGATATTGAGTAGCAGGTGGTTCTGCTCACACCACTCAACAAACCTGTCCACCAGTCCTGGCCTCCACTGACACATCCCACAATGGCAGAATCGTCCGAGAACTTCTGCTGATGGCATGTATCTGTGTTGTGCCTGAAGTCTGAGGTATAGAGGGTGAAGAGAAGAATTGCCTTATCAAGTATTAGACACAGACTGGTGTAACTCCTAACCATCCTTTCCCCCACTAAATAAATTGCTTTTCACAATCTGATGCAAAGTTGCTCTGGGCACTCATTGGTTTCCTTACACACAACTCTTCACAGGGCCTCCTATTTAGACGAAGGCATGTTAGATGAAGTAGAAAAGAGGAGAAGAGGATCTGTTGATTGAAACAAACCTTTGCACAACAAAAGCCATTACCAAGGTTATTGAAATTGAAGTGACTTGGAGGTGTGACTTGAATGTGTTGATTGTTTTCTTGGGGGGAGCGGCAATGGTCTGCATCACAGCACAATCCTCTTATTCAGAATAGACCTCTCTCACACTCAGTGAAACAGAACTTCTGTAACAAATACTACAGGCTACATTTCCCTTTAGCAAGTGTAACATTGGTAGTCTTAGACCTTGGCAGCAGATGTAATAATAGTCCTCCAAACATTGTCATATATTGTAGTGGTTAACATAGACCATAGTAGAATGTTCAAATATGATGTATACATAACTCAGGCCCAAACACTTTAGACACCATGGAAGAAACTGTATGTTAACCCGGGTACTGTCTCTACTGTAGGCTTTATGATTAGCTGGCCACTCTGCCTTGTATTGTGTTGTTTTGTGTTGTATTGTATTGTGTTGTGTTGTGTTGTGTTGTATTGTATTGTGTTGTGTTGTATTGTGTTGTGTTGTTGTTTGACTGGCTGCGTTGGGTCTCTCACTGTGTAGCCACTCACAAGGACTCCAGTGATGATGATCAAAGAGGTCGCTATTTACTGCTCTCCAACAAGCACTGTGGGTTCTGGGGGATACAAGCCTGGACTCAGTAATATATTCAAATGTTAAATGATCTCATAACAATATTGGATAGCCTATACAGTAGTTGTTTCATTACAACCATGTGAATTATCTAAAAATGTTTTTAAAAAACATAAAAACAGCATATTTAAATGTGTGAAATTACACGGTGGGTCAACACAACATTGCACCTGTTATGCCTAGCCAGATTAACTGTAAAATTAGTTAGTGGTCCAATACTAATTAGTTAGTATTCATTCACACCATACCACACAGCCAACAGCAGTGGCATTTGCTCCAGTGGTGAAGCACATTTTAAACATGTACTTAACACAACAAAGAGCTTTCACACCTCAATGCTAACTTGTGTTACAAGTAAACGGTCATCTTATTAGTTAATTCTTGGGGATCTCAAATTTAGACTACAGTACAACAAACAGTGCTTTGCAGGTGTGGGGGTCTCAAATCTTGATACCTAAGAGAAATTGGAATTATTTCAGGCACATCCAATGAAACAACTGTGTTCTTCTAAAAGTCTAAGAAATTATAGAAAGAAATAATCCTAAAGCTGTTCCATTGTTCCACTCTGTCTTACTTGATGATAATAAAACTCATTGCTCTCAGTAAAAACCTGGTACATTGTCTACAGATGTGGCAAATTGGACAATTTCCCTTGAATCACTCAACTTAAGTGGTAATGTGTAAAAAAATCAATTAGCAAATATTGGAATGTTAATTTGGGATGGATCCTAGTTGATTGGGTTTTATTTTCTCATTTAGAAAATGTGGTTCTCCTGACTAGGTGCTTAAGAGAGCGTTTAATGAAAAAGTGTTCAATTAACATGTAATTACTTTTTAATCACAACAATAGCGATGTATTGATGGGAGCGAAAAAATAATACCACATTTGAGTTATTTTACCATATTATCGTGTTGAACACACCTAAAACCTTATATAATATTGCATACCGTACCCAGAAACCTGATATTTAAGAAGTGAAGACAGATGGTGTGATTTCTCACAGGTACGCTGTTTATTTAGTTTCCAATCAGGGGAAATAATTAGCATTCAACAATACATGACAGTCTTCATTATATTTGATCTGTGAATAATTTGGTGTATTTTTCATTGTTAACCATTATTGGACAATTATCTATCTATTTAGCTTTTCTACATTTCATTCTGGCTGCGTATGTAAGTGTGATGCACCACAAACTACAGTCCTTTTGACTGAACAGATTGTGGTCATACATATATACACTACTTTAGTACTACTTGTCTAAAACCTATACACTCTCTCCATCAGTTCCCCATGTTGTCCTACACTGATAGTTGGACTAGTGCAATTCCTACATGGTAGAGCCAGTTTAGAGCCAAGGTGAAAGGCCTGTGTGTTCAGCAGACACATTGCCAACCTGTCTGACTTGTAATGGATGTTGGCCATACAGTGCCGCTTTACCACTGTGTGTGTGTGTGTGTGTGTGTGTGTGTGTGTGTGTGTGTGTGTGTGTGTGTGTGTGTGTGTGTGTGTGTGTGTGTGTGTGTGTGTGTGTGTGTGTGTGTGTGTGTGTGTGTGTGTGTGTGTGTGTGTGTGTGTGTGTGTGTGTATTTGACCTGCCAAAGCTGGACAGAGACTGCACTCTAGTTTAATAATCCCCCAGCTCAAAGGGTCAGCCAGAGGGATTGGGGAGGAAAATCCTTTTATAGTCCTGTTTGGGTCTCTGGTCTAGTTTTCCTGCATTGATACCCCCTCTTTCTCGCACATCGCATGTCAATAGATTTCCTTCAAGATTACACTGATCCTGGAGGGTAGTTGCTCAAGAGCTTTCATTGGTAATGTCAGCTACAGGTGGTTGTATTGATTAGTCACCACTGACTGTGCTGAATTGGATGGGGACAATGATGCTTTTCAGATATTGTGCCATACTGAGTCAGGCACATTAAATTTCCCCTCTGCTGGCTTTGAGAGTCCTTTTCTTTTATTTCCATGGCTGGTTCATGATTTTGAACAGGGATTTGCTCAGAATATCAAAAGGTTTCAGGTCGTGGTTGTATTTCCCCCCAAAATAATGGCCTTTAGGCGAACAATACTGGCCAAATCACTTACTATATTAAACATTAAAAGTAGGGTTTTAGCAACCGAATTAAAGAAGAGCTTGAGATCTTTTTATTGGTTCAGATAAGCAGTTCTATTTTCAGAAAGAAAGGATAGGGGAAAAATGAATCATGCAGTGATTTTGATTCATTCAACAGTGAAACAGAGTGAAGCAGGTGGAAAACAAAACAGGCATCAGCCAGACACAGCTGATAAGCCTGTGTAGGAGCAGTCTTCTCACCAGATGTTATCCTCTTAACATACAGTGCCAGTCAAAGGTTTGGACACACCTTCTCATTCAATGGTTTATCTTTATTTTTTATTATTTTCTACATTGTAGATTAATATTGAAGACATCAAAACTATGAAGGAACACATATGGAATTATGTAGTAAACAAAAACGTGTTAAACAAACCAGAATATGTATTATATTTTAGATTCTTCAAAGTAGCCACTTTTTGCTTTGATGACAGCTTTGCATACTCAAGGTGTGTCCAAACCTTTGACTGGTACTGTATACTTACCTGGAAGGGCCTTTTGAAACCTGAACCAATACTGGCCTGTTCTGGAAAGGACCTGACCTTTACATAATCCTATCTGCCCGCTCTTGTTGATCAAAGAAAAAGTTCATTATAACAACCACAACCACTCATCCGACCACTCACTCACAGCCATGAAGCACCACCCCCCCCCCCCCCCCCAATAAAAGTTGCTCTGTGAGAAGAAGTCTCCTGTCTTGAGTGGTAGAGGTGTCAGAGAACCTCTGTCCTCTCACCTCCGCTTGTTAGCAAATGTCGCCAACTTTCTTCGACTCAACGTGGTGTCAGAAGCCTGAGAGCAAAACCGAGACTCATTTTCTCATGTGTAATGAGAGGTGAGACCAGACCAGACTAAAACCCCTCTGCTGCTAAGCCTTGAGAAGAGCAGGTCATATTTTTTGCTTAGTGAACTGTACTATGACAGACTTCCTTTCCAGTAATACGGTGAGATACATCGCTAGTCATTGGATATTATAAGCACACCATCCAACGTCACCCTCACATTCACCTATTAGGAAGCGATTTTGAAAAGGAACTTACAAATCACAGGATGAGAAAGAAACTACTGAAAAATACAAAACTTCAGTGGCTTTTGTTTTCTTTCAACAAAGACAATATTTCAGGGCAACACTACAACAACCATGCAATATTCCAAGCATTGTAGATATTTATCCTTCTCAAGAGTTTTAGTACAGTTCATTCCAGAAGCACAATAGTACAATAGTACATCCGAGCAGCACTAATCATGATTTCTCTCCCTCAATCTTTCTCATTATCAAAATGAGTGCCCTTTCAGAGGAGGAAATTGTACTTATTCATATGAAATAAGTGTATTGACCGGGCCTGGACCTTTTCTATACAGTAATAATGGGATTTTGCAAAAAGCATTTATCGGAGTATAATAAGGTTTGTGTGGGTGTAGCCTACATTGTAGTTCCGTGAAGCTACTTTCAAGTGGTCTGGTCCCAGGGAAATAAGGCTTTTCTGTCCACTGTTGGATATCGAAATGTTCCAGAAATCATTGTACAGGTGACTCTATGTATGATACCCCAAGAGAGATACCCCATGTTCCATAAAATAACAAATAATAGGAACAAAGAATAGAATTGAATGGGGATGTGATGCCTTCATGATCTCCTGACCCCTGTAGAGACAAGCAAACTCAGGACGGACAAGGCCACGTTACCTGGAAAGCTTCGATCCACCAAGATCGATCCACCAGATATTAACAAAGGACAGCAGTTTGCCACAACAAGGATCAGCTGCCTGGAGGGCATCGATTACCACCAGCTAACATTAGCAAAAGGCTCAAAGGGATTGAACTAGCAAACCATTACAGCTAAAGGCTGCAAGGATACAAACTTTATCCAATCTTGCCTCAAAGTAATTAAGTGTTTCACAGTCTCTTTTGTACAGGGCATTGTGTGCTAGATGTAACGTTAGATTGGTAAATATTGTATTGTGTAGACTGTAGTCTTGCCAACCATTATTATCAAATCTGCTGCCATTATCTGCCTCCTGCCTGTATTAGTCACACATACACCCCCCCATACCACGATTAGCATCGGAAACTGTCTTCGACTGTTGGGTTGTTTTCATACTGTAGCTCACAAGTAGGCGATTTTACGATATTCTAGCTATTTTATTCATTGATGGCGTGATGTGTATTGCGTGCCACATCCATTTGTTAATTTGCTGTTGCCGGTGGAGCTTATCAGTCATCAATTATTCATTCATTACCTTCCTCATTACTTGATTCTTGTTTTATGTTCATGCTGAGTGAGCAAATGAATGTTGAATGTTTGAATAAATTATTAGACATATACCATATCTTCTATACCCTTATACATATCCCTGTCCATTAATGAGATACTATACAGAAGGTAATTATTATTATTGAATAAAGAATACAGGAAATGCATAAGCCTATTTTGGAAATTACCTGTAAAATGATCTGCAAAACTACAGCACAACTTGATAAGCACACCGTTAGCCATTGTACAGGATTGCCAAGAATTGCACATCTGAAATTCTACAACCAACTACTTTCGGTAAGTCCAGTGGGAGGCCCACCTCTGAATGGAGTAGCTGCGCATGCTGTTGTGCAGGTGTATCTCTGAGCCCTGTTCTATACCCCAGTCATAATCTTTTAAAAGAAATCCAATTAAAAACCCCTGGGCCCTGAGGAAATGGGGAAGACTAATAACTTTAAAAAGCCATTTCAGAGACCCCCAGGCTACTGGGAGCTACCAGGGAGCTACTAATATTCTGACCTGGACCTGGGGTTGACTTCACTCTGCCAATCAGTCTACAAACAAGCACGCACACACATGAGCACACATGTACACACACATTCCCACATTCCCACACGCGTGCGTGCGCACACACACACACACACACACACACACACACACACACACACACACACACACACAAACACACACAGTATCACTGGCACATACAGTACATGCCACATAAGGACACAAATGTGCAGTCACACACATTTAATCACAAACACACATTATATAAATATGCATACACACACCTAAAGATATCCTGTCCACAGGCATCTTTACTGCCTTCAAATGCCTTTCAAACCTGCTCGGAGGTAGAGGCCTCAAAATTACATGTGATGAGAAGCTTCCTTCTACATATGTTTGATCTGGACAGGACAGCCAGCTGCAGCTCTCGGTATGACAAGATAATTGATAGTTCTTTTCGTGATTTTATAATCCACTGATATGAGTGAATGTCCTTCAGCCCCCCAACGAACACACACACACACACACACACACACACACACACACACACACACACACACACACACACACACACACACACACACACACACACAGCCATTATCTCATCCTTGGGGAACGTGAGGTAATTGAAGCTGAAATACAATCATGATGTGGCTGGGTGTCAGGATGCCACACAAGGTAGTTAATTGGTTAATTGGCCTCCCATCTTGTGCTGTGAGGTGATTAAAAGGAAGCACAATATTAAAAGATGGGGGGAAGTTTCATTGGTAATGTGGAATAACTGACGCAGTTCTTGTGAGACTTCTGTTGAATTGTATGCTCATTAATGTCTAGGTTTTCAAAAACGTAAACAATGGGCTAATTTATGGTCATCTCTACCCGAGATGATACATATTCACACCTCAGTGGTGAGATAGGATTTGCCCATAATTGGATGTACATCAAAGTCTTTCTTTTTTTAGAATTGCACCTGCTGTTCCCTATAAATTAATAGTGTGCTGCGCTGTGATGTCTATCTCTCTAACAAATACCTGATTATTTTTCCTCTCCGTTATGTTGTAACTGCATGTGGGGCTTATAGATCTTGAGTAAATGACAAACAGATTGATTTACTTTTTGCTCTCCTTTTGAAAAATGTTTATACTGGGGTCTGAAGGATTTATGTAAATAAGTCTCCTTACAATGTGTATGTTATTCAATATTTCTGAACAGATAGATTAGGTAGATTTCATTTTAAATGAATACATAAAAGTGCAGGGCTATATTTCACAATAAAGCCTGAGATATACAGTACTTGGAGAGCTTATCCATTTAGTACAGGAATACCAAGTAGTTTAAAGACTACACTAGGATTATAACTACATTGTATTTGATAAACAAGCCTGGTAAAAGTGACCTGGGATCGGAAAAATTCACTACTTCTGTGGGAGAGGAAATTCTTTGGAGAAAGCTGCCACAGAATGTACGTATGTGATGACGGAGTCTTATTCACACATGTCAAACCTTGACTTCCAGAGTGAACCCAATTCTCACAAAGAGAATATTTTTGCTCACATCCTCAAAGAACTGAGAGAGAGGAGGATAGGTTGGTTACCATAGCAATTGTCGACAGTGTCACATGGTTACCTAGAAACTAGTACTGTGGTGCTGGCCAATTTATTCATTTATTGTTGGCATGCCTCCAAGACAAGTACAGCTGAAATGGAATGCAGCTGTAACAGAACTCATGACCATGTTTTGTTATGACCACTTGTATTCAGACTGATGAATGGGCGGCCATCAATTTAAAAATGGAGGAATGGTGTAACATGTTAAGTACAGTACCAGTCAAAAGTTTGGACACACCTTCTCATTCAATGGTTTTTCTTTATTTTTATTTTTTATTATTTTCTACATTGTAGATTAATATTGAAGACATAAAAACTATGAAGGAACACATATGGAATTATGTAGTAAACAAAAAAGTGTTAAACAAAGCAGAATATGTTTTATATTTCAGATTCTTCAAAGTAGCCACCTTTTGCTTTGATGACAGCTTTGCACACTCCTGGCAAGGTGTGTCCAAACTTTTGACTGGTACTGTATGTTTAAGGGAAATTGAGCTTCTACATTGTCTGTCAGTGGTGGTCAGAGTGGACTGACTAAGTCCTCAGACGCATGGAACTATTATACATCACATAGGGTCATATGCAGGTCAGAAGGACAACAAAGGATATCAACCCTGGGAATCCACTTGGTGTAGACTGATCAATAATCATTGGAGCATAGAGTATGGAGAGGGCAAAGGAGCAAGTCATATATGGGTTAAGAGAACAGTAAATGTCTTGAGTAAGTGAAGTAAATATGGGGCAGTGTTTTATGTCCTACTTTCTCCTACCATTAGGCCTACAGGGAAAAAAATGTCCTATGCCCTGAATGAATGACAATTGATTCCTTCCACAGTAAATTCCAAATTACTGCATTATCAATACACTCGTCGGGAAAATACTACTGAGATGTTTTAAGAGGTTGCATTGTAAATGTGCACACTGTGAAGCAACAATAGCCCTTTGTGTGTGTGTGTGTGTGTGTGTGTGTGTGTGCGTGCGTGCGTGCATGCATGCGTGCGTGCGTGCGTGTGCGTGCGTGTGCGTGTGTGTGTGTGTGTGTCTGTGCGTGCACAGGCCATGCACATCTTTCTGCGTGTGTTCTCCTGTTGATTATTTCAAGCCAACATCTTCCAGAGGAGCCCATCTGCCGGATGAAGTGTCTGATTGGCCCCCTTTCGTCAGTGTAAGGCCCCCACATCTGAGTGTCCAAATCAAAGCTCAAGGCTCCTCAGGCCTGTCTGTTGATTGGCATTGACAGATAAAACACTAGTAGCCGAATGGTACAGTGCACACGTCCTCCACTGTCATTATACACTTGGTCATCTAATACACTTGTTCACCTAATACTTAGTCTGGTCATAGTCAATGTAATCTAGTCTACATTTATTCAAATCCCAACATAAACACACATGCTGGTGCACACACACACACACCAACGCACAGCCCTGCCATACACTACTCACATAGTGTACAACTCTTCCCATATATATGAGAAGTCAAATGTTATATCCCTTTTAATAATAAATTGTAATCAAACTTTTATGGTATACATATTATTGTTCAAATCTCAGAAGCCTACAACGCTGTCCTTGGTTTCTGAATTTAATAAGTAATGGCTTGGTGAACAGCGACATCTCCTGGTCATTATGAGCATGAAACCACGTGTACAAGAACAGTAATTTGATTCGAGGAAGCGTGTACACAAATAAATGTTTCCTATGGAAAACAAGGACAAGGTTACATTGTAATCGTTAAGTGCAGTTGTTCATTTTCAGCAGATGAGACATAATCAACAGTCGCTCTACCCTATGTCGCAGCGTTCTAGGAAACTAGTAATCAGGTACCTAATAACTTAATTTCAACAGAAAATCAGTCTTCTGAAAGACCGTCAAAAATTGCCAACGGCGACTATATTTCAAGTCGCCACGGCGGGGTATTGGGTAAAGTTTTCAACTAGCAATAATCGCGCCTCGGATAAACCTCATAGGCTACGATACTGCCACTGCGCAAAGATAACTTCAATTTCGTTACCGCTGGAGTGCCTTTCCGGTACATACAGTTCAGGGTGATGGTTTGGATCAACATCACATCGAATGAGTGGATAATGGAGTGTTCTAACAAGAAACACAGTGCAGTTAGTAATTGTCTTTTTAAATAATTGTTTTTATCTTTTTAACTTACAAATGTACAGCGTCCCCTCTCGCCAGTACGAGGCCCGAGTGTCCCAATCAGAGCTCATGGCACTCTGGGCTCCTCAGGCCTGTCTGCTGATTGGCACTGACAGGTAAAACACACGTCCTCCACTTTCATTATAATACGTAGGGCCGGTTTCACAGACAAGGTTTAAGCCTAGTCCTAGACTAAAAAGCATCCTCAATGGCAATTAGCCATTGAAAGTGTGAATTAGTCCAGGACTAGGTTTAAGCCTTGTCTGTGAAACTGACCCTTAGTCTGGTCATAGTCGATGTAGTCTAGTCTACATTTAATCAAATCCCAAAACAAGCAGACACACACACGCACAACCATTCCCTACACTACTCACATCTTGTAAACTCTCCAAATATATATAAGAAAACTCAGATGTAATACTTGTTAAATATAATAATGTATAGATAAAAACGTTTCTGGTATAATGAGATTTTATGTTCAACCCGGATCCGTTCATAGAAGCCAAGAACGCTGTCAATTGCTTCTGAATTTTACTGACAGCAGGCTAATGGCTTGGTGAACAGCGACCTCTCTTGGTCAATATGAACATGACACTACACATGCACAAGAACAGCTATTTGATGAGGAATACGGGAATAGAAGGAGGTTACATTGTATTCGTTGGAAACGCTAATGCAACAAGTTCAGCAGATCAGGCGATACTTCACACAGCTCTATATCGCACATGTATACACCGGATACATTATCCCGCTAAATGACTTTAACAAAAAGATCAGTCTCCTTAGAGACCGTCAAAAATTGCCAACGCCGACTATATTTCAAGTCGCCACGGCGGGGTATTGGGTAAAGTTTTCAACTAGCAATAATCGCGCCTCGGATAAACCTCATAAGCTACGATACTGCCACTGCGCAAAGCTGACGTATGAGTGGCAACGGGTGGGATGCCTCTCTGCTCCATACAGTTCGCATTGATGGTTTGAACCAAAATCACATTGAGGAGGTGGATAATGGAGTGTTTTAAAACAAAGCTAAAAACATAGTGCAGATAATAATTGTCTTTTTAAGTGTTTGGTTTAAACATGTTTTACTTTTAAAATAATACAAATTCACAGTGCATGCTGGGATAAAATCGCCTCCATTGACAGTTCATCGTATATTGTAAACCATTGCTAACAATAGCCTACTGACTGGAAATATCCGTCGGGACTCTGTCATGAACTGGGGCACAGAGCGTTCAGAAAGAAATATGTGGAATAGAGAACTCGTACACACATTACAATAAAGAATCATGCAGTTATGAAGTCTATTTCGAATGTTCTCAACGTAATCTTCCTCTTTTTGTTAGCACCTACGGCGGCGCTAAGGACGTGTTTTGCTATAGCCTCCTAGTGGTTGAATTTTAGACAGTAAAAGCAGCCTACCTTTAGTAG
Source organism: Argentina silus (assembly GCF_951799395.1). Taxonomy (NCBI): domain Eukaryota; kingdom Metazoa; phylum Chordata; class Actinopteri; order Argentiniformes; family Argentinidae; genus Argentina; species Argentina silus. Next base: position 21,370,974 of record NC_139657.1, on the reverse strand, counting down.
GGTGTAGGCCTACTTATTTTGACACAGTAATTCGATGCAGACAAGCGGTTAACTGCACAGGACATTATTGTTTAAATAAAATTAGCGACATACATGTTCAACCATATCACACAAAGCATTGCTCTATTTCTCCCCTTACTAAGTGCCCATTAGGTGTTCACGTTTTGAACCACCAGGTGGCAATCTTATCCAGGACATGATCGAGGCAGTTGGCAGCTTGGCCTTGACCTTTCTAGTTACATCAATATCTGCACTAAACACATAACATCAGTTTTCAACCAGATGAAAGCCAATTATCATACAAGTGACATTTTAACGTAGCCTAAATACAAATTGTATTTAGATGTCCTAGTGAAATCTTCTTTACCCCATTAGAATTCCCTTAATTTAAATGTTGCATCAACAGCAAAAAATAATTAATATGTTTTACATTTGTGGAAAAGCATTACCACACAGAGGAGCTATCATAACCTACATTATTCATGATATCCATACTACAGTATGTCCTCATTTTATGTTAGAGGTCAGTCATTCTGGTTAGGTCATGATTGCTACTGTAACTTCATGCATTTATTGTAAGAATGTTTGCTATATATATATATATATATATATATATATATATATATATATAATATATATATATATATAATGTTATACACACACACACACACACACACACACACACACACACACACACACACACACACACACACACACGCACACACACACACACATACACACACACACACACACACACACACTAACACACACTGGTAATAATAATCCAGTCTTCAGTTTTACCCAACCTTCTCTCACATTCTTTTATCCGTGCCAGGCAGTAACGGGCTGGCCATCTGTTACACCGGAACAATTCCTGGTCGATCTGTGGGCTGCAGGGCCAGTGGATAGAATTGGTTGATCTGTGGGCTGCAGGGCCAGTGGATAGAATTGGTTGATCTGTGGGCTGCAGGGCCAGTGGATAGAATTGGTTGATCTGTGGGCTGCGATCTATGGGCTGCAGCCCTGCATACAAAAACAACAAGCAATAAACTACACAAATTCACAAACAAATGCCTATGACACATCCTGGGAATACACTGGCCAAACACCATAAGAAACTAAGAGCTCTGGGAAACTACACAACACAACCAGTGTGTGTGTGTGTGTGTGTGTGTATATATATATATATATATATCTAGTAGATCAAATATATTTGTAATAACTGTTAAAATAAATAAAACTAAGTCCTCCGATGAGGGGGGAAAAGGAAAAGAAAAACGAGGAAGACCCAGGAATAGCTGGAAAAGGTATGTGGAGGCAGAACTAAAAGTAGCAAAAACATCCTTCAAAGAAGTGAAGAAAACCACACAAAACCGAACCTGATGGAGAACATTTGTGAATGAACTATGCTCCCCAAAGAGAAAAAGGGTTTTAAGTCAAGTAAGTCAGTCAGTTGCAGGTTACATCACACTCACATTCAGAGAGTTAGGATCTGACACACCAATGACTGTGAATCAGTTAACATACTTATAGGCCTATATTATCAGACACATAACACATAATAACCCTTATTTTCAAGTGAGAGTGGTTATTAGAAGCATTTCTGTTGTTGTACAACCTCAAAGGGATAATGTGGCATGCGCCCAGTAGGTTCAGTAGATAAGCACTGGCATGCCAGGTGTAAAGCTGCCTGTGCTGATACATTAGGGGGGATTTGCTCCTGCCAGAGTCATCCAGAGAGCCCTGCGGTGGCAGCAGGATCACTGTCAGGGACAGGTAAGTATGTAGATAAAGGGATTACACCGTGTTTGGGCCACATAATCTCAAATGAATCCTGCAAGCTTCTGTTTCATCCCTAACCTGGCAAACCCCATATTCCTTGCACCACCACCACAACCCAGGAAATAATAGAAGAGAAGAGATCATTGAGTGTGTTAGCCGTGCTCATTTGATAATGACTATGGTGGATGGTGGTAATAATCCCCTTTGATTCTCTGAGGTGCCCTGATTACTTTTCTCTATCAGACTTGTTTTTTTCTGATTCTCTGAGGCTTCCCATCCTTCCACTCAGAGAAGTGTGGTCTTTGTAATCGCCTGGGACATGTCATAAATGAGATCTGGTCTCTATTTGTCCCCGTGGTTGAGATCGGACCTGTTGAACAAAGATACGTTGGTTAATAGAGGCTCATGTGGAGTCTCCCTTGGCTCTGGACTTCCCACCAGTAGGCAGGGAGATGGAAATAGAGTGCAGCAGATGGCATAGCTATGGCAGTGATTCAACATGGGCTGCTGGGTGGCCCGCATAATACCCTGCCTTCCGAATAGGCCCCAGTGGCAGTCTGTGGTCTTTAACATGCCGAGCCTGTTCCCTTTTCATAATCAATCACAATGCTTTGCCTCACAGAAATCAATGGCTTCCTTAGGTCAGGATCCATGGATCAGCTTACAGTATGTCATGTGGAGCAGTTCCTAGTAGGTTAAGTATGATTTTTTGTTTGGGAATTGCAAACGTGGCTTTCTGGTAAAGCCCTATAGACTTTGGCATGCCAACTGGGCTGATCCAGCTTAGACTTCCCCACAGCCTTGGTCTCTAATCACACATTCTCAAACCTCAGTCCTCCAATAGACTCAGCCTCCTTAAATCAGTGATCAGTGATTAATCAGTGTGTGCGTGCGTGTGTGTGTGTGTGTGTGTGTGTGTGTCTGTGTGTGTGTGTATGTGTGTGTGTGTGTGAGAGAGAGAATGTTTGTGTGTACTCAAGCGATGTGTGTGTGTGTGTGTGTGTGTGTGTGTGTGTGTGTGTGTGTGTGTGTGTGTGTGTGTGTGTGTGTGTGTGTGAGTTACATCACTCCAGGATAAAGGACCAAAATTGATGCTATGTGTCCCTCTGTCTTCCCCCAGTTTAGACCACCTGGACAGGCTGAGATGGGAAAACTGTGATTACATTGTGAGGGGGAGCAAAGGAGAAATACACTGGCAATGAAATGACAGTCAGTTAGCTCAGCTAGTGCAGTGGAGATCTGAGATCTCCAGGGATGAAGGCAAATGTCACTCAGTGTATTTTTCAGCCTCACCCCACCTATCATGAGTGCAAAGGCAAGTGGCAAAACATGTAGGCAGATGGTACATGCCTTGACTTACAAACATATAATTACACACATACAAATACACTTTGTATCCTAACAGGCACACACACACACACACACACACACACACACACACACACACACACACACACACACACACACACACACACAAATACTTGCCACACTCCTCACAACAACCTACACACTGCTGCCACCCTGCTATTCCCATCTTGTGTTTATTCTTGTGAGTAAGAATCACACCACCTTCTCTCTCTTTCATGCTAAACCTGATGTCTCCAAGTCACACACTGCTTCATGAAGAGACTGCTCTCTGCACACAGCTAAGTGAGGCTGCTCAAACATACCCCTTCAACTGTAATAAGTCACATTGACAGACAACGATGTGCTCTGTTAGGTCAGGGAGCCATTCAAATATAACTGCTTCTCATGCTTTAAAGAACCTTCTCCTGTCTCTCCAGCAAGTCTCCATGCTTTCGCTCAGCACCTGTGACAGTTTCCTGTGTCTGTGTGAGCAACCTCCATTTGTTATCCGGATGTCTTCAGCCTTCCATCCCGAGATGCTACATCCGGCAACCTTCACCTACTGACAAAAAGAGTGATAGGGTGGTTTTGTTCCACATTGCATACCAAAGATATTCTGCATGCATTTGCAGGGTGCATGCCTATATGCAGAACAGTTTACTCTTTCCTGAATGTCTTTAATATATGCATACGGGTTATCAAGATAACAATACCAAACATACTGATAGGCTACATGGAGGCCTATGGAGATTGAAGGGAAGGTGCTTATTCTCATTTGATTTTCTATGTACAGCATGTAACATGCTACACAATGATAGAGATAGACTGAAAAAATAGAAGCACTTACAACAATAATGTCTATTTTACCAAAACACAAATACAGAGCCCTTCCTGAAGGTCCCCTTCACATCGCAATGGTATCAGTTGTGAACTCGATACTGGTGGGCACATTGCCATCTACAACCAGCAGAGGACACTCTATCCACATGACACACTGGTACTTGAATCAGCCACTCGGCTTCACATGGATTAGACCTGGTCTGAACACTCCACATCAACAAACAGATTACAGTATACCATTTTGACAGTATATTTATCATGTGCATACATATCAATCCAGGTGAATATGGTAATTTCCCATTAAGTAAAGGAACATGTAGTCACTCAGTCATTTCCTCAAGGATTTATCAATCACTTGTTACTCGACATGGACTGAAAATGTGGCCAATAATGTATGACTGAGATTATATATACAGGCAACACAATATTATAAAGGCTGTAATATTATTTCTTGCTTGACAGTTGAATACATTGTCTGGTAGTGTACCTCTATTCCAATAGGTGAGTTGATTTAGCCTTATGAAGCCTACCTCATAGTGCTTGACAGCATCACTCGGCCTAGAATACTCAAAGACTCAGACTCATTACTCTCGAACGAACACTTAGACAAACAGGTCAAACGTATTGAACTCGAGCACCGAAGCAGCCTTGCTCTACTCGGCTGGTTTCATCTGTTCTGGGAGTGTTTGTCTCTCTTGCTCTATCTCTCTGGGTCTGTTTGCCTGACACTTGTCTGGCATGGCCTAGTTTCCCCTTGATCTCATCAGTCAATTTGAAGACCTGTGAAGGCCATCTCCCCATCTCCCTCTCTGTGTCTCTGCCACCATTCGGGCTGTGTCAGCAGTAAGGGACTGACTCACACACCCCACACAGCCCCCATTGTCCCCCAGGGCCCATTGGGCAAAGACGACGCGTCTCCCCCAGACACAGCAATTTTGACAGCCTCATTTGCATAGCAATAAATCACTCAAAACTGACACCCAGCCCACAACAAGGCAGAGACAGGGCCACACAACTATATGTGCCAACTGCAGTGTCTTGTGTGAGCTAAGGCTCCAAGGCAGGAATACAAACACTTCATTAGAAGAGACATACAGTAGGTGTTGATGACAAAGCTGATCTTGGTTCAGTTACACATGTATAAGCGTGTTAAAAGTCCATGGAGATCAGTTTAAGTGCCTGACTGGAATACGGCAGAACTCAGTAAAGGTGTGTTTGTAAAGGTACTAGCCTATAGCAGTTTGACTTGAGTGTTGTTTTTATAGTGCATTCAGAGTGTACAACCATACCTACAGTAATAATATGATGGAGATGTCTAATAGATAAAAACAATGTCAGAACTCTGTAACTACTGTGGCTTGAAACTCTTCATCATACAGGTAATGAGTAAATAAAACATATTGATTCAGAAAAGGTTTCATCCTCTATTTTAGTAATCTGAACATATATAGCCTATACATTATATCAATATATGTATTTTACTTTCCAGTAAAGTTGTACATTTCTCAAGTCTAAAATGCATCTTATGATGGGGTTTCATGTCTAACATAGAAGTTGTTAGCAGCCACACAAGTTGAGACAAGCAAATGCACGGTCTGAATGGTTGGTTTTTACCAGAGGAATGAAACGGCCCTAATCGCTCTTTAGACATTAATCTGCTGGATTAAAATAAAACCACTTTAAGATTTGCATGAAATAAGCATTCCAGATGTGAACTCATGGCACACGTCACGTCAATTCCTTCCAAAAGTCTGTGGTGAACGAACGGCATATCCTAGTTGCTCGCTTTTATATCTTGATATTTGTCACCATATCGTCTGTAACTGTCTTTTGAAGGGGGAGGAGAATATTTCCTCTCTTCCCGGTCGTTGCTACGGTCTCTCCCTCAGGGTGAATTTTTCCAAATTTCTCATGCAATGTCACTCGAGGCGGATGAGAGCGGATCTCAGGTGTGTTGCCAACTGAGCCACAGCTCGAAACGAAACACACCTGGAATCATCATGTGATCCGGTACCTGGGCGTGGAGAAAGTCCCTGCTATTTTCTGGACTCTTTTGTTGAGTTAACTGTATCGTCTTTCTGTAAGAATTGGCAACCGTTCCCAGTATTTTCTACGGAATAGTGCCTTTATGTGTAGCCCTCTCCGCGCGCCTGGGAAGAGTAAAATGTGAACTTTACATGCGTTTTGCTCGGGGACTTATTTTTTGTTTTTAAGGGGGATTCGAAATCTGGACGGCTCGTGTTTGTGCAACTACTGTTCACCCAAGGTGAGTTCAGGCTACATGACGGGTGTTCTCCCATTATAACAACGGATCGAGTCACTTTGCCCTATATCCAATGTTACATGTACGCGTTTAAAAGCGTATAGGCGGTTTTCGGATCGGTTTACATTATGCCATTGTAATTTCATGCGTGCCTAAAAGGTGCATTTTCAAGCGAGAGAGTGTTATATGCAACTGCGCTGCTGTCTAAATAGACATAGCGCGAGAGGGACACGGATTCGCTTTACATTGGTTGTGAAAGAAAAGTTATATGACGATACATATTGATAGATCAGAATGTCTGTACCTTTTAAGGTCATGCTGGTTGTATTTCGGACTCTTTCCTCCAGCATTGAAGTGATGCGTTCAAAGAATGAGTTACATGCATAACTGGTTTATACATCTCTACAGTCACACATTTAGTTCTAGAATCATGCAAACGGTAATCACGCTTGTACGCAGTATGAGATAAAGCTGGCTCTCTCACCTTACAATGTTGTTGAAAGTTATCTGTCATCAATATAAATTAGCATAGGCAGATTTGTAGGTGCCTATTTTTGCAGCTAGATTACCATCCACTAATTTATTCACTCACTGACTTTCATTGCTGCAATAATTTTATCTGACTGCTGGTTATTTTCTTTTTTAGAGGGGTGTGTGTATGGGGGTAGGGGGTAGGCACACCTTGAGATGACCTGGTCCACATCCTGACAGTAGTTTGGGAGGACAGAATAATGACTCCACACACTGTAGTAATTTCATAAACGGTAGAGCAGCTGATCAGTAACTAAGAAGTGGGTCCCCTCCACACAGGCAATCTCAGTCAGACGCGGTATCTCAAACACACCCCTGGCTCTAGATGCGAGTGTGTGCACAGCAGCTGAAAGAAAAGGCTTTCTTGTGTCTTTTGATTGGTAGTGAGTAATGCCTCCTGTTAGTTTTTTGTGTCTTTGCTGTGGAGAACATGGAGACAGTAGCCCCATTCATGTCCCAGTTGAATCTCTTGAGTGGTGCTGTCAGTCTGTATCTCTCTGTCCCTGGCTCTGCCCTCAGCGATCACTGTACAGCCTTGTGTGTCTGTCTATAATCACCCTTTTATTCTCAGTCCTACATCCCCGACCCCTCACATACAGACCTACTGTAAATGACATTAAACAAACGTTCTCATAGTGGAAATGGATTAGTCCTGGTGGGGGGCAAGGGGAAGCAGGAAGGATGGCCGGCAGGGTTGGTTGGTAGGGGGGGTCAGCCCCTGAACTCCTCACAGAGCAGGGCTGGGTTTCCAATAAGGGCCATCTGCTCACAGGGACACACACAGGCAACAGAAAACCAGGTCTCTCTCTCTCTCTCTCTCTCTCCCTCTGCCCCACAATGCCTCATTCAGGGTTTATCTCTTCCCCTCTGAATAAATAGCGACACCTTATCTGTGTGGAAGAGAGTGGTGATAAAATGTTTTCTCGTGCTCCTCGCAAGGTTGAAAAAGACGGCATACTTCTTCATCATAGATTTTCAGTTCAGTGCATTTAAAGAGGAGACATTTACCATTCATGTCATGAATATACAAGCATATAGGTATTCTCAAACCTCATCAAAGTCAAATCCATGGTCATACTGTATAAAACAGTGAAATAAAGGAAATCCAACATTATAACATGCATCTTGATGACTTACATGTTGTAACATATTCATAATTGGTGATGGTTCTGGAACTGAGAACTTTTGTGATGACGTCCATTCCACTTATTTTTGTCCCATGAAATCTGGTATTGCAACATTTGGAAACTTTCCTCTTTCTCAATTCCCTTTTGTTTAATTTCTCATACCGAGTCAGTCAGACCCCTCTGTAATGATAGTTTAGTTTCTGTTCTCCAGCTGGTCTGCTGGCATCTGAAACGGCATTTCAAAGAGTTCTGCAATGTTTTTAAGGTCATACAGTATGTAGTTGAATCCATCCTTTGTCTCTTTGTTTCCATTCAACTGGATTACTGACCTCTTAATCTTTTTCATTTATGAAGTAAAGCCATAATCCTGGTAAGCAAGGCAATGCCTGCCCCCTATAGTTTGTTACTGTCATAGTGTCTCCCTTTCCGAAAAGTACCTGATGAACTCAAATGTTTAATTTCTCTCCACAAAGGGCGTGGCATTTTTAATCCTAATTAATGTGCAATGTGTACCCTCATACCTATTTTTCTTTCTATCTTGAATACACATTTGTGTGTGTGGGGGTAAGGGTAGATAAGTAAGGTGGGGCTTGGCATCAGCTTAGCATTATAGGCTAGCTCTGAGGAATAGAGATTGTCTTCAGATTGGAGATTGTCTTTTTATGTTGGGGGGGATTATCCAGTCGGTAGCGTCATGCTGAAGTGGTCTAGTGTTCTCATCCCTTGGGTTTATGTGGCTGCTACCCTTGCCCTTGGACCCAAACCCATCCCTCACCACCTACTGTATCCTGTACCCTTCAGGCTCCATCATGTCGCTGCCTATACTTCACATACTGAAGTACATACTGAGCCTCTGCCACTCCATTCCCTTCCCCTCCCCCATGCTCTTGAGCTCAGTTACAGCTGATAACAAAGCTAGTGTGGTAATGACAGGCATATGAGGTGAGATCACATTAATTCTCACGCTTCCTCACCAGCAGCTGGCTGGCCGGGTGGGCTGTGTCCGCGGGGGCTCTCACGCTTTCCCCCCCTTACTGCTGCTCAGTGGCCCTCAGCCCCACCCATGCCCCTGAAACAGCGATTCACCACCATCCAGGGCTTTACCTTCACTATCAACTCTCCATACTGCAGGGGTCCTCTTACAGCACTTCAACCTCATCATTATGGCCTGAACCGACTCTGCAGGGTAGCATTTACATCTCAAACAACCTTGACACTCTTTCAACCCACACTATACCTTTCATTCTATGCCGATGCTCTCCACAGTGCTCTCAACCTACCATGGCCCTCACTCCACACCACTCCCAACCCATGCTGATACTCTGACTACTGCCCACACTCCATTCTGGCTTTCATCTCTACCACCATCCTGACTACACTCTCTCAAAGGTTTGCACATGAGTCAGTGAGAGAATATCTTTAAATCTGTAAAGCACACATGTTCTGGAAAGAGAGGGAGGGCTGGAGGGAGATAACTTAATTGCTTGGTTGAGAGGTTGTATGCTTCACAGGATGTCATGCACAGGGAGTGTGCAATACTAATGTTTCACTGGGATAGAGCTGAGAGGGAGAACGTTAGTATGATATGTGTTGGGGAGGGAGGACTATTCAGAAAATCAGCCTTGAGGAAAACATGATCCCCATTACTGTTCTAAAGGCAGTGTTAGGAATGACACTGGTGTTAGCTGTCAGGAGCCCCAAGGTGCCATAGATGAGAACTGTATGCCAGTGTGTGAGACAGAATACAATGCTGAGCGCTCTCACTCTTCTCTTGCCACATAACCGAGCTGAACAGATGGGCTGACACACAGGAGAGCTTTTGATTGTGCCTGCTTATTGGAGACACGTCAACCTGCCCACCCAGGCCACATACTCAGACACCCTAGGCGCAAAAGGAGGGAGCTGGAGGGACCTTTAAGGCCCAAAGAATACAGGGTCACCTTCACCTTCCTTGCTTTGGAAATATTAGTCAAATGCTTTCTATTCAAAACTCATTTTAGCCTGAGAAGCGAAAGTCTAATTTATTTCTTGCATTGGTAATTGAGGCTGGCAAAGTAAGGCTAGTCAAACGCCATCCATTTAAGACTTCATGAAGAAGTTGCTTATGCCTATTTCCATCAGCGCGATGTTGACGGAGAATGTTTAGTCCAACTCTGCTTTATGATGAAAAGAGGATCTCTTAGACTTTGAGCGTAATGAAGATGAGTTGACGCATCATTTCAGCACAAATTGAATGTGCTTCTGCAGAAATTGATGGATGGATGATATATGGCTCTCTTAAAAGATTTGGGTTTGGAAGCCGACTTCAAGTTAACAAATAATTGAAAAACTACAGACCCACTCATTCCACCTCTAATGCCATTCTTTGCGTTTTTGTTTTTGAATGAGAGTTTCTCCATTAAGAGTGGCATTTAATCCTCACTCAGGCTCCGGAGTGTGCAATTCATTTTTATCCATGTGAGTTATGTTGCAGTTAATCCTCAAACTGACCAATTTCCACCCGCCAAGATCATTTTTAATTATCACCTCTACTATACGGCTAATATGAGGTCCAGCTGGTTCGTGTTAATGTGGTAGTGGCTGTTGGGTATTGCCCTCCCTTTTAATTTTTGCGTGCTCACTGGGCGATTAATTATGAAGTTGTGAATGTGGGCCTCAGCCAGGACTGGTGTGCGACAGATGCGGGAGGGGGTCAGTGCACCGGCAACAGCTGTAGATAAAGGTCGAGAGAGAGAGAGAGAGAGAGAGAGAGAGAGAGAAAACTAGCAAAAGGAGTGTGAAGGTGAGGGTTAGATTGCGCAAAACTAACTTTATAATGAAGTGGGTGGTGGTCGACCAAGATACAGGCCTGTATACCACCTGAGACTACTGTACTTCTGTCCTTGTGTCTCCACAAATGATCCAGTATCACAGCCGTTCAGTAGCTGATGGACCAAGCGGGACCTATTAAAACGGCCCTTACAGCTTCAGCTGCCTCTCATGTGTATACTCACAGACTGACATAGTGTTGCTGCTTACAGCATTTGGTGTTTTGTAGTTAGCACCGCGGGCTGCTTGTGGTGGTAATGGTGTTAGTACTGGGATTCCTAAGGAACTAGAGTCTGTTTATGTTGGTTTGGTCAGGAGAGCAGGGCATGTTTGTCAGCCTTTCCATTTCCTTTGGTCTGGAAGGAAAGGACAGCAGGAGCAGGGTCAGGGGAGCAAATGGGGGATTGGTCAGTATCAGATGGAGCTCATCTGTGGCCTTGGCCTTGTAGAGTCAGACCATGTCTTGACATGGAGGCAGGCCTGTTGAAGAGGTACATACCACAGTGTAGTGGTGGAGTGGTGGTTAGCTTCAGGAATCCCAGCAATGCCTGGTAACCAGCCAGGACCGAGGAACAGGCAGGAGTGCTGCTTGGACAGTGTCTCTGGAAAGACCCATCCATGTGTTTATGACTTCCTACTCAGTACTGTCTCTACAGTACTTCTACACATCTATCTCTTTCTTTCTCTTGTCTTTTTTTCCATTCTTTCTCTCTGTTGGTCTCTAGCCCTTTTCTCCCTTTCTTATTCTTTCTCATCTCTTTGTCTCATTCGCACTGTCTCCCCATACCCAGTGAGGATATGAATCCTTGTCTTCCTCTCCTGCCCCAGGCTTGAAGCTGTCTCCTGAAATGCAGATCTGTAGAGGTGTCACCATAGCTATGTGTCTTGGGTGTCTGTGTGTGCCCCCCAGCCACACTCTCTTATTCAGACAAAGCCTTGATAACATGCATTATTCCACACTGACTCATCTGTAAAGCCTCCAAATCCCCACACTCTGATTTCACCTCATAACCTTGTAGAAACAAGGAACTTTTTCAACATTTTGTGTCTGTCTTTGGCATTTTACTAGCTGAATAAGTCTGGGCTTCTGTATTTCCCATATAGGCTACATGTTTTCTTCAACTAACTTGCCCTTCCACACAATTTGGGCTTCTGCATTTAACCAACATCATGCTCTTCACACATGTTTTATCGACTGTAAATTGCCCTTCCACACAGTTTGTTTCACCCAATGGTACGATATTTCCTGGTGTCCTCCTTTTCACAGAATATTGTTTACAGTCCCCCTGCTTGGGGGATTTTTGGTCTTAAACCAAACCAGACCTTTCAGAAATGACATCACAGTCTCAGCCACATACCCCCAAAATAATGCCAAAATATTGACTTACACTCACAACACACAGCGGCACACACCACACACACTTGCCCTCTGTCTTTAATCGTAAAGCGGGTTGTGCGGTTGGCTTTCTCCCCGTGCAGTAGCTGTGTCTCTTCTACGTCCTGTCTCGTCTGATCCCACGTCATTGATCTCTCAGTGGCGCTCGGCTCTTTAATTACAGTCATTAGCTGTAGGAGGGCGGCTGCTGGGGTTAGAGAACCTTATTACCCAGACCTTGTCTCTCTCTCTCTCCACACTAGAACGCTGCCACCACCCCAGCCGCCCCGCTCAGAAAACAACCAGCATATGCCCCAGCAGTTACAATGTTTACAGCAAACACACTGCCAAATTGGATCCTCAAATCACAAGCCTTTCCAAAATAATTGTTTTTATCCTTTTTCAATTGGTTATGGGTGAAGTATGTGCCTTTCCTAACAGATTGAGGCAAAGTGGGGTGCTAGGCCCTGTTGTTATATTGGTGTCCTGACCGGGCCAGAGGAGACATTTATTTAGCACTTGAGAGTTCCATCAACACTTCTCTTGACGTGGCTGCTTACCTCTCTGTGTCTGTAGGTTATTTCTGTGACTTAGGGTTAGGGTTCTGGGTGGTGCTGTTTTGTTTCACTTCCTTGTCTGAGAGCTGTCTGGACGTCAACACACATTCCTCTGTGTTTTAATGCTTAATTAGTCATATGGATTTTGTTTATTGTGTGGGGTAATGGAAACTCGTAGACACACTCCATTGGACCTCTTCATGTCTCCCTCTCCACTTGATTCAAACCTAAAAACAAAACATTCTCCCTCATGAGTGAAGTGTTCAAGCACCACATCTGTTTCATATCTATGGTGAGAACAAAACAAATCCTCATCACCAAAGCCTCTAGTTTATCAGGATATCTTTGTTGAATACAAATGGTTGAGTGCTCTCTATGAACATTTTGATTAGAAGGGTTAAAGTCCTGGATCTATGTAAGCCCTCCCCACCACACCTTTGAGTTTTGCCATTGTGGCCTCACATTACATTGCAGTAATGCCATCCCCCCCGTAAGCTATATGACTCATGTTACAGTATGCCAGTTGTATTAGTAAAGTGACTACTACTTAAGAGGCCTGTAATGTTAAGGTCTCCTTATATAGCAGAGGGCAGGCAGTGAGCAGCATGGTCCGGAAAAGGGGATTTTTCAGAAGTGGGTTAAGCCTCGGAAAAAGTGATGTAGTGTGAAACGCATCCTGTCAGTCTGGCCGTTTCCTTGTGCTGCTGGCCTCAGTATAAAGATTTGTTAAAAAGGACTCTGGGTTAGAGTGGGCTCTGAGTTCCCTGTGAAAATACAGCTCTGTCTTTGTCTGTAATCCATCACTTGAAGATTGCATTGCTACCAATGCTAATGTTGCTAACAGGACCTGAGCTATGTTTGTGGGCATAATAACCAGACCCCCCAAGGAACAGACAAATAAAAATCCCATTTTCTCGTTTTCATCAGTGGTATTAAGAGCAGGGGATTGCAGTGTTGTCTGAGTGCCAGTGGGAAAAGCCACTCAGTGTGAGCAGTTAAAGCCCAGAGCCCAGTATGGGTGAACTAAGCATTGCTTCCTGTATGCATCAGCCAGCCTGACTGATCGATTCTGTGTTTGCTCTGTCTTGTCTAAGTGCAAGCTCACAGTCCCCGCTCTGCTCTGAAAATAATCAGAAGTTTGACCACCATACACCCTGCCCTCCCTATCACACACACACACACACACACACACACACACACACACACACACACACCACACACACTACAGCCTAAGGGAGCTGGGCAGCCGAGGCATGGATCCATGAATTCCTCATAATGCAATCTGTCAGCTGATCAATAATTCAATTCTATCTGTGAGCAAGCATGTCCGGATCCAATCTCACCTGTGCCTCCCCTCGGCCTTCCCTCGGCCGCCCCTTAACGAGGTGGGCATTATGTCCTTGAGCCGGGCTGGGCTTAGGTGTGTGTGTGTGTGTGTGTGTGTGTGTGTGTGTGTGTGTGTGTGTGTGTGTGTGTGTGTGTGTGTGTGTGGACAAACTCAAAGAGACAGCACATGCATACACTGTAGTGTGTGTGTGTGTGTGTGTGTGTGTGTGTGTGTGTGTCTTTTTTAGTGTATGCATGTGCTGTCTCTCCCTCCAGGTGGTTCAGGGTATCAAAGGCGTGGATCTCATTAGAAGGTGTGGAGCCTGTGGAGGGGCAGCAGCTAAGTCCTCTGATTAGCGTGGCCCAGGCGAGTTGGAGGGAGCGGCAGGGAACCGGGGGAAGACGGGCTCACCACACCGGCCCTTTCATCCATTTCCAGCCCATGCCTGGGGGCAGTACACCCCTCCACACCTCCGCACCGCACGCCTCCAGTTCCAGCCAGGGTCACGGCCATCAGACAAGGACACACAGACAGGAGTCTTCCCCCTCTCCCTCTATCCCCCACTCTCTGTCATATACATACCCTAATCAGCCGTCTACGTCCAGGCCGGTTTTTATCCTCTCTTTGAGTTTGTTATCAAAGGCCACACTCAGTTTCACTCCACTGCGAGTCTAGTGGTCTACTTCCTGGGTCATTTGGGACTTGTTTGAGCTTTTTTATCAACTGTGATACCTGGTCGACTTTCAGCCAAGTAGAAACTCTGGAACAGGATACTTGTGAAGGCTGATTGTGGCCAACTTTGGACAGTCTCTTCTTGTTCTTCTCATTGGGTTCTCTCTCTGTGGGTCTCTCGGTTAAATGCCAGTCCAGGTAAAACAACGGCAGTGAACTTAACTCTCTCTCCCTTCCCCCCCCTACTGATAACCACACTTTATCTAAAAGTGGGCAGCACTCTCCTTCTATTCACTCCCCTCTCTCTCTCTCTCATTCTCTCTCGTTCTCTCTCTTGTTCTCGTTCTCACCCTCACCTTCACACTCCTTTTGCTAGTTCTCTCTCTCTCTCTCTCTCTCTCTCTCTCTCTCTCTCCTGGAATGCGAAGAGGCTGTATTGTGTGTAATCAGTGGAGGGGTAGCGGCTCTTTTTTTTCTGTGTTTTTCTGGCCCGGTGGAGGAGTGATTGCGGCGGGGCTGACGTGTATCTGCTGACTGTCACTTCCATTAAGCGGGCTGTCTTCACTCGTCTCCCCGTTGCTCATGCTGAGCTCTCTCAGAGAGAAGGCCCCTTTGTCCCTTCTGCCCAGCCTGCCACAGCCCTCGGAGCCTCTCCCCTCCGGCCAAGAGAAATGCTCCAACTATCAGGGAGTTCTCAGAGGAAGAGCTCGGTCATTTATGAGGCTGATGTGTGCCGTACTGCAGTGTTTTCGTCGAGGTTTTAGCATTGTTGTGGTATTAATCTCTGTTAGTGTAACTTTTTGGCCTCAAAGAAAGAGAGAGATGAAATCACCAGAGTCCATATAATACTCTCCAAACGTTTCCCCTCCTCTGTGAGTAATGTTCTTCTCTCTCTCTCTCTGTCACTCCATCAATTAATAAAGGCTTGGCATTTACTAAAGAAAGCAAATAAATGTGTTCAGATTGAGGATCATCCTGTATGCAAAACACTCTCCCGCAGTTTTTTTTTGTTGTGTTTGTTCATATATTATTGGTCGTCATCCCTGGATAGTATCTCAATGCATAAAATAAGGACTCAAGAAGGACTCACAAGAATAGTGACTACTTTCTATAAACTGAACAGTTCCTTTTTAAAGGCCACTGCAGTTGCCTCCAGTTGTCGAGGTCTGATTAGTGGAATAATCAGTGCTTTAATTTACAAAGTCAGTTTAGAATATCAATTAGGCCCCTCTTTATCTGCAGTCATGTCACACAAAAAACAATTATGACTGATTGAGGAGTTGTTATTGTCCCTTGCTGGTGATAATTTGCTACATTTGGCTTATAAATCATGCAATTCTTCACATTAGCCCCCCCCCTGCCCTCCTCTCCCTCTCCCTCTATGTTATTGTAATTATTAATGAGTAGGGTTGCGCAATTCCCGTAAGTTTCAGAAACCTTCCCAAATCAAGGTAACTTACTGGTAATTTTGGGAATCTATGGGAAGGTTAGGGTTAGGGTTAGTGTTGGAAATGATGTGAAACGGGTTCCTAAAATACTACTCTGCAAATGTAACATGTATTTTCTATATTGCTTTTCTGTGTACCCATCTTGTCTGACTTACATTTCATATGCAGTTTAAGTCAGATTGCTCGCCTAACATAGCCAAATCACCCATGAAACAGATGTGGAGTTTGTCATCTGTTTTCAAACATGATAATGCATTTGAGTTAGGCCTAGTTTATGAGTGTCGAGTGTTTATTCATGCAATCAGATTTTTACTGTTTTTATTTCTAGATAATATATATATATTTTTAATTTTGCATTGAGAGTATCCAGTAGGCTATGTAGATCATAGGAGAAAAATCCTGATTTAATGTATTGAAATTTGAAATTTCAGATGATTGATATTTCCCAACATTCGAGTAAAATGTTCCAAATGTTTCCAGAAATGTTTAGACATTTAATGGGAACATTCCCGTCCTTTGCAGTGATTAATGAGTGGTCTTGAGACTCCCACCATGCGTTTTGGAGTGCTGGTGTATTATACCGTGCGGCCAGTATTTGCTGTGAAAGAGTCTCTGCGGCTTCATATCAGTCTCTCTCAGTCTCATCCCAGTCCAGACATGCTTTGAGTGTGTGTCTCAGCAGGCAGGTACACACACACACACACACACACACACAAACACACTCACACACATACACACACACACACACACACACACACACACACACACATATCTCATGTCGGTTCCAGACTGCGCGCTCCTCTTGGCTCTAGTAATGACACGGTACTGGCCTTCTCAGTGGTGTTCTGAGGTGTTAGATCCTTTTCACAGCCCTGTTTGTGTGAGAGAGATCTCTTACCTACAGTAGAGGTGTGCAATCAAAGCATCTGTGTGGCTGTTTTCTACATCAAATAATGTACCAGACTGATTATAGCATTTTTCATCATATTTCTTTTCATTTTCTATATTTGGAGAATGACTTTCGCTCTCCAGCATAACTAGCGTCTGGTTTGATGCTGATTTGTTATTGCGTTGTTTGTATTCGTTGTCCAGAGCGCAAATGATTGCAGAGCATCCAATTATAGAGGTGGGTTTGCTGCTCACAGAGTGTACCATGACGGTTTGATGGCTATTGAGTGAGCCTTGGTCACAGATGTGGAGGCCTTGTTGTTTTTGGCGCCGGCCTCTCTTGGCACATGCAGCAAGGCTAAGATGAGACGGACACAGTCGAGCACAGTCCTCTCAATGCGGTGAAGGGCTGTTCAGAGCTCACTGCTCAATGGACAGACTGCTGCTCCGTGCAATATTATTAAAAAAACCCTCACAGACTTTTATGCCCAACATGAACATTTTCCCCCTGATGTTGTTGAGTGAGTGGTAATGGTGGGGGTGACTCATTCTTAAATATGCTGACTCATTTTTGAGTTGGAAGTATAGTTGTCCTGGTTTGAGATGTGAACACTCCTCCTCCCTTTCTTAGACAGACTACTGTAAATGATGTAGTTCGAGACCATTAGAGAGATCATTGTCTTGTTTACCTAGTAGGTGTTTGCTGATAAGTAAAACTGATGTGGGCCTGAGTGCTTGCTGAAGCATGTTTTTGTTTTGGAATATTAAGCAACAGGGTATGGTATCATGCATTTCAAGGGAAGCATTTGTTGTTTGCTACTCTGTCCATATGGTTACATCCTCAAATAGTTATTATTCTGCCCTTGTCCTAATCTTGCAACTATGAAACGAGAGCTATTTTTCTCAGTAACACGGTGTATCTGAAAAAAAAAAAAAAAAAAAAAAAAGGATTTGTATGCATGCTTGCTTAGGGCCCATCCGTTTGTTCTTTCCTATCTGCAAGGCTATGTTATCTGAGAGCTTGAATGAAACAGCTGCCTGGCTCTCCTAGCCCTAGCTCAGTTTAGTCCTCCTCCGCCTTTGACAATGTCATGTTCCTCCCACCATGTCAGACACACTCCACACTAATGGCCTCTGGCCCTGATCCAGTCTTATCCCAGGCTGAACCTGGCTGCCCAACGCCCAGGAGAACAGGGAGTCTTACCTGGATCAGTCCAGCCAAACAGCCCAGCTGCAGCGAGAGCTGCTCTCCAGAATGTGTAAGGCATTTTGGGATTACGGTACGGGCTGTTTGAGAAGCCCCAGCCAGGAACAGTCAGCTGGCACCTGCCGCCTCTTCATCGCTAATACAGCACCAGAGCTTTTGCAGAAAAGCCGTTTAGCCACAGAGGGTATTTCACTTCACAAACGAGCCACATGGAAATAGATTTTCCTCCTGCTTGGCTCGCCCTCTGCCTGCCCTTGACTCAGGCCTGGTATTGAAATCACAAACACGTACAGACTAGCAAGTCTCAGGACCTCTGTGTATCATCAGCCTTATCTATGATGTCAACCGCTTCCTTCCATGTCCATACTTTACTAAGCCTGGTCACAAACCTCCCTGACCTGCGTCACTGTAATATTGGCTAAGCCTTTTGTTCCGAGGGGCATTAACCTATATGTAGGGATGGGCGCTTTGTCATCTAGTCCTGGAAAAGGCAGCTCCAGATGGGTGATTAGTCAGTACGTACTGTACTGTACTGTGTGTGTGTGTGTGTGTGTGTGTGTGTGTGTGTGTGTGTGTGTGTGTGTGTGTGTGTGTGTGTGTGTGTGTGTGTGTGTGTGTGTGTGTGTGTGTGTGTGTGTGTGTGTGTGTGTGTGTGTGTGTGCGCGCGCATGCTGTAATCGCTCCTGATGTGTTTGTGTGCATGTGTGCATGCGTGCTTTTGTCGATGCGCGCGTGATTACAGTGTAATGACACAGGCTAAATTAAGATAAAACCACACGTGTCTCTGAAAGTAATGTGGTGGGCCTCATACCCTATCAATGCAGGAGGCAATCTCATTGCCAATCTCAGCAGAGATTGATCTGATTCGGCTAGCTGTGTTCCGTAAGTGTTTGAGAGTGCGGCAGGCAGGCTTGTTTGTCCGTTTTGGAAATGAGGCTGTGTTGAAAAGGCCCAGCTGTTTGTCGATGAAGTGCAGAGAGGAGTGCAAATGAAGGAGTGAGGAGGAAGATAAAGAGGAGGAGGAAGACAGGGCTCTCAAACTATTGTACAGTCGCTTACAGTTTCACAGAACATACTGAACAAAAGGAGGAATACGTGTGCCATGAAAGATTAATTGGTTGCTGTTAGCGGTAACACTCATCATGACCTGCACCGACAAGGTATTGAATAAGAAAAGGAGCTGTAGGATGTTGCAAGGATAATGAGGCAGTGGGGATGGTCTTTTTCTCTCTACCCTTGGCTAAGGATTTGCACAGAAAAACTTTGGAGCACAAAACCATACCAAGTGCAAATCGATTCTGAGATTGTTGTTTGTTTGTCTTTACCTGAGCTGGAAGGTTCCGTGACTGGCACTGAGTGGAGTATGGACACGGGTGTGTGTCCGCGCACGTGTGTGTCCGAGCGTGTGTGTGTGTGTGTCCGAGCGTGTGTGTGTGTGTGTGTGTGTGTGTGTGTGTGTGGCATTCTGCTGCCCAAACACATCTGCCATGCTTTAATTAGTTTGGCCTGGCACAGGGACCACACTGGAATCTCTGGTGTTTAATAACAGCCAGACAATGGGCATTTATCAAGGTCTAAATACAGTGAACGAGCGGACATTCATCCAGCCAAAAGGCCTTAACGTGATTATAGACTCAGACTTTATTTCCAAACCCAAGCCAGAGAAGCTCCTCTGAGCTCGGTACTGAGGCATGATGAAACAGGAATTCTCTCTTGTTGGGCTTTTTGGCTCCCTCTTTCCTTTCCGTTTTTGTCCTTTTCTTTCGTCCGTCAGGGTATAAATATGTTATGCGCTAGACCCAAATTCCCACGCTCCTGTGTGGGTATAGCCCAGCGCTTCTGCCTGTCTCCCCTTGCTCTTTTTGATCAGCCCCATCTTTCTGAAAAGCTTCCCTGGGAGAGAGTCCTCATTGTCTGCTCAATCAGAATCAGTAACAGAGCTTTCGGAGCTCCCGTTCCTCACCAAAGCTTCAAAGTCTCCCCAGGCCGGACTGGTTTGTAATCAGGGCAGATTTTTGCTGATGATCCGATATGAGCCGACAGACACCCCTCTCCCTCCTCCTCCTCCTCCTCCTCCTCCTCCCTCACTCCCTTCCCCTCCATCCCTTCACGTCTGTGGATGTTACCTGACGAGGCTCATTTGTCAACCCCCCCCCCCCCCCACCACCACCACCTCCTCCTTCTCTCGCCTAGCCCAGCCACCTGACTCCCCCATCGCTGCATCAGCCAGGGCTATCGGAGCAGAAGCGGCTGCCATGTTGTTGATTTGGAGAGTGGCTGAGCTGAGCTGCGTTCAGGTGCGGCTCCTCTTGCTGCCTTAGGGGCCCTGTCACCGTCTCTCCATGTGTCCCTCCCCCATCTCTCTCTCTCCATGGCCCTCATGGCTCCTGTGACAGCCTCACCCCAGGCTCACCTCATCACAGCCCAACCCAGCCCAGCACAGACGAGTTGTCTCCAGTGGGGGTTGCTGCTCCAGCTGTTGCCGCTTGCATGTTTGGGCCTAAAAGTTAGTCGAGGAATCCTATTGTAGCATTGCCACCAAGCTCATTGTGCAAGCTGAAGGAATGTTTGGACTCTCTTTGTGTCTTAACCAGATTTCCCAGTGCTGCAGCAGACAGTCTGCATGCTTAGCACAATGCTAACCCATATCCCAGAGCCTCATCCAATTCCATAACACGTTTTTTTTTTAGGGGATTGGCTGGCCGATTCGCTTTCTCTCTCACTCTCTCTCTCTCTGCTCACTGGAGGAGATTGCAGAGATTTTAGGGAGGCTTGACCAGATTAAATACACGGCTGGTGAAAGAAAAGCTCTCTGCCATCATCCCATTTGTGTTCTCATTGTTGCCTGCAATTCCCCTTTTGTTTTGTTTCTACTTCCCTTTGTTTGCCTTGCGTTGCTGCTGTGTATCTGGCTGACGATTGATAAGCTCGAATCCCTGACAATACTTGGCTTGATGAGCGGGATCGGCGGCGATTGCCGCCGTGCGTCGCATCGTGTGTGTTTGCCCACTGGTTTGGGAGGAGATGGGATGCGGCTCCTGCCATTGTTTATCTACCTTGCCACTTCCAGATGGCGCTCAGCAGAAAGAATCCACTTCCTGACACGCTCTCTTTCTTCCTCCCCTCGTTACCCCCCCCCCATCCTCCCTCATGTGGCTCACTCAGGAATATGGGCTCGTTTTCAGGGCCAAAAAACGCAGCATGAGGCAAGGGGGAGGTGGCAAGAGCTGGGGCTGCACACATGGTTTGGAGGAGGGGTTCTGGAGTATCAGGTGTCTGTGCATGTGTATGTGTGTATGTGTGTGTGTGTGTGTGTGTGTTGGTCTGTGTGTGTGGGTGTGTGCGTCTGTGGGTCTGTGTGTCTGTGTGGGTATGTGTGTCTGTGGGTCTGTGTGTCTGTGTGTGTGTGTGTGTGTGTCAGTGCTTGTGTGTGTATGCGTTTGAGCACTTGACACATTCTGTTTGAGGTCATTGGATCACAAAATCTCGTCTTCGGCTCCAATCGAGTTGCCTGGCTCGTCCTTTGGCTGGGATTGATTGATGGTCAATTCCAGAGCTGGAGATAATCACAGGGTGTCAGCCACCACCGATCCAAACTCTTATCTGTGCCTCCCACTGCAAACACATCGCAAATGACCACAGGGATGCGCATTCTTGTTATTGTTCTTTCCAGCCTCCAGGGAAAGAAGTGTTTGTGCTAAATGTCCACTACCGCATATTTTCTACAACCTCCTTTCAACAACACAACTCTGTATTATTTACCATACTCTTACATTCTCCTACCATTTTTTTTGAAAATACATACCATTATAATAATGCTTTCAGGATGTTTTTCGACCTCTCTCTTTGCCTTTTAGTTGAATTATTACTCTTATCCAGTGGTGGAACAGTAAAGGGCCTGGTTAAAGCTCTTTTGTTTATCCACCCGGTTCCCTGTAGCTGATGGATTTTGAGGGTTATTGTTCCACTGTGAGGTGTGTGCTAATTGTGCTCTAATGGGAGCTCTTACTGTATGAGTGGTGAAAAGCAGTCACTCAACCGGGCTTCGTCAGCTTCCTGATTATCCTGTCTGTTTAATGCACCCCTCCGCTGATACAAATGGAGGTGGTTAGAACATCAGGAGGCACCGCTGGGCTGTCAAATAACCATCTCCATGGTAGACAACAGAGAGAAAGACAGCCCATTCAGGCGAGCCAATTTTAGCATTGACAGAGTGTAGGATGGTAAACCAATTTATTGAATATAACATTTTATTCAATGCAGCCCTTGTCTCACAGGCTGACCATATAGTCGATGGTTGGAATGATCTCTAACCATCAAGAATAGTACTGGATTTAGACTCTCGAAGTGGCTGCTATAACTGTTGAAGCTGGGAAAGAGGAGGCACATTCCAGCATTCGTTTTTTTTCCAGGTAGTTTCTCCATGTGTTCCCATTCATTCCAAGTTTATGTGCATGCATGCATGTGTGTTTGTGGAGGTGGGATATTCCTGTGTGGCCTGGCTGTGGAGCTCTCATCCAAACCCACTGTAATTAATCGCTGGAGGATTACAGGCCAGGCTTCGGCCAACTCTCCTGCTCGGCTCGTCTGAAAAACTTTCAGCAAGTCACACATGACTGCCCGTGAAACATACACACTGCAAAACACCCACACACACTGCACTACATCTGTCTGCTGAAGCACTCAGTCAGAGAGAGGAGAAGGTTGAACAGCTGGGCCAAGTCTGGAAAACCCAGGGTTGGACTGCAAAACCTAATCTGATAAACAGACAAAGATGTTGTGTGAAGCTTCTGTCTCAAACATGCATAAAGACAAACAAACATACTGTCTAAGTGAAGGTCAGCACACACACACACACACACACACACACACAGTGCAGTCAAAAGTTGCTATGTCTTGTGGTCAGGCCCACAACAACAATTCCTTATACATTGAGGCAACCACCTTCCCTATCCCACTCTCTGCACACACCACTTCCACAAGCACTCAGAGAGGAAACCCCCTGTGGTGTCCATGTACCGCCATGTCTGACTCCACACACTCTATTATCATGACCACCTCAAAGAGTGGTGTGACACTGAATACATTCCCCCTCCTAGACGACTTCATAAAGGGCTGCCTGAGTTCCCGTAGGCCCCCTCATCAGTGGCAAAGAACAGGGGAGCACTGCCGGTCCATGCCTTGTGAAATGGTGCAGAGAGGACAACAATCCCCCGCAGAGAGGAAAAGAGAGTAGGAGGATAGCAAAAAAAAGAAAAAAGAAAAAGATGGTGGTCATGCACGTGGTTCTGTTGAATGCCTCGCATTCAGGCCCGCACTGGAGGTATAATTGCACTGTTGAGTAATTGAGGTGAGGAGACCAATGCATCTGTCGATCACAGGTGTAGTCAGGGTTACTTTATAACAAGCATCTCGTATGACACTGGACAGGGACCTGACCTTGTTACTCGCCTCTTGTCCCCCCCCCCCCCCCCCCCCTCCTCCTACCTTCCCCTCCTCCCTCTTAACCTCTGTCTTGTTGTCAACAGGGGCACATACCAGGAGTCTCACTACACGGACCATTTCCCAACCATTTCTCAACATCTGTCTCACACATCGACTCCCGCTCTGACGTTGGAGTCTTCGCACACCCTCCTCCTCCTCCTCCTCCTCCTCCTCTCTTCCTCTCCTCCTCCTCCTACCCCTCTCCTAGCCGTCACGGCCACTGAGCGATTTCCTCTCACCGGGAGGCTCCCTCAGAGTCTCTCTCTCTCACTGTGTCAAACGAGGCTCCTATTTAAGCTCATTAAATGTTTCCAAGAGAATAGGAAATCAATGGTGCATACCGGTGTGAGAGAACTTTTCTCTTAATTTAATTTCCCCCCCCTTATCTGTTTGCACATCTCTCTCATCTATCTTTTCTTTCACAATCTCTCTCTCTCTCTCTTCTCTGCTACGTGACTCACCGTTAGGGGAATACACAGAGGGGTGGAAACCCGGTTGCTTTCAGAAGTGATCTCTGTCTACTATCGTGACAGGCACCACGGTGCGCTGCTGTCCAGACTTTTCAAGATTGCTTAGCACTTGTCACAAGGATCACAATCGACTTGAAAAGTTGCGTTGACCCTCAGCTGAGAGTTTCTGCCTTTTTTTGTTTTGGGTTGTCTTTTGAGGGAACTCGTTTGGGAGGGAAACAACGTTTCAGCGCAGAGAGGGTGGCATGGGTTATGTGTTTTGGTCGAGGTTTTCAGTTTCAAAACAATCCCCGCTCCTGCATTCTGACTTATTTTCCTTTCTCTCTGTCTCGCTTACTCTGTGTCTTTTCTACCTCCCTGTCTTGTCAGCGGTTGAGTTTGATGAATTCTGTGGTGTTGTGGATGTGGATGTGTCTGGCTGTGGTTGCTGTTTCAAACTCTGCCTCACCTTCTTACGTGCTCCCATAATTGCTCTTTTGGGGCCTTCTCTCTGGCACTAACTCTGTCTCCCTTCTCACCTTCCCTCTACCCCCCCTCTACCCCCCTCTACCCTCTATCTCTATCTCTATCTCTTTCTTTATCTCTATCTCTCTCTCTGACCCCTTCCCTTTCTCTCGATCCCTGTTTGGCTCATTATGGCGGATTCCCACCTGCCCAGTTAGTGACTCCTCCACACACACAAACATGCATGCACGCACACACACACACAAACACACACACATCCTCTCTCAGCACTTTTCAGAACTGGCCGCCTCTGTGTGCTATCTGCTATAAAACAGCTTTTGCTAATGCTGTTTGACCAAGGAAAGGAAACAATGAACGGTTGTTTTTTTTTTCTCCCTCCTCAACATGAGCCAACAGGCAGTTTCCCATCTCTGTAGAAGACTGTCAAGAGCAGTGTTGTTCGTGGAGCCTCTGCCCTAACTCTAGCCCCAGTCCCATCTCCTGCCTCGGGGCTTATTGTGAAGAATAATGGATGTAGTCGGCAGCAGCTGCTCAGTGCAGGGGCACTATCAGAGGAGTTATCTAAGGCCCTGAGTGGCCCATGATGAATGGCTCGGAGCTCTGTGTCTCTGCGATCAATAAGCCACTAGCACCCAGATGAGCTAGATGGGGGCCGCACTCGCTTGCTCCCCCTCGTCCCGTCCTCCTCACCTCTCCCTCCCCCCTCGTCTCCCCCCTATCATAATCTCCACTATGTGTGTGAACTTTCCCCCGTCCGTGGCTCAAATGGGCCATTGATCTTTTACCCTTGGCTTGTTTTAAATAAAAGCGGTATCTCTTCTCCACCCAAGCATGCACAGGCTCTGACAGCGGTGATTGCTACACTGGCGGGCAGCGCACAAACACTACTTTAGACTGATCGAAGGCCGTAATCGGAGAGGCACAGAGAGAAACCGCTACCCCCACTCTGGGAGAGAAGGAGAGTGCTGCTGAGGTTACCATCACACAAGTCTGACGTAAGCCGGTCCCATGTGGATGGGTACACACACACACACACACACACACACACACACACACACACACACACACACACACACACACACACACACACACAAGCACACACACACACACACAAGCACACACACACACACACTACAAACATTCTCACTGTCAGGGCCCATTGAATGCAACCTGTCTCAAAGCTCTTCAAACAACCACACCTCCCAGAATTGGAATCTGATGTTTTTCTCGTTTTTCTTTTGTATTTTGGTTTTGCATACAATTATGCAGCATCTCCCCAGACCCCCACAGCAAGCGCATTGTGTTCGCTCTGCTATATGGGTGGGCTGTAATAGAAGGTGTTGGTTTTGATGTGCTCTCTCTGCACACCTCAGCTCTGCCGTGTGGGGATTGTCGATGAAAAGAACAGACTAGAAATCTCTCCCCTGGAGGGACCAGCCTACCCTCCCCCTCCTCCTCTCTAGCTCTGAGCCTTACCTCACCTCCCTCCATCCTGTCTCACATCAGAGGGGGGAGTCAGAGAGAGCTGCCTCTTTGTCTGTTAATTGTGTGGCTGCTGGCCACCACACCTGTTGCTGTCAGTATGGCAGTGTGAGAGAGGCTCTGCCCTGGTCACCCCTGCAGGGAGTCTGGCCCCGCTGGGGATGGGAGAGATGATGTGTGTGTGTGTGTGTGTGCGTGTGTCTGTGCCTGTGCCTGTGTTTGTGTCTGTGTCTGTGTCTGTGTGTGGAGTGGAGAGAAAGAGGGTTGGGTGTGTGTGTGTGTGTGTGTGTGTGTTTGTGTGTGTGTGTGTGTGTGTGTGTGTGTGTGTGTGTGTTTTGCCCCTGTGCATGTGTGTGTGATGGTCTTGTCTGGCCTGTGCTGACAGTGAGCTCTCTCCCCTGCCTCAGAGCCCCAGCCCTTAATGAAGCTGGGGGTCAGCGGCAGTGTGCGGCTAATTGGCCAAGTTTGCCCTGGGCTCCGGCTGCCTGTGATTGAAGCGTCCAGGGAGGCCCCACTTTGTTGCTGCACCCTGCTCTGTTCCGCTCCAGCAGCGAAGACGCTGGTGCGCTGCTCACAACACATCAGTCTGCCTCTCCCTAGTGAGCCCCGAAAAGCCCCCTTTTACCCTCTCTATATTTCTCTTACTACGACTACTCAAAGTCTCACTGTCTTTTTCACCATGTCTTTTCTTATCACACTCTGACACTTTATTTATAATAACTGTATTTTCTCATGTTCCTCCGCTTTCACTTGTACTCTCTTATTCATTTCCCTTCTCCCACTCTCTCATTTTTGTTCGAAGACTCTCTCTTTCTCATTCCCAGACTTTCTCACACTTTTGCCCACCATCCTCTCACACTCTCTTGTCTTCCCCCTCACTTGCCACGGTGTGATTTGGGCAATTTCCATGGTCCCTGTTGGCTAGCGTCCAGGAAAAAACAACTTCCAGCCTCATTTCTCTCACGATGTCCTGACAGCTATGAGCCGAGCTATAATGCTGTGCGGATGGACAGAGGGGGGGTATCATACCATAATTAGCTGAGCTCTCCTCTTTCTCCTCGTTAAGGCAGTCCTGGCTCTCATTGTTAGGCTGTCATACCCACAGGTAGAGAGTTGGGATGCAGGCCTCAGGGGGATGGTTGGAGAAGGGGACAGTCAGCCACATTGCAGGGATAGATGACTTGTCTCACCTGGGATATACAGGGTGGCTCCACATCCCCGCTGCCTGAGAGTGCAACACTACCCCAAACCAATCAGCAGCCGTTGTGTTATTGGACTCATACCTCAGAAACATAGAGGAAGTGAGAAAGATAAAGACAGCATTTATCTGTGAGGAACAATGGTCCAATTATATAGCAGCTCTTGGCCACTCAGAGAGAAAGGTTGCATATATTCAGTCTAAACTTTCCTTTCCTCTAACTAATAAAACTTCCTCTACTCCTCTTGTTAATAAAGTGCTTTAAATCACTGAATCTGGGAGTCTCTAAAAAGTGAATTCACTGGCAATTGCCCTTTTAAAATTGTTGTTTCAGGCAATATACACACAGCCATTGTGATGGCTCCTTGGCTTGCACATACCCTGGTATTGAATGACTACAGCTCCCATAATTCTTGCTGTTGCAGAAAGACAAATATTGTCATTAACATCAGCTGTGTTTGGGTTTGACTCCACTCTTTGTCACCACCTCTGTAAACTTGTCTGGGGTACACTGTGAAATCCGAAAAGCCACAAAACCACAGATATTCAGTAGCTTGGACCAGTCCATCTGTGCTGGGCTTAAAAACCAGACGGCTGCCCTTTCTCAATGCACTCCTTGATAATCAGCTGTTTGTTTAGGTGAGATCCCCTGTGCTCCACTTTTCATCGTCACACTTTCCCTAGCCCAAAACCTGCTGGTGTTAACTATACAAAATATGGTTCTGCCGAAATGTCCAATACCCCAGGTGGCTGTGAAGCCTGCTTTGAATTATTAGAGGGGGGAAATGGGCGGAGAGGAGTACCGCTCGAGTTTCTCAGGCAACATTTGTGACCCAAAAACCATAATGCATACAAAAATTCAAACGCCTTTCTTTCAGTTTTCTCTCTTGTTCGTTTCTCCCCCTCTTACACGAACATGTAAATTTCATGCTAATGACACAGTCTTTGGTATCCACATGGGTTAGGAGATGTCAATCACTCTTCCCATGGGCATTGCCTTGGCAGAACCCTGGAGCAAAGAGGTGTTTGGGGATGAATGAATTAGGATGCATGACAAAACAGAAGCTCTCTTTTTTTGCATCTTTTGTTGTGTGACTTGGTGAATTTCAGGGGTGGTTATCCCTTCTCCCATGGGAGAGCTTAACCTTGCCCTTATCTGATGTAGCAACACACACAAATGTTCTTTATTTCTTGTCAATTAGTTTGACATTGTGGCATCATTTCCAGGCACTTGAATGACTTGGCATAAGAGGTTGGCACACTTATGTCCAATGTTCAAAACGTGTTAATTGAGAGCAGAACACTTTTGTTCTTTTTTGTTTCTTTTTTACAAAGATATATAAGCAATATTACATTTATTTGCACTTAATATTCTAAAGGCAGAGCACATATAAAAAGGATTTGTTTAGGATATTGCCCTGGGCAATACACTCTCTGTGACACTTTTGAAGTTGGCTCAGGTTAATCATGAGGAAAGTCCAACATCAAAAGTATTTTTTGATGATATACAGAATGACTCAGAATAGAAGTATGCATCCCCAAAGATGAGAGTGAATAATTCATTTGTCACACAAAATCAAAGTGATGATCCGGGCTAGAATAACCGTGATCTATGGAAAATACAGCTGAAATTGCAGCTATGGTCTGTAAATGACAAGTAGACTCCATGTATCCCTGGGATATACATTTGTTGTAATCTTGGATAAGCAAACACAACTGTTTCCACAATTTACCGGCTAAATTGGTGGAAACGTGCAGTTTTTTCTGAGCACATGGAAATATGTTCATTTAATTCAAGATAGATTTTCATCACAAACCTCTGCATAGCTGTTTCTGTTTTCTATGCTCTGAGGCAACATGTATAATTCAATTCCAAACATCAAATATTTATCATCACCAAAGTAAAGTTTTTCATACCTCACAGAGGCATAACACATTCAGAATGTGTTTAAAGGTGAAAAGTGCTACTCCCCCCAAGGCCAATTGATGATTAGCCCAATCAAAGCCAGGGTACTGTATACAGAACTCAGGTCTTCATCAGAGGCACGCTTATAGATTTAGCTAATGCATCACTGTGATTGCCAAGTCCTTGGGGTACAGAAGTAATATAAGACACCTTGTTCCTTACCCATCCTCCCAATCCTCCCCCAACCTCAACATGGTACTCCAGTATCTCATCACCCCCTGTGAATTTCCAAGCTGTTGAGGCTGACTGGGCTCCATCTCTCTTGCCAGGACCCGGTTGGAACAGATCCGGCCTCCGGGCCACAAACACTCCTCCACTCGAGCCCCTGCAAACAAGGCCTGCCCCGCGCAACTGTCATCTAAATGCTAAGCGCTTTGGAGCACCGCGGCGGATCTTTTGTACACACTTTATCGGTTCTGTGAGAGAGTGGTCGTCCTTTTGAGCATGATAGTCTTACATACTCTAATGCTTAGTGAACATGAGTAGGGGGTGTTTGTTGTTTGTGTTTCTGTAAATGTGCAGTGAGTCACCCAGAGTGAGTACAACTGTGTGATGATGAACTGGGCTTGTATTTAAAGACCTCCTCTGAGATAATATGCATGAGCAGTACCCTCTTTGATTTCTCTACAGGGAGAACGTTGTTGTTTTTCTCCCTCGTGTTTTGTTGGATGTGTTAGATCAAGGAAGCCTAATCCATTAAAGAAGGATCTGTAGAAATAAGCATATAGACGCTTACATGTACGTGTTCCTTGAATACCTTCTTCTTTGTTACTAAACACTGATGACAGAACTACATGGCTTGGAAGGATCTCTACGACTTGTGTTGCCTTGTAAGGACATGGCAACACGACTGTGACATATTTCTCCGGGGCAACAAAGTGTTGTATTGGTTATCTTTCAAATGATCGTGGGGCCTGCGCCTCCATAAAAGAGACACTGGCAGCCGAACTAATCGGCCATCTGCACCCCAGGGGCTGAGAAATGTGGATGTCAGGCTTTATGGGAACATAAGCTAAACAGCCAGGCCCGCTTTAAGAGGAGCGGCGTTGAGCAATAGACTCCAGGCGAGCCTCTCAAACAGTTTCGTGTCAAATCCAGAGAAATACAAATCTCCCAGTGATCTGCCAAGTTTTATGCAGGATTCACTGGAGCACGAATTGTAGAATTTCCTCCCCTCCCGTCTCACCCTCCTCTCCGCAGCCATCACTGGGTGCCGCTTGGCAGCAGTGGGTGATGGGGAAACATCTGCAGGAGTGAGTGAGTGAACACACTTGCCAGATAAAGAAACAGGAAGGCATTGTTTTCTCAGGCTTGTTGGATTGGCACTAGAAGAGTCAATTACACTATAACAGATCTCATAGAGTAATGTATGTATAAAAAAATGTTCCTTTTTGGTCAATGGTTGAACTTTCTGGCCTTGGTTCTTTCAAGACATGCTGAGGCTCATGATTTAAAAGGGTTCTACCACCTTGGGGAGGTGTGATTGAACAGGAGAGGACAGGATTATGCACTTCCTGCTAAGCAACTACAGGAAGTAATTGAGCAGTACAGGAAGTAAGAACAAACCCCTACATATTTCCTGCTTGCTTTCCCTATGTGTTGACACAAATACAATAACAAAGCTAGCTATTAGCAAGTTGAGTAGCACACAGTGACTGATTCCATTGAATTCACTCAAACAGAGTGATTGAGCAGGTCCTTTGGAGTGTTTATGCAGAACAGCTGCCAGTGATATCTCTGCTAGGAGTCACAAAAAAGTCTCTTTTTATTTGGGTGTGTTGAGCTATATAAATAATTAAATGGAGCCAGTAATTGGCGGTTCTTGGTAATTAGGACCAGGCTGTCAGCTAGCTAAGTCGTTTCCTCAGTCTGATGGTGCTGCAGCGAGGACAGTAATTACTATTATCTGTGGGGGTTGTTGACACAACAATAATCCCATCCTTAGTCAGGATATCAAGGTTTATGTTTGCCGCCCCCATTTTTAAGAGGGATTCAAACATATTTGAAGACTTATCATTCATGCTAATATCCGCCAACGCCCGCTTCAGCCGTATACTAGCCGTATACTAGGACCCTCGGCTTTGAATTTTCTGCTTGGCGACTCTGAAAAGCTTGTCCATATTTTCATTAGTCAAACAGTTTGACTCTTTCCCTGCTAGCGGTGTGACGTCTAACCATAAACAGCATTATCAACCATCTCAGCGGGTTTTCTAATACCCCTGTAATCCTGTCATTTCATTCATGGATACCTCTGGGGTTATTTTGGGATTGGAGCGTATCTGCCTGCCTGTCTCTGCTCCTCTGTGTGAGAGATTGGTTTCCCTCTCTCCTCCTGCTCCCTCCGCACACATCCCACACACACCCCAAGTGTCCACTCATCTCTTGTCAGATCCACACACTCTAGATGGGAAGTCCAGATCTGACAGTATATAGAATAAGGGACCAGACCTGGATTTTGATGACCACATGCTGACTTCCTGAAATCGTTGCCCAAGAATTACAACGCTGCCCCTTTGAGCCAGAGAAAGTGAATAATCTCCTTTGAAAGCAGAGTGTCCTAGAAACATTGATACCTTATTCACCAAACCCTGTTCTCCTAGCTACAGTGAAGATGATCTAGTGAAGTCTAATCATGCAGACTTAAATGGTTTTGTTTGGCGAGGGTTGGCAGTGGGTGGGTGGGTGGAGAGAGGGACAGATTGAGGGGGCAGGCATGGGGAAAAACTATACTATCGTCTGTTTTCCCCACTGAAGAGCATGTAAATTGCATCGGATCTGAATTAAACATGTGGCACCTCCCCGCTCCAGGCATGATGGACATTCAAACATATTGCAGGCGGAGAAAATGACTTTTTAAGTAGGCTATTTATGGGGAAGATATTGGATTCATTTGATTATAATAAAACATCCATTACACTCTGAGTGAATGGCACGGGGGAACAGAAGACAGCTCAAGGTAATAACGACTCTGTGTCTGCTCTCAATGAGCCAAGAGAGGACAGGGTCCCGATATTAGTTTCCTTTGTAGCGCGCAGATACAGCGATACGGTTGGCGGGGAGTAATAAAGAAAAATATCTGTTTTTATTGTGCTTCGTGACAGAGTTATGTTTCGAGGTAGTAAAAAGAGCTGGAACATGGCGTAAAATTATATTATGGCCCATTAGATAGGCCCAAGCTAAGCGTTTCTCAGCGGTAACCAGGGCTGAGGGTAATGGGGCCGGGGCGTATTGTCTCTGATCTCTTCTCCTGCTGCTCTCTGATTGAATCGTCTACATCACCGGCACTCCATCTCCAGGGGGGAGTGAAGAGTGGAAGAGAGTGGTGGTCTGTGCTGAACTGAAGCCATCACTTTGTCATGGCGGAGACAAGAGGGGAGGGGACTCTTATTATGAAATGAGAATGTGCTGTAGTGACCATATAGGTTGGTGGGTGTTTGACACTGCATGGTGAAAAAAGCCATGGAGCAGCAGAAGTAACATGCATGACATAAAGGAGGGCTCCGGGTCATCTCAGGGTCGTCTTCCTCTGACCTTGTGTCTCTGCCTATCTGGTCCTGCACTCGGAGCTTGTGGACATCATCAAACAGGGAGATGTCACAGGACAGACTTTAAAGTGCTCCCTCTAGAACCACGGCAGCTCAGCAGGGGAGAAGGTAACAGGCATAACAAGCTGCTCAGGAATGTCATATGGGAGCATTTCTGCCTTCATGATGAGAGGGCTTTGCTTTGTGTGCATGGGGTGCTGTTTTTCTGCTTTCCTGGGCAGTCCTCGGGGTTCAGTGAGTAATATGAAAGGATGATGAGGAATTTCAAGCATTCTGAATGGAACCAGATGTGTATCCGCTCTTCTGTCTTGCTTGTGTGCCTTCATGCCTTTCCTACTCCCACCCTCACACGTACAAAGCTTTCATAACACACACCCAGATGAGATAAGAAACCAGATTAATAATTTTACCAGAAAAGACCGCTGCAGGTTTGTTTTTGTTTTTGGCCTAGAGCCAACCTCTTTCTGTCTGGATTATCAGTTTGAGCTGATGCAAGTACATGTGTAGCTGTAATTTCATCATGTCTGAGGTGCCTAATCTCTGACTTGTATTTTGTGTTGTTCTTGCAATTTGGTTCATTTAGATCCCCTCAGAAATCTGCTTAGGACCTAAGTGAAGATGGTGGCTAGCCTTTGCAGCTGGATGGAGGCATTACAGGCACTTGTACTGTATACCTTGGGACCATGCAGATGAGTGGTTGAATATTTTGGAAGTGCTACAACAGATGAAAGCTCACATGAAGTCGACTCATTTTCGAACACTGAAGTGTTTTTCTCAGCAAAGCACATCCATCTTAGGAAGTGTTGTTTGCCTAGAAGAGTGTTGGAATGTGTGTGTGTGTGCCCACTTATACATATCATGCAGCAATCAGTACAGGAAATAGGGAGCCGTTGCTTTCAAGTCCCTGCAGTTGTGCTATTCTCTTTCACCAGAGATACAAGGCATCCCCTCCCCGCCCCTGCCTTAGACCGCCCAGCAGAGGCAGAACAAGTGGCCATTAACAGAGAGCAGAGAGAGCACTGCCATAGGGCACAAACCCACCGTCACTACACTCGCCTGAAAGGCTGAGAGGCCCGCTCTCACTGTCATACCCAGGCCCGTGTAATTGCATTTTTTTCCCTCCCCATGCAGAAAGTCAAATGTAAGATGTGGTGAAATGTAAGATTTTCCCCAGTCTTTTTCTCCCTCACTCCCTCACCCGCTCCTTCCCCCTCCTTTCCCTTTCCCTTTCCCTCTCCCTCCTCGCAGTTCTTTCATGTTCGAAATCTGGTGTGTGGAGATGAAATTAATTGGGTCACAGTTTAATAGTGATCTGGTGGGTCTCCCGTGGCTTGGCGCTGTCTGTTGTGGAATCGGAACAGCGGCGGCCGCTCTCTCTCCCAGTGTATCTGAAAATGAGGAGTGCTGTGCCGCAGGTCCATGGCATCATGTAACTTCACGCTACCTGCACACCTCCCCAACGCCTATGCAAATCAAATGGTTTTTTTTACACCAATAATCTCCTTGCATGTTAATGGACCAAAATATACTGGGAGGTTAGTTCTGTTACTGTAGCTCAGCTGTGTCAGTGGTCATGCCAGAGGAGCATGCCTGGGCTGGGTCTATTTAACTCTGTGCTGGTGTGTTACAGTATTGAGCAGTGGTTAGTCTTTGGCTCCGAACTGGTGGATCCAAATGAAAACCCCTCCAGGCCAATCTATGTGAGAGAGCACCACAGTTTACAATTAAGATAATAATGAATGTTTATCTAGTGTCTGCCCATATTACTTCATCATGAATTCAATGGTGTGTAATTAGCTTAGTTTTGAACCAGTCTCACAAAAGTCACTTTAGGCTTACATGAAGGCTTAATACTTCTGTAACATCATTGTACTCATGACACATGAGTTATTGCATGATATAATGGGTTGAAAGTCAAGTGTTTTGACACAAGTGGAATATTCTACTATGTAGCAGCAAGTTCATACAATTCTACTATAGTAATAACAGTGTCACCACACAACTTGATCGAAAGTGTCACCAAGATGAATGTGCCTGTGTTTATAGAGAGAGGCTTTGAGTGGGCCTCCCGTGATCTCTGTGGTGGAGCTGTGACTCTTTGACTTCTTCTCTGGCCTTCTCTCTGTGGGCTGCCTGATTTATGGGCCTGGGGAGGTAATGAGTCAGAACCAGTATTTGTGTCTGTAGTGTTGTTAACGGAGCAGTGCCGGCTCATTGGACCCTAACCCCCCCTCAATCTCCTTCTCCTTCATCCCTGCTCCCTGCTCTCCATCTCCGGACCGACCAGGCCGGTTCTCAGGGTCCCTGCCCTCCAAAGCCATCCGTCTTCATCCCTCCACTAGATGGACGGGGTACGGCAAGGGTGCAGTCTCACCTCCAGACGAGGCCGAACCTGGCCTGGCCTCATCTCTCCTCTCCTCTACCCCCGTCACCCCTCCCTGAGCCGTCACTGTTGACTGGGCCCCCCTCCCTCCCTGACTGGACCAGCCCGCTAGGCAAGCAGGGCGCCATTTGTGTGGAACTGTGTTGATTAGCACGGGAGTCTGGAGACGGAGACGCGTTATCTACCACCACAACACCCACCCAACACCCCCCAACCCCCTCTCTCTCTCCTCCTCTCTCTGGAGAGTGCTCCCATTGCTTCGCTTTGCCAGGTTTGTGGAGGATGTTGGTGCCAGCTGTCTCTGCCGTGGACCGCTGCCAGCCTTCCGATATTGTCTGCCCGTTGTTATCCCCTCATTCATTAGTTTATTTTTATATATTTTCATGCGCTTATCTGTTCGCATACTGTGGAATCAGTGCCTGTGTTTGTTGTTGTCTTTGGGCAGGGAGCTTTGGGGGGTGGCGATAGCCCTCTCTGGCACACTTGTGTGTCGGCACCAAGGTCGGGCAGAGTGGATAGGGCCCAGGTCGGCAGTCTGTGCCCGCCGTGCCATGCCAACTCTGCAATCTGTGACCGGTGTGTCAAACACAAAACAGACAGTATTCCCCCTACGTTTCTGTAACGGCCCGAAAAAGGTCAAAGGAAAAAAAAAAGGAAAATAGACAAAGAAAGCTTTATTTCTGTAGACAATGACATCTTGATCGATTCAACTTTTGCCTGACCTTCTAGCCCCCCCACACACACACATTTGTCTGAGACTGTAAGCTCTCTTTTCCATTACATGTGCTTGAGACTGATGTGGCCCAGTGAAGCTTCCTGCTCCAGTTGTGCTGATAGGAGTGTGTGTGTGTGTGTGTGTGTGTGTGTGTTGTGTATCAGGTGCTGAGCCGGGCTCCCTCCCCCGGTGAGTGCTGTAAAATCCCCTGCACTCCGTTTGACCCCGACCGCGGGAGGAGCGGACGCATGCCAAATAAAGAAACGGAATCCCTCTACGGAATATAGAGAAACGCTCTGCTGACAGTGTTTTATGAGTGACACACAGCTAGGCAAATTGTGGCTTTAAACAACTTCCATACAAGGGCCATTTCCATGTCATTAGCCTCTCCCCTCAGGCATTGGGTCCTCCTCTTTCAGTTGAGTGTGGTTAGTGAGAGAACGACATAGCGCTCTCTCTCTCTCTCTCCCTCCCTGGCAGAAGGCTAGCCCAGCTCCAGCTCCTGGGATTCTCAGACATGTAGTTTTAGATATCCTCTGACTGATGCGCCACTTTGATACTCTTGTTAGGGCTGCTGAATTCACCATTAGGGATTTGTCTGCTTTTGTACACTGGTGCCCCGGTGCAGCGATACTGATTCTCCTCAGAGACAAGTGAATGAGGAGAGAGGATCTCTCTGATCTCTGCCTCACTGAGAACCATCTGTCTGGGTCTGGTCCCGCCATTCTGCTAGCTGTGTTAGCACTTACAAATACAGTGCTGCTTGAAAGTATGTGAACCCCTTGTGCAGTTATAGATTTTTTTTAGTTTTTACCATGAAATCTGTATTTAATCAGAACCAGACTCTTTTATCTGACATAAGAGGTAATTTATTTACCTATTCCATATGTTGGTTTAGAGGAAATCATGCGTGTAGGAGACAAAATAAATTATAAAGAAATGACTGCAGGTGCAAAAATAACTGAACCCCAAGTTGCATTGGTTAAATCAAGTAGGTAAGTAGAATCAGGTGAGTAAATAATTGGGTACCAAATAAACCAATCAAAGGAGAGATCTTTAGGAAAGAGTTTGGACGGGACTCTGATAAATAGAGATAAGAAACCTGGTCAGTTTTGTGTTACCCCTACAGGTGAATTCAAAGCACACCATGCCGAGAGGAAAGGAGATCTCAGAGGACATCAGGAAGAGGATAGTGAGGGCACATGAGTCTGGGGAAGGCTATAAAATCATCTCAACAAGATTTGAGCTCCATCAGTCCACTGTGAGGCAAATAATTTACAAATGGAGAGCATTTAACAAATGACAGCAATTTGGTCTATAAGTGGACACCCTTCCAAAACATCCCCAAGAGTCACAAGAAAAATAATAAATCAGGTAAAAGCCAACCCAAAACATAACATCTAGAGATTTGCAGACCTTCCTTGCTACATCTCAGGTAACTGTGCACGCTTCAACAATAAGAACACTGAATTGAAATGGCATTCATGGGAGGGTTGCTAGGAAGAAGCCTCTGTGTCAAAAAAGAACCAAACTGCCCGGCTTAACTTTGCCAGAGACCACCTGGACAAGCCTGAAGGTTTTTGGAAGTCCGTTCTCTGGACAGATGAGTCCAAAATGTACCTTTTTGGTCACAATCAAAACCACTAAGTTTGGTGAAAACCTCACTGCCTACCACCAAAAGAACCTTATCCCAACAGTCAACCATGGTGGTGGGAATGAAGATCTGGGGCTGCTTTTCCCCCTCTGGACCTGGATGACTCCACATCATTAAGGGAACCATGAATTCTAAAGTATACCAGGAGATTCTTGAACAGAGCATCAAGCCATCAGTCAAGGAGCTAAAGCTGGGCTGAAAATGGGTCTTCCAACAAGACAATGACCCAAAGCATTCAAGCAAATCTACCAAAGAATGGCTCAGGAAAAAGAAGATTTGTGTTTTGGATTGGCCAAGTCAAAGTTCTAACCTAAATCCAATCGAGATCCTGTGGCAGGACCTGAAGCGGGCAGTTCATGCCAGACACCCCTCAAACCTCACTCAATTGGCTGAGTTCTGTAAGGAGGAATGGGCAAAAATCCCTCAAAACAGATGTCAGAGACTGATTAGTGGCTATATGAGATGTTTACTCCAAGTTATCGCTGCTAATGGAGGTGCCACAAGCTATTGACTGAAGAGGTTCACATATAGTTGCACACATGCAATCTGAGTTTTTCTTAAATAAACCACTTTCGTTAAATAAACAATGAAAATATATCATATTTTTTAGTTTGTGTCCTTTATTTGGAATGTCTTTATTATGAATTGGGGTTTAGATAAAGATTTTATAAGTAACTTTTAATATTTAATACAAAAATAATGACCATCCCTGTCGGGTTCACAAACTTTCAAGCAGCACTGTATATACATTTCACACAGTGTTTGAGAGAGCCAAACCACTCGCTGAGATATGTTGCCAGGAGACGGAGGGAGAATAGATTGAATGGGGGGACTAGTGGAGCGAAGCCCCAGTAGTGACATGTGCCCAGGCGTCAGGACTACCTGTTACCTTCAGGATTAATTTTCACTCGATTGGTTCTGTTATTATATCCAGGACTCATGATTGGCTGTGTGTTATATATCCAGAATTCAGGATTGGCTGTTGGTTAAATGAAGTGTGTTCCACGTTTTGGAATGGCAGATTGGGCTCTGCTCCATCTGTTTGATATCACACAGAAAAGACACCAATTCTTAGTGCTTAGTTTGTCTGTCCAAGCACCGCTCATATACAGTGCTCTGTGTAAGTAATGGGATGGTGAAGCATGTTTTCTTCTTTTGGCTCTACACTCCAAAAGTTTGGATTTGAAATCAAACAATTACTATGGTTAAACTAGACATTCTCAGCTTTAATTTAAGTTTTTTTCTTTTTTTTCATTTTTTTTCCTCTGTAACCTGACTTTCCTTTTTGAGGATAACTTGTAGTTTGCACCTTGCAGTGAAGCCTCTGTAATTCTGTTGGTGATGTATTCTGCAGATGGTAGTCTCTAACACATTCATGCCTACCTCCTGGAGAGTGTTCCTGATCTGTGGGCATTTCTTTTTTTTTTTTTCTTTTATTATTATGGTGAGCATTTTTCAGTCATCCACTGTAGAAGTCTTCCTTGGCGTACCAGCCCATTTGCGATTGCTGAGCTCACCAGTGCTCACCAGTGCTCCAAACTGTTGATTTTGGCAAGCTTAAAGTTTTGGCTGTTTCTGATTTGTCAGCCTAATAATGGCTTCCTTGACTTTCATTGACACCTCTTTGGTCTTCATGTTGACAGACATCAAAGGCAAACACAAAGCCTAGAATCAATACTGGACATTGACTGCTCTCTTATGCCTGCAAAATGATTTAACAGAATACACCTGACTAACCATAAACCCCTGTCAAGCCAATTGTCCCATTACTTTTGGTGCTCTGAAATAAGGGGGTGTACATTATGTATAAAAAGTGTTTTCTAAATGGTGAAACCAATATGCACACAAGTATCATCAAATAAAAGCTGGTTGTCTTTACTTTAACTTCATAGTAATTGTTTGATTTCCAAATCCAAACTTTTGGAGTATAGAGCCACAAGAAGAAACAAATGCTTCACTGTCCCATTACTTACACAGGGCACTATATTTCACATAAACATTTCAAAGAACTAGAGCAATTTCTAGTTATTTTCCCATAGCCATACAATATTCATGCCTGGAACATAAACCATCAACAGGTTTGTTGCCATTGTAGTTGTGTTATTAATAGTAACTGCTAACACAGCTTAGCCAATGATATGCCCAGCTGTAGACCTGTTGTGCAATAATGCACTTGTTTTCTGAGTAGTGGGCTGATGCCTCTTAGTCATTTCAGGTCTGTTATAGAGCTGTGGATATGGGTCTTTTAGAGTTCAAATGTCTGAGGAGAGAAATATTCAAACCCTAATAATAACCAACATGCTGTAGCCAGCATTTGTCACCGGTAGGTAAGCCCCAACACATTGGACGATTTGGTGTTAAATCTGTCGGCTCCTCTTTTTGGAGATATCTTCGGCTGAGCTGCTTTTATCCAAGGCTTCCATTTCTCTTTAGAGGCTTGTGGCTGACTCTTCCCCATCCATTTCTCACTGCTGTGAAATGAAATTGCTTTCTCGTTCGTTAAAGATTTTCTTGTCACTGCCTCAGACTACTTGGGAATGAGAGCACTTGAAATGGCTGAAACTTCTAAACATCCACTGGAGATTTATATGGAGGGGGAGCAAATGAGAAATCAAGAAAATAGCTTATTCATTTTTTTTTTTTTTTACATTTAATTTTTGCCACTTTTTTTGTCAACACACAAATTAATTCCAACAAATTGTCGCTTTACATTAAAGCATGAAGTGGCCCAATGGAGTAAGGAAAGCAATCTCCTTCTGTTGCCATGGGAGCAGGTTCATTGTAGCATTGAGTAGCAGCAATAGTTGTGCTGCCAAAACTACTGCCCACCTATATCCTATAGGCTTTTTCAGGGGGTGAAAGCAATCCTTTCAGAGTATGTCTACAGGCTTCTTTCATAGAACATGTATTCTGTTGGATTGTTGTGGTATTTATAAACCTTAGCTGTTCCCATGTGTGGTGTGTTCCTATCCTTTCTTGTGATCTCACTCCCTCACTTTGAAAATTTAAAAAGAGAATATAATCTGCTTTGCATCCTCTGCATCCACACTCCCTAAATAACGTTCCTCCCAAGAGTTGTTTGCCACAAGGAGGCCTTATGCTTTATGAACATTACTTGGATAATCCCTCCCCCCTCTCTCTCTCTCTCTCTCTCCGAAACTCATCTCCATCTGCCCAAAACAACACAACTGTTTCACACGTTCTCTCACACACATGCCCCTATCAACAGTGCTGGCATAACATTGCGGCCTCGCTCTCGGGGTGCATATCGGCAATCTTAATCACACTGGGCAAGCACACCTGTGAAAACAGATGTCCACCGGGGCTGGCGTGCTGTTCCTGTTTAGGATGGTGCGTCTGCGCGTGGTGCTCCTCTGGTTCCCAGACCCCCTCCTCAGAGTTTCTCCGATCCCCAGCAGGCCAGCCTAGCCCTGACACACGCACAGGAACAGCCCACAGCGGAGTCAGGCAGGGGGCAGGAAACAGGGTCTCAGAGCCTCACCCCCTGCTCTGTTTGTTTTAATATCAGCCCTGCTCTCGGACCATAATGAGAGAACTGCTTTGTCATCATAGCAGCAGACTCTCTGTATCTTCCATGAAAAAGGTATGTCCTGTTAGGGTATTAACCGTGCTTTAGGGAGAATTTGCCACTGATATGACTCCAAACAAAGGTTTTAGCCTCTGTTGTAGGGGAAGTTGATATGCACCCGGCATTGACCCCTTAAATTATACCCATTATGCTCTATGGATGGATGTCAGTCCCAAATGGGTGGTATGGGATTTACCCAAATAAACACAATCTGTAGCTATGGGCTTATTTATGGGGCTTATGGGTCTATATGTTCAAATGTGGTTTATTTTGGTATTAGTCAATATTATGGTGTTTGCATTATAATGATCTCTTTATCTGATAGAATCCACTCTTTTCTTGATTCTCTCCAACATATACTGTATCTGCTCTGCAGTTGCCCAGATGCACATCGCATTATGCATTCCATTAAAGCTGTTTGCTCAATCACAATTGATGTTAATGAGTTACCAGCAGCAGTAATCTGTACTAGTGATTTGAAAAGAGGCATTCAACTCATTATGAGCCTTAGGAGCAAGGGGTTATATTTATTTCCCGCTGTGCTGCTGTTCCATTTGCCAGCCAGTTGAGACCGCAGCCTTCCTCTCCTCACCCCCAAACTCCCCCTTCCCTATCCCACCCACTCCCCAGTCCGTACTAAGCCTGCCTTACCCTGTATGAGTCCATCCCACCCAAACCCAAGCCCCACCTCTACAGTGAGACAGTGAGGGAGCCAAGCCCCGCTGGCCACACACACTCACATGAGCTCATGCCTGAGAGATTTGGCATGGTCACGTTTTTCTGCCCTAGCCCTGCCCCGCCCGTGCCCAAAACAGCACACCACCTGACAGAACCCACCCCGCCCCCCTCCCCCCTTCTCCTGCCCTCCCCCATCCAACATTGATCCTGGGTCTTATCTCTTCTCTGATCCCTGTGTTATTTCGGGAGTGCAGGGATTGCCTAATGATCTATTGACCCAATCTATCGATCTCAGTCAACCACAATGGCCATGCGCTAGTGAGTAGCCTGTAGGGCCCATCACCACACCCCTCTCTGCCTCTCCATCCCAATCAGTCCCCACGGGCGCTCTCTCTCACAGCAAACCCAGATTAGGAATTAATGTGCTTTTAACATCTGGCTGTAAAGTAACAAATGTATTTTAGGTATCACTAAAGATGACTGCTGGGATAAATCCGGTGCTTGTGAGTGTTTTCATGAAAGCGCATTTCAGGATGCATACAGTATTAATCTATATTGGTGTTAGCCTGGTCTGTAATAAGGTCATAACCTCTCCAATCACAAAAATTCAGTATTGCAGTTTTTATAATAACACATAAAAACATAAGGTGTTTTTATAGCGATAGACTTGCTCACAGGTAGACAGTTTGCCAAAAAAATGCACAAGTTAAGACTGGGATCGAAACCTCCATTTGAGCGTCTTGAAGAAATCAGTGGTGAGCATTACAGAGCTGAGGACTTTACTTTTTTCTATCCATCACCTGACTCTTGGATGTGCGTATTCTTCCCTTTTCCGTTAAGACATAAACATTGTTGTGGCAGGTCTGATTGCCGGTTCTCAGTCTTGTTTGCACAGCGTCAACTTCAAGTGTTATGACTGAAGTTGTTACTTGTTGAGCTGCTCTTGGGTGATAGATATCCTTTGCAATTTGCACCTAAAGATGTCACCAATAACTGAGGTTAACACTTTTTAGATGTCTTTTAATTAGAAATGCATCATTAAGTGCCGTATAAGCTCCTCTATGCTGAATCAAACATGAACCACAGATTTCCATGTTAAATGCTTTGTAGCCAAAATGTTCTTGCATCCTCTCCTTAGATGTTTTAAACATTGATGCTTTTCATACCTTTAGGACAGATTTGGGTTCAAACTACTATACGAGAAAAGCAATCAAATGCTATTCAAATATTAAATGCACCTCGAGGCACGTTTATGCTCAGCA
The DNA here is from genome assembly GCF_951799395.1 of Argentina silus. NCBI lineage: Eukaryota > Metazoa > Chordata > Actinopteri > Argentiniformes > Argentinidae > Argentina > Argentina silus. The sequence continues at coordinate 21,327,911 of NC_139657.1, read as the reverse complement.
ACAGAATGTTTAGTTACTCCAGTTTACTGGGCTGGGAGCAAACCTGTTGAATTTTAGAAGCGGAAATCTCCCAGTCAATGATTGATAGGCCTCTGTATCTCTGAAAAAATAGCCCTCTACACCACATAAATCTCTCACTCATGTCAGGTTGAATCTCCTGAAACTACAGGCCCAAGGGGAATTGAAGAGAGGAAAACGCCTTGCATTGAAAACCTGTTATTCCTGGAGCTGATTCCTTTTGAGGCCTTGTGATTACATTGACAGTGTGTACAGTGTGTGTGTGTGTGTGTGTGTGTGTGTGTGTGTGTGTGTGTGTGTGTGTGTGTGTGTGTGTGTGTGTGTGTGTGTGTGTGTGCGCATGCATACGCGTGTGTTGAGAGGCGAGTCAAAAGGGAGAGAGAGCGAGAGACCAAGATTCTTAAAACAAGTCTGGGCACATCTGGTTGTGATTGGGTGGGAGAAAAAGGGCCTATGTTCTGGGAACTGGCAGTGTTCTTACAGCACAACACAGTACAGCCTTAGAAAACAGGGAAAAACGAATCACCGCCGTCACCCAGACCCCTCCCCTTTCCATCCCCACCACCCTGAGTCTTCGGCAATTCATATAATCCCACAGTAAAGCCCCTGGCAATGTGTCCATGTACTGTATGCATTACTCCCTCCCCACCTCGGTACGGTAGAGGGGCCATGAGTTAGGTATACCCTGGGACCATTACTTTTGTAGGCAACTCTGCGTTTGATAATGGTACCCTGGAGGCCAAATTAATGTCTGAATGTCTGTTTTCTCGTCTTGGCACCCCGGTCAAAGAGGCAATGGAAATTGCGGCAGGCAGTCGGCATATTTAGAGCCGTCTTGGTGAACACTTTTTCAGAGGATGCTAAAATCGGTTATTCTCTATCTGTTTGATTGAGGATGGCAGGTCACAGATTGAACGTGACAGAAAAGCCCTCCCCGCTCCCCCTTCTGAGGGGAGCGGAGAATCTTGCAATTAAAATTGACGCTGTGGTTCCCAGCAGGGGCTCCGAGCCCCTTGGCCAAGCCTGCCTATTCGCATTCTGTCCCATTGTTTTGGGTCAATGCACCGCTGCTCCGGGAGAGATAGCCTTACCCCTATTGTGTCCATGGTCAAGACAAGGTCTGTCATTGCCTCTGTAAATCAACTCCTAATTTAGATGGAGAGTGTGTGTTTGCCCTTGTGAACCTTTGCTTAGGCACAGGCAGTTTTTGACTCTACCTCTGGTTTAGAGGGAATATCATTGCCCCTGTTATTCTGCCCCCTAGTTCTAAAGGGAGCATTCGGTGTCCTTATTAAGTGGGCTGACTGGTGGCTGTGATGAGCCAGTGTGTATGGAGGCAGGCAGTCTGAGGCGAGGCAGGGACAGGTCCAGGGCCAGAGACTGCAGACTGGGCTGGTGTTTCCACACATGCCACAGAGCCAGTGACCCTCACCGCCATAATGACTGTGGGGTTAATTCCCCGGGAGTGGCCTGTGTACTCGGGAGCGGGAGAAAAGAAGGGGGTGGAGGAGGAGGAGGAGGGGTGGCCATATTCACAACCGTGGAACGTGCAGACCTCATTCGTCCATGTAACACAGAGTGATCTGTTTCTATCCAATCCTTTCTGATGGGATTTCACAAGCTGCCAATAATCCACTGGCAATGCAAGGAGCATTTCTCTCTATCCCCTCCTGTAATGCTAAAAATAATTCACTCGCAAACGGAAAAAGAGGCTTTTTTATCCCTAAATCATGGCTGAAATGTATGGGAGGGTTTTCTGGCACAGTGTTCGGTGTGGAATTAGACTGTGACAATCTCCTACTCCATCATAGACGAAACAGAAATGCCAATTATCCTGCAGAATTTAGTGATTTGTGGACCTGCATTTGAGGGGATTGTTCGTAGAGAATATACAAGAGAACATATTTGCATGCCATTTTCTTCTTCCAGTGTAGGGAAATTTTGTAAAAAATGATGTTTCTACTTTGATAGTGTATGGAAAATTGCACATAATATCTTTATGGCCTATTCATACTGTATATCCTACACTGTATGAGTGTTTATGTTATGCACTGTAAATGCAGCATTAACATTATAACATTAAGAGCATTAGTATTCATATGACATTATAATGAGATGGAGAGAGAGAGAGACTGTAATTTAGTTCAAATTTTAGATTTTTCAGCAACTCCGCAACCTCCCAATTCTTATCTGCTGTGGCTGCAGTTCTTTCTTTGTGTTGTGTGTTGATGAGTAGACTGCTGAAATATAGTTTTGGCAACAGTATGTCCTGTCCTTATGTAACTGGAGTCTGGAGATATTGAGTGTGACCTTGTGCCACTTTATCTTGCCCCTCGCAGATTGCATTCCATAAGCTAATGAGACAGATTTTCTTTAATGAAATCCTTCAAGAAATAATGATTACAATGAAAAACACATACAAATGAGCAGCAAACACTTCAAGATTGAGAGCCATGGTATTGCTTCTCAAGTCCTTTATTTGGAAACTTTGGCTGAAGCCACATTGGGTGATGGGAACTAGATTTGGCACCAGATGATGTTTTCTGCCCTAACCAAGCCAGTGAAAGACTAAGTAAATATTTGCTTCCGAATCCTTCTTTCCCATAATTCTATAATGGATTCTACTTAATTATATTCTATGGCTTTGCGGGGCTCTCAATATACTTTAAGTCATTTGGGTCAGGTGGTTGAGTATCTTTGGGCATTGGTATGGAGTGGCTAGATTTTTTTGCAACAAGATGATGAAGTCCCTTGAAAGTGGAGGCAAACATATGGTGGAAAGTGGAGGCAAACAAGGCCGTCAGTAAAGTAAATGTCAGCTCAGCACTACACTCAACAGAACAAATGCCTCCTATGGATCAGCAGTAAGAAAACATGGAGACGCAGCGAGGGGGGAAACAACAAAACCATCAACCAGAGAAGCCATACCGCATCCAGCTAGACCAAATGAATCATCTTAATTGACTATAAACAATAAATACAGTGGGCTTTAATTATGCCTCATGAAAATAGACAAACAGGGAGAGAGAGAGCGAGCGAATGAGCGAGAGAGAGGAAAAAAGAGGGGAGGATTACAGAGGCAAAAAGACTGTGGAGCTTTGCTTGAATTCCTCTGGCGCCTTCGCCATTGGAGGGTTGTTTTGGTTTCTGTTCGCCTTGGTTGAAGGAGGGGGGGGGGAGAGGAGCTTCTGTGCCAGTTCTGCGAGTCTGAGGCACAACCCTCCTCCCTTCGCCTGCCTCTGGTTGCCGTTGCCATTGCATGCATTGAAGAGGGGGCCCAGCTGCACAGATGTGTTGCCTGGCTAGCGGTTTAGCATTAGCCTGGGGCAGCCCCTCTCCAGGACCACTGGGTTGATGAAGGGGAGTGTAGGCTTCATTTGGCAGCACTGAAGTTGGGCTCTCTCAGCTTGTAACAGCCCCCCCCCCCCCCCCCCCCCCCCCAACCTCATCCACAGCACTCCACGGAGAGGAGGGCGCCCGTGGTGGGGGAATTCATCACGGCTTAGCCTGGAGCGCTACGTTAGCGCCCAAATGGATGAACGTGCGCTGCACGTCGAGTGTAGAGCTGTGGGAGGCCCCCCCTCTCTTCCGTCCATGCCTCGGCACCAAAAAACATTGGCGTACGCCATACACCTACGTTTGGGTATCCATCACCCCCAGGGCCAGAGGAGAAATAATTTACAGTACATGAGGTTGATTGACGACGCAAAGAGTGAGTTTGTGCGTGTCTCATCACTCTCTCCCTACAGACGTAACACACTGCCTGCAAGGGCAAACACACACAGAAACACAATTTGAAATTGTTTCTAGAGACGTGACACTTAAAGTTCAAAAGCAGCCGCGGGCCGGGCAGAAACATCACAGGTTCTCAACAGGAAACACCTCAGAGAAATGTCTCTCTTGTCACTCCTTCTGGTTTTGGTCACAAAAGCTCTCCTCCATAATGCGTGGTGCAAAGGTGACCTGGAGCTTTCTGGTAGGCATTGGTCACGTGAAAATGGAATTAGTCCAGACTGAATAAATGATGTATGAATTATATATGAATGAAGACCAGCTCATAGAAACACTAGCTGACTTGGACTGGAAAGGAATCCCATCATGTGGTGAAGGATACACTGGTGTGGTAGATATGGTATATACAGTAAGATGACCTTGGGAGCACTCTCTTGAGTTTGCTGGTACATCGACTAGTGGATTTATAGAATGTTAAGGAGATTAAGTGGAAACTTCTTGAGAACCTGCTCTAATCCATGGTTCCTCCTGATCAAAGGGGCCCAGATAGCTTTGAGTTTAACTTACTTTCTTCCCTCACTCTTCTTTCCCAGAGCCGCACTGTAGATTTTTCCAATTAAATTACTCTCTGCCCTGTGTTGCCTGATGGTTAGACTGCACCGTTCTGAGAAGGAGAGAAAGGTTGTGATTGGGAGAGGCCTGGGAAACCAGGAAATGGTATTCTGTGTAGCTAGTGCTGTCCTGCTGTGATCCCTAGCCCGGGTAGTGTAATTGGTCGGAAGAGAGAATTGAAAGAACTTTGGGTTGGTCTTGAGTGTATCTGAGTGGTGCACTGGTCAATTGCATATAAGCCTCACTGTATCTACCCCCTCACACTTGAGAAAAATGAACTCCCCAAACTGAATCATTTCCTGAACCCCTCAAACAAAGAAACACAGAGATCCAATAACAAGAATAATGGGTGGTTTCTCCTAGGTCTCTGTATCTCTCCTCCTCACATGGTGCTGTGGGGAGAGTGGGTTGATGTTTAGAGAGGTTTGGTCAAGGTGTGATGTAGCCACTCTAGGTGATACAGATTCAATTACAAAAGGTATTACTGGTATTACTGTAGGTGAGCCTTTGAAGGAAAGTTCACAAACCAACTCACATACGTTTCAAACCGAAAATCAGTGATAGGTCTTACTAGAATTTATTAAGAAGTGTCTTGAACACCAGGTGCAGAACAGATCTCTTTGTAGTTTAATCACGGTAAAGGGCCATAGAAACACAGTGTATTCATTACAAAAATGATTGGTTCAGGGCCAGGTTTATTAGAAGTGATGCTTGAAATTCCTGATGTTGGGTTTTGTCAATATTCAAGAACTCTTGAACAATAGTAAAAGAGGATCTTGAATCCAGTGAAAACACAGCTTTGTTGAAAGGGGGCACACAATCTGTAAGGGCTAATCAAAAGCTTTTTACTGTTACATTTTTTATGTGAAGTTTAGTTAGAGGGCAATAACCTTCAGCGTTACATAAGCAGGGGCCATGCATTGCAATTAACATTCCACTTAAAACTCTTGCTCAGCTCAGACTTGCTCAGCGCAAACTTGGAATGTACCAGACTATCGTGGCTTGCCAGCAAACAGGAAAAGAAAAACAACAACATTGTCTACGTTGGATGAGGAAGGCCCTGCAGCCCACTCATTGTGATCCACTATTTTAGATGTGATACAAGAAAGACACACACAGCTTTATTCAGGCTGTGTGGAACCTCTCCAGAAAGGCAAGACGGGAGTCACTGTGGTATTGGTTTGGAGGGATAGTGGCAGAAGAGAGAGTGGAAAAATCATTTGAGGGAAATTATTTTTTATTTCATGAAATCCATAATGGGACTGGAGGGGGTTTGAAGAGAGAGGGTGCGTGTCAAAATGACAGCAGGCACCTGCAGGGTAATAGGAGCTTCTTAACTGAAAGAAACAGTTGGAAATGTATCGCCATGTAGCTTCACTTCTTCTCAGAACTCATGGCAAAAAAGGCAGGTACACCAAAATGTTATGGGAATTACTGTATCTCAATTCCTCACCTGCTCCAATTCCTGCTGGCTTTACAGTATGAATGAAACTCCCAATGCATATTTTATATAACTACTAATTGCAAGAAAGACTTGGATTTTAATCTGACAGATTCTTAAAAATTCATAAGAAAGGCTGCAGTGAAATGCTTTTTTGGGGAAGCTGTCATTGCCCCATTAGAGATGACAGAGTTCACAGCTTGTTTGTCAAACTGATAGCAATAGCATCCCTTCATTATTAACACCCACAGGTCAGCTCGCACACTGCCATATTAATCAATCAGGAAGAAACGTATTGCCAAAGTTGAGTGTCCTTAAGCACTGCCTGCCATGATTAGTTTGACAGGGCAGTCTGGGTGATGTCTATTCTCTGTAAAACTCTTAACATTTCAACAATTTACTCTCCCTTGAGCTCTTGTTTACCAAAGCCGAAGCGATTACATCCAATCTCTGACCTCACTACCTCCTGACAGAGTTGCTCCTCAAAGGACCTTCTCTCTGCACTTCCTTTGCTCTTTGCCCCCGAATAACATTAGGTACAAATATTGACCCCCTTAGGCACCTCTATGTAGCCGCCCCTGTTCTGTGATTATTCTACAAACATCTACAGTGTTTCTAGGAAGTGACAGTGATTTTACACAAAGCTCCTCCAAGCAAAATCCCACCAAACTTTCCCCAGTCGGTTTTTTTCCCCCTGAATGCAAGAATAAGAAACTTAAACTTGCTTTGTGTTATGTTACCTCTGCGTTTCCACAGTGCCAGCTCTCCCAGGCAGCCATGACAGGATATTGATGTGCAGGTTCTCTAGAGTCTCCTACTCCCTCCTCCTCCCTCCACACCCCATCCCACAGATCCCACTTCAGGACAAAAAGTTCAAACCCCTGGTGAAGAAGAGCTGTCTCGCTCACTGTCAACCACCCTCTACTCCTGAGACCGCAAAGTTCAGATGTTAGAGGAGGTGATTGAAAATGAACCCAAACCCAAACGGGAGTGTGTGTGCATGCTCCCTCACATAAGTGAGTGCCTGTCACTGTTTTGTTAGCATCAACACTTTCTCTCAGCGGCCAGCGGAGAGGGATAGGTTCTGCCGGAGAGGAGATTGTTGTCAGATGGCCCTTGCTCTGAGCATGGGGGAGCTGGAGCCTTCTGCCTGGTTCATTTCTATAGGATGGAGGGGGGGAACCGACTGGAACAGACCGGGTCTGGAGATCAGAGATCTGAAGTAAAATTGCATTTTATCAAGGTCTCAGAGTCCAAGGTGTTTTCTGTGGACCCCGAGGCCCAGGCTAGAGCACACCACCATGCAGGGGGCACTGGAGTTTGGAGTGAGGGAGGGAGCGCAGCCCATCTTAGATTCAGAGGAGATGCCTTAGCGAGATTGCAGGTGCACTTCACTGTGACTCCATTCCTTAAAAAGGGACAGGAAATCTTTTCCCTTAATCTTCTAATGCGAAAAGGAAATCAACAAAACTAGGACCTCTTAGACCAGAACACCAACCCCCACACTTATCTCACTCACTCTGTCTCTCTCTCCTTTTCTCTCTCTCTCTCTCTCTCTCCTTCCCTCTCTATCCCCTTCTCTCCCTATATCCCTCTCTCTCTGTGTGTCTCTCTCGCTCTCTTTCTCTTTCTCTCTCTCTCACTCTCTCTAACCCCATCTGTCTGAACTATGTCAATTTCCTCCACTGACCTCATAAAGATGTGGATAAGAGGATTCCATCCTTTATGGTGTCAAACAAAATCATATTCCAACTGAATACACTGTCGGATAAAGAGCTTAGATATATAAAAAAAAAATAGCTTAAGAATACTGTATGTGATGTAGATTTGTGACCATAAGCTTCCTCTCGATGTATCCCCATCTCCTGCATCACGTGTCGATGCTCTCATCTTTGCAATATAGAGGCACAATTCTCTTTGTCACTGTGGCAATTCATAGGTCATTATATAGGGAATAAATTTGAATTATATCACGTGTGTATCGCAAAGGTGTGTGGGAGATCTGTTGTTTTCAATGTATATATAGTTTTGGAATGAAAACCCCCACTCAGACTAATAATCCCTCAGTCACAGTGATACAATCCCTGGTTTAAGATGATGAACATGTGGTAGGCCCATACACACATAATTACATGCTAAGGAAGGAAGGAAGATTCACTTACTTAAACAAATGTATTTGTTGTAAGTCATTTTGGAAAAGGCATCTGCTAAATGCCATAAATGTAAATGTAAATTTCACAATGATTTTATAGGGTCTATTGAGTTACATATCACTGACCTTGATTTACACTGTGTTTATCTCCAAACAAGCTCTAGCAGTAGTCTGTTCACATCCGAGCACCACATGTAGCAGTAATCTTAGCAACAAACATTGAAACAGGATTACACCAATGATAGCGATTATAGTGGAGGTAACATAATAAGTGATGATTACATTGTTTTGCAGACAGAGGCGGAACGAAGAGCAGATTGGAAATGGAATTGCAGGTTTAGCACAATAACCCCTCTTTTCTCAAGAAAGAGGGATGACTTGGATGTTTCCCTTAGTAAAGACATTTGGGATTAAAGAGCGGAAAACAGTATGCCACTGTGACCTTCGTCTCAACTTGTGGTTGTTAAAAAAATGCTAATCTAATGCAACAAAGATTGGTATCTGGGCAATGACAGGCAGCATGATAGTTTGGTCTGCCTGTTTTGTTTTGCGTTCTTTTGGGTCACTGAAATGTGAGCCACCATTTTCTCTCTGTGTTACCGAAACTACCACTGTGTATCCCTGTAGGGAGGCCATGTCTGTTAGTGGTCTGCCGCTCTGACTAAGGGAATGTGATACTCTCCTAGTGGAATAGCTGTGGTTTCTCTGTCTGTGTCCCCCGACCACTCCCACCCCCATCCAAGTCCCTGCCAAATTTATTTCTGCTCACATTCAGTTCCACCACTCGTCATAATGTATATTTTCCCCCTCCACTCCGACCCCCTCCTCTTCTCTCTCCCCTTTAATTCCAGCACGTTTCCTCCAACATTCTCCCTATTTATTCAACGTTATTTATTGTGATAGAGATTAAGTCGGCTTAATTGACAACCCACACACCCAGGGAAAACTCTAAACCTGCCAGTCTCTCGAAGTGTCTCATGATGAGATTCTGTATTTAAGTCATGAGCAGACCAAATCCATATCCTCCACAGAGGGGGGTGATGATCAGATGTTTAAAGCTGACAATCAATTTGTTCAGAGACAGCGGTTGCATAACTGATAGTGATGTTGCTGTATGTTATTGACTGGACAAGGGAAAGGGATGGGGGTCAATCGGAGGTCTTCATAATCCCCATGTTGATGATACCTCAGGCTTGATCCCCTTAACCACTAGTCCTCTTGATTATCATTACCAGGAGTCTTGTTGTACTGCAGCTGTGGAGAGAGTCAGAGACCCAACCTGAAAGAGAAATTGACACTCCTGAAAAATGAACTCACAGACACACACACACACACACACACACACACACACACACACACACTAGATGTGGCATGGGCATAGAGAGATTACTCCAATGTGCTTCCTCATGCAGCTATCAAGAGTCACACGCCATCTGATAACCCCTGATCCCCATCGCCATGGTAACAATCGCAGGCAACCTCCAGCTGATACTTATCACTGCCAGCCAGGAGAACATTCCGGTTGCCAGTCTGCCTTCATGCCTCTCACAGAGGAAGGAATTGCTTCACAACAATTTAGCTAGCAAACAAGGACCAGCTGCACCCCATGCCACTTACAGTATATGCCAGTTATATTCCTCACTCTGTTATCTGTCTGCCTGTATTATCACTGCTCAGCCAGCAAAACAAGCACAGAGATGTGCACACTGTGACAAAGGCAAGTTTCTCCGTGTCTAGGTCATTTTTTGAAACAGGCAGCACGTGGCGCCTAGGTGACGACACCTCGCCAGCTGTGTTTGTGTGCCCTAGGGGATGTTCCCTCTCGAGAGCAATGCACTCTAGGTCTGTAATTGTGGCTTGGAAAACATCATAGAATCACTCAACTGACTCCATTTGGGAGAGCATTCAACATACTTCTGCCTTTTTTTAAGACTCGTCTCAGCTCCCCCTGTAGTCAGAGTCGTACAGTACGTAGAAGGTAACAGTTAACGGGAACACACTAAGGCGAAACGCTGTTTGCTCTCTTACTCCGGCTCAGCTGCGCGTCGCTGTGGGAGACCATTATCTCCCGTCAGAAATGTGTATAAATGCAAGAGGGAGGAGAAACGTGAGGGAGGGATCAGTGAAGTCTTAGATAGGCTCTGAGGTTGTCCTTTGCAATAGGAAAAAATATTGGTGGTCCAAGTGTAACCACAAATTGGGAATTTATGTCTTAGTCAATGCTCACTGTCAATATAATATTTCGGAAACATTTTCCCCCTGAAGACTGTATGTGACAAACTAAAAAATGTTGTGTTACGGTATGTAACGCCGGTTCTCTGAAGGAGATGAGGGAGACATCTTACTAAGGGATATGCACCCTTTCGTACCCTATTCCCTGAAACCCTATCCAATCGTGCCTGGAACAGAGCCTGTAAAAGAGTGGCAATCTGGTGTGATGTCTCCCTCATCGCGAGATGTTGAACCGAGTTGACCGAAAGAGAACCACCAAGTGTCATAACCCATTCATAACACTTCTGAGGAATGTGGATATGACTAACACACTCTTCCACTGTTGGACAATCATTGTGAATCAAGGCATTGATTGTTCCACTTGGGAAAGGCCAGTGGCTGTAACCTTTGAGCCTGTGCTTGGTGTTAATCCTCATGTTGTCATATGATTCCTCTGAATGCTGTATTGAGCTGTTTGTGGTTACACTTGGACCACCAATGATTTTTCCTATCGCATGTCATCTACCCCTGAACGGATTAGAGTAGCCAGCGACACTTGTTAGCCTTAGTAGATAGACCCACACACAGCATTGAAAAGAGGCATACACTTTTTGAGAGAGTGGGATGATCAGCCATGTAAGTTGGGAGGAGAAGTAGAAGAAGTTGAAAGCCCAATACGTACTCATCATTATGTGTGTGAGAGTTAGAGGGGGGGCAGGCCTCTCTACTGCCTGGATATGGTTGGTTTTGATACCAGCCTAATTGGGTGCACGTTAGCCTCTGGAACCACAGATACAACTAATTAGGCTCTTGTACGTATAATTAAAATGATGTAGCATAGCTGGGTTTAAGCAGGATGTGTATTTAGCAAAGCAATTAAGACATTGATCACCTGGAAAGATCCGTTATCCATTTTATCTTAATGCCAGCCAGTTAGTGTTTGTTTTATACAAAGGATATTTTTTTGTCTTCTGTGCAAGGCAACCCTCTCAAAGGGATGCGGTCGCTGTGGAACTGTGAAGAATTTGGTTTGATCCCCAGGGGCTGCTGCTTATCAGGAGTGTTGTGATAGAGGGGCTCGCTAACCCCTGGGAAAGCTCCTTCTCTCTCTCCACTCCTCCCCTCCCTCATTCTCACTCTCTCCACTCCTCCCCACCCTCCCTCTCCTCTCCTCCCCTCCCCACCCTCCCTCTCGATTAAGTCCCTGTATTAAAGATTCATACAGTTCCTACAGCGTATTCAATGCTACACCCACACCGTGGCTCTTCTCCCCTCCTATTTATTCCCTGCTACATCAGTGAATTCCCTTTAATAAGGATACTTAGAGTAAATCCTCCTTACTCCTCATTCCGTGGCGGATTAGTGTTCTCACCCTGGGCGAAGAGAACAATCGTTGGAGAGGGGAAACAAAGGGCTGCCTTGTTGGGGATGTGCTGTTTGGTCCTCATGCTCATTCTCTCTTTGGTCCTCTATCAGAGTCAGTCTCTCTCTCTCTTTCCGGCTTTCCTAATAAATGTATGGGCCTTTGTATCATTGCGGTATATTTGTGATTTTGCCATGTGAGAACTCGGGGTATACCAACTTGTTCTGCTTCAGTCATTCTAGGTGAAGTCTCATGAAAGAGAGATATCTTCCACATTGCTCTGCTAATACAGTCTATGACACAATTAAGAAAACCAATGAAGTTCATACTAATGAAAGATTGAGTTGCTCAGACTCACTCATTCTCACTCTCTCTGTCTCACACTTATGGAAATGGAACAGTTCAGATTGGCCCCACCGGAGTCATATAGCAATTAGGCACTGATACAAAAACACATTAATCCAGCTATAATATCTAGCCCTTGTTAATTTATGGTTGGGTTAGAGAAGCTTCAGTTATTAATTGGCGGTGTGAGAAGGCACATAGTGAAATTGCATTTGAATAGATCATCATTTTTAAATTGCTTAACATCCTGCAGCGAGTGCTGCCCCTCTTAAACTGTTGTTGTGTGAGGTATTACTTGTTTGACAGAGTTTGGGGAAAACGGGAAACGAGAAAGTGGTGGATGTGTCAGTGTGTGTGTGTGTGTGTGTGGGGGGGGGGGCGTTTTTAAGCCACGCTTTGCGGTGGCCATCTCGCCCACGTCACCACAGAAGCGGAGAAATTGGCTCTACTCAGCAGACCAGGACGGAGATAGCAGGGGCGGGGAGTCAATTCCAAAAGGACTCCAGAGTTTCATTCCAAAAATTGAATCGTCAATTTCCATTCAGCAAAGCGCTCTCCGGAATTGGAAATGAATGAGTGTTGCGGCGGGTGCTCTGGAAATGGTGGTTAGCCGAGTGAAATCGGGGAGGTGGGGGGGGGGGAAGAGGTGGACTTGAATCAAAAGTGAAATTGAATGGGTGGGGCCTGACCTTGGGTCTCTCCACGTGCGATGGTACAGGTGATAATTCCCTCTTCCCTGGCTGTGTGGTCTTGGTTGGCTGCTGAGGTGGGCTGGCTGACTGTAATTATCAACAGAAGGCTGGAGAGATAAAGAGGAATGTCGTAGGGCCCACCGGCAGAGCAGACAGACACCAGCGCTATCTAAGCCTCAGACTTGCTGCTCAGCACTGGTCGAGGTGGTAGTATTGGTGGGTGAGAATGGGGGATGGGGGGAGGGTGGGTTGCTAGCAAACCACTGCCAACAAAAGCCCCGCTTTGATGTTCGCCTAGGCGCCCCCCCATCTAAAGCCCTGACGAAATGTCACGGCGTTCACTTGACATGAAAGACGTGGTGACACCTTTAGAACAAGGTGGGAGATGTTATCTCTGGCATGCCTCAGCCATGCCACATCACCCCCCCCCCCCGCCCCCCAGCGCTTATCAGTCCCTCTGAAACCTGATTAAAAACAGTTTTGGGTGGGGAGGGGGTAATTTACTTTGACCTTTGTTCCCTTCCTGTTGATTAAAATTGGATACCACACACACACACACACGTACACACACACACACGTACACACACACACACACACACACACACACACACACACACACACACACACACACACACACACACACGTGCAGTCTAAGGGTTTGATACTAAGCCCTGAGGATAATAGCCCTGAGCTCCTAAACACAGTACAGGTAGGTTTCTGTGGCGATATATAAAATGCCTACTGCCTTTAAGTGTCTCACTAATACCACAGTCCATTTTTCAAGGATTACGGATCGGCTACGTGCCGCCAATGCCAATTGGAATTCATCAACAACAATTGCTATGCCTTTTTTCTTAGATTCCTTCAGGGCAACAGAGCAATCATCTCAGAGAAGGGTTGTAGTCTTTGGCCAGGATTTGGAGACGCTGTGTTTCCACCAGCCTCCTGGTAACAGACATAGTGTGTTCATGTGTGTGTGTGTCACACACACTCACCTGTCAGGCAGCGCAGCACAGAGTGGAAAGGATGAGCAAGCACAGGGCAACCTATGAGCCTGACTGACAGCCCGCTGATCATCTCCCCGATTTCAAACTTAATTAACCTCAGTGTAGCATGGCGTCCGTCAATGGCCCTCCCTATCACTGGAGAGATCTTCGGCAGTGAGAGGGAGGGAGGGGGGGGGGGGGGGGAGACTAGGACAGTATATCTGGCTGCTACACTCCAGTCCCACCAGCCCACAGCACTGCTGCCAGGAATATGATTATGATTAAAGTTCATATGTCATAGCAGGAGAAGGACACGTGTATGATCACAAGTGTGAGGGGACCACTGGTGGCCCAGTAGTGTGTTCAGCGACTAGGAAACATGTGCATTTGGTGCTTCTGTTGCTGGCGGGGGGGAGGGGAGGGTTACCTCTTTTCTTCCCCACTGACCTGACTCAGGCCATCTGTCTGTCTGTCTGTCTGTCTGTCTGTCTGTCTGTCTGTCTGTCTGTCTGAGGTTAGGGACTATGGAAGTGCCGACTCAACCCTGGAAGAGCGAGGGGGGAGGGGGGAGTTGTATGTCTGTCTGCTTAAGAGGGGCCCATAGCTGTATTCCCACAACCACAAAGGAATTGAAAAATACCCACATTTGGCTGTTTCTCATGCAAACGAGGTCAGAGTGGGGCTGGGGTGTGTGGACTGACTGGTGACAGCATTTTCTCCCTGTCTGTCTCTCTCTCTCTCTCTCTCTCTGCCTCCCTGCCCCCTTCTCTCTCTCTCTCTGCCTCCTTCTCTCTCGCAGCCTCCTCTCTCTGTCTGTCTGTCTTAAGTCTCAGCGGTGCATTTAAGACCCTGACATTTCACATGAAGTGGCGGTGGCCTGCGAGCTTGCTTTCATAAAAACACATGCGGGCTGATCTGGAGGAAAATGTCAGCCCTGGTCTCTCTGGGCCTAATCACCAGCTCTCACAGTCAATGAGTCAAGTTAAATACATAAATAAATAAGTGTGTGTGTGTGTGTGTGTGTGTGTGTGTGTGTGTGTGTGACTGTGTGAGGGGTAGAGCTTGAGTGTTTGTTTGTGCGGGTGGGCGAGTGTGTGATTGTGTCTTTGTGTGTTTTTGTGTATGTGCCCGTGAGCAAGCATCAGTGTGTGTTTGTGCGGGTTGGTGAGTGTGTGTGTGAAGGGTAGAGCTTGAGTGTATGAGTGTGTGCTTGTGTGGTGGGCGAGTGTGTGATTGTTTCTGGGTGTGTGTTTTTGTGTGTTTGTGCCCATGAGCAAGTATCAGTGTGTGTTTGTGTTTGTGTGTGTGTGTGTGTGTGTGTGTGTGTGTGTGTGTGTGTGTGTGTGTGTGTGTGTGTGTGTGTGTGTGTGTGTGTGTGTGTGTGTGTGTGTGTGTGTGTGTGTATGCGTGTGCCCATGAGCAAGTATCAGTGTGTGTTTGTGAGCCTGCATTGGTTGACAACCACTCCGGGTCCGGTGGCTCAGCCACACACTCCTCATCCAGTCCACACACACACACACAGTCAAGAGCAAACATGCTGCGTGAGCTCGTCAGCCTTATCCAGGGAGCCGAGTGTGTCTGGAACAGGCTCATTAATTCCATCCCCCTTTTAAGAGAGTGAATTTGCCGAGACCAAGGGGGACACATCCCCTCCTTACCCCCACCCTCTCTGGTTGTTCTGTGGGTGCACGCTCGGCTGGGATCTGTTGGAGCTCCTGTGGGCTCCTGTGAGACCAAGGTGGCCCTCTGGAGTAGAAGGCCCTCATTAGTGGTAGAAGAAGACCAGGGATTAAGTGAGTCTCAGCTGCAGGGCTCTGCTCTTCTCTGCCTATGCTCTGCCACAGTGGCTGGGCCATCATGGCCATATAATGGTGTTTGTTTAGCCATTAGTCAGGCCCCGTTTAGCAGCTCCGCTCAGGGACTTCAGGGGGTACAACACTGACAGATGAGCAATGGGAGGGTAGGTCGGCTTTAGTAGAGATCAGGAGGATTCGGTGTGCGGTGTAAATGTAAGCAGATTAGGTGTGGTTGTCTCATATTCAATATTCCTAAGGTCACAAAGAGCTACCTGTGATAGCAAGCTCCTAGCTAGTGTAATGTAAGGTTTTACTGTGACTGTTGTCATCATGATACTGTTTATCATTTGATAGAGGTCAACTTTCTGTGGTGCATCAGTCAAAAGCCTTGTCTCAACGATTAGTCTGATTGGACACGCTGTATTACAGCCACATTAACAAGTTTAGCCGAGCTGTGTACTTAGAGACCCAGTGAAAAGCACGGCATGAATACCATCCATTTTCATTAGACATGACTTAGGCTACGAACTGAACTTTTCTCATTCCCATTTGTCATGCAAACGCTTCAGCCATTTGCCATCATCAAAGCTAGGCTCCGAGCCTGTTTAGCCAGTGTTGATACGTAGACTCACTGACTCATCAAGAGGGGTGACAGACAGCTGCCAGCTCACACAAAACAGAAGTTTAAACCCATCAGAGCTCTCTCTCGACCTCTCTCCCACTCCACTCTCACACATCTGGACAAAGCCTTTCACTTCCCGCTGTTCACAATGTAGCCTCTCAGAGCACAGAGAGGGTTGGGCATCCGTAACAGATGAATAAGAAGGATTAGGAGAAATCAGGTTTGGTTTGAATTCAGTACCATGTGCGTACACACACATGCGCACATACGGGCGGGCACACACACACAGTGCAGTATGTGTGACTTGTATAAGAATGTCATGTAATAGGATATGTAGTAGTATTTAATTGTGACAAGATCAGTATTCCCCTTGAAACTCCAGAAACAGAGGGGTGAGACTAAACCATATTACAAGATACCTTCATGGCTCATTTGCGTTTATGCCGACGAAGTTAAATCATTATAACCAATAAGGTGTGTAATGGATTCCTTCCCAGTTTCTTTCCCTGACTTCTTAATTGTAGGAACGTGTGGAGTTGTGTTAATAGATGGGTGTAGTGGCAGTTTTTTTGGGGGGGGTTTTTGCTGGCGGAGGTGTCTCTTCTCAAGAGGGCCTAGAGTTTAATCAGGTTCCCTGCATGCCAGCTGTGTCCCGGTGGAGGGGCATTCACATCCAGCAGCAGGGAGGGAGGAGGCCAGAAAGCACTGGGAGATTATCCCAGTCTGTCTGTCTGTCTGTCTGTCTGTGTGTCTGTGTGCGTGTGCGTGCGTGCGTGCATGTCTGTCTGTGTGCATGTGTGTTTGAACTGCATGTGTGCAAAGGGTGTGTCTGCTTGCGGTTTGTACTCTCCTGCTCAAGTGTCCAGCTGGCAGAAAGGAGATAGCCAGAGCCTTGACACCAGCAATGGTGCAGTAAACAAACATGCTATCAATCCTAATGAGGAAAAGTGCTGTACCTCAACGGAAAGAGAGTGGGGGCTACGCTGACCTCTGATCCCCCACCGTACATGACGCATACACACACACACACACACACACACACACAGACACTGCTGGTCTAATGGTAGGCCCATATGTGGTGTTAGTGCTCTTGGGTCATGCTAGTCTCCTGGGGGTCACGTGTTCAGGCCAGGGCAGCGGGGTCTCCCTCTGTGTAATAGACCAGGCCCCATCAATGCTTGTGTGCTCAGTGCCCTCCCTACACACAATGGCTGGGTTGGGTGCCTTGGCGAGTGGCTCTCGCAGTCAGTCAAATTGAAATAAATGAACTGCCAACCCTGACGGCGGGGTAATTGTTCATATGGAAATTGGATTGCCGTCGTCACACGAGCTTCCCTAAGCACTTCTAAAACAATTTCACTCAGAGAGGAGGAGGGGGAGCTCATAGACTGAAATACAGAGAGGGAGAGAGAGCTCTACGATCTCTACTCCATGCTATACCGTAACAATGTGCCTTTTTCATTTCACCGTAAGAAAAAAATAAAAGAACAATGAACACTCCTTGTGTAAGCACCTGATGGAAACTAATGTTTCCGCCACCACTCCTAACCCACTTTGTCATATTGCTTGTACGCGCTTTATCACGGCTCCACAGAACACCCATGCACTGAGTAGAGACAGGGGCAGATAGGCAATTGAGTGTTAACCCCTCTCTCACCCCCAGCTTGGGGCCTCCAGGGACGGGGCGACTAATTTAATGGCGGCTCACTTTTCTCAGCGCATAACACTGCTTTAATATGAAGACGTCAGCCGTCACCGTCAGGGATGACATCTACCCGACTGGGAGTGAACGCTGATATGAAGTCGCTGAATATGAATGCGGCCCTGGCGCCGTATGGGGTGATATCCTATTATGTTTGCGGTGGGGGATGTCTTATTTATTTATTTATTTAGCTCCATATCTGTTTAATGAGTAAGAGAGTAGCACTTGTGCTGGTTTCAAAGATGCCAGATCAGCAATAGGGCCATGACTCACTCTCTGTGTCTGTTCAGCATGCTGGAGATTTGATGAGCAGACGCACTCACTTCCTCCTGCAGTTAAGATGTTTTCCTCGGAAGAGGATGTGGATGGTCCTCTGTAGTGGGGGGATGGGTAGGACACCGTGGACCGCCATGCTGTTTCCGTGGCCTGTGTAAAAAAAAAAAAACGGCATGATAGTGTGAGAAGTGCCTCTGTGTGGTAGGAGGGGATTACCTTGTCAGCACTTCAAGCTGTGTGTGCATGTGCGCATGTGCGTGTGCGTGAGAGTGCATGTACGTGCGCACACCTGCCATTTTTTCAATTATCTTTCATTTTCCTCTGCTGACCGATGCTTTTCCTGCACAGACATGTCCTGATGTCTTGGGGATGGGTGGGGATGTATGAAGATGATTGACAGCCAGAAGTGTGAGGGCTATACAGCTACAAAGCAGGACGCATCCGGTCTTGCCCTGCTTTTCAGGCCTGTACAAGTATCTCCTCTTGGACAAAATTCCCCCTTTTCTTTCCATTTCCGACACTTTTCTCTCCAAACACTTGGATCAACCAGTGAAATTAAAGCAGCCAGTGGCTACCATGAACTGCCAATAAGGGAGGCTATAGTTTATTTTCTCTCCTCGAGGTAAAGCCATTTCTCCCCTGCATTGGAAGACTGCTTTCATTTAACAATCAAGCCTTTCTCGTGAGCCTGTCTATCCAGATGTGCCTTGCTCATTAGCGCCTTGCTCGTTTCATTATTATTTATCCCTGGCCATTGGAGGCTTCATTAGCTGCATGCTAACGCAGTGTGCAACCGCTAAATTTAGCAAAGCTTTTTATTTATTCAGAGTGGCCCTGTGTAGGAGATCCCTGTTGCCGTGTCCCGTACAGAGGTGCGGAGATGTGTAGAAGAGTTAGAGATGTGAGCTGGGACAGCCTGGAGAGACAAAGGGGCCGGGCTCCACCTGTGTCACCGTCGTGAGACGTCTGTTCCACTGAAGCTCTTTGAAGCCTCTAACTCCACTGTTCTGGATTAAGCCCATGAAAAAAGGATGAAAAGTGATAGAGAGAGGGAAGAAGACATCCTTGGAGAGAACAAGCTCCTTTGAAAAATGTTCAGGATTTCTTTGCAGCAGTGACCCACAACGCAACATCTGAGGGAAATTTGTGTAACAGCTATGTGCAGTGACCCTCCTCAGTTGGAAGCAGTTGCTCAGTCACAGCATGTTCAATACTAAGTCAGGAGTCCTAAATCATTTTCTCAGGCAGAGAAAGCAGTGATATTTGGAAAATCCATCTTTTTTTTGTGTAATTTCTCCATCTGCAATTTGGAACTGACAATGGATTATGGATATGGAATTGATGGGTAATGGACATACTATCCATTACACTCCTCTTCTTGTACACACAAAACCAAAAGAGGGTCATATGCCATCAAAGTCGCAGTTCTTTCTCAACTCTGTAGGTTTAGTCTCACAATGTACTAAAGAAGAGGAACCAAAAAAAAGGGTAAAACAAGAGTAACCCAAATCTGTTGATTAGTCTGGCCCAGTCTGGGAGCTTTACAGTGAACAGATCTACAGTTAATTTTCTGCTGGAAAAGCCTATCAACTGCCATTATGCTGTAGCGCCTCATTGACTTTAGTGGGAAACTCTGAGTCATACCCACAGAATGGCAGTTGGCATACCAGCTCAACCCTGTTAAGGTGCATGAATATCTATTGGAGACTAGGTACACAGTAGGGTACATGGACACTTCAGAAAGCCTGTGTATAAGTATGTCTGGGACTCTAGGGTGTTGAGAGGGTGACTTTCAGTGAAACCTTGGTAGAAAAATTGCAGACTCCTATTCTCCCTCTTCATAATAAAAAGTACATTACATTTACATTCAAGTCATTTAGCATATGCTTTTACCCAAAGCGACTTACAATAAGTAAGTGAATCTGTCTAAGTAAGTGAATCAACTACACAACAGTCATCGTAAGTAAAACCTATGATAAGAACAAGTGCCACTCGTAGTCACAGTGCTAGAGAAAGCAATAATTTTGTATTTTATTTTTTTATTCCAAAATGTAGACCAACCAAACACTCCTGTTGGGTTTAAGCGCAGCCAGTGAGTTTATAGCAGTTTCAATTTTAATGGAATTGTTTGAGGGTAGAAATTAAAAAGGGCAGATACGTTTACCAAGAGAAATGGGTTTGGGGAGGGAATGAGGTTGTGAAATGAAAAGAAAAATAAAATCAGGGAATATGGGAGGACGGACACTTTAATGCAAATGGGAGTGGGAGCTGAAATTAACTGGGCCCCGGAGGGTGAATGTCTAATCAGTCCTCTCCCCACTTAGTGTTCTGAGGGAAGGCAGGTTAACATAATAAAACACAGATTCACAGGCTGCCTCCCGGGAAGCTTCAGGGGTTTTCAATTTGACAAGTGTGGCTGTGGGCTTAACTGTCTAGGTGAAATGAGCAGGAGGATATCTTGTGTGGGTGTCAGTGTGTATATGTGAAGGTGGATGCTGTGTGTGTGTGTGTGTGTGTGTGTGTGTGTGTGTGTGTGTGTGTGTGTGTGTGTGTGTGTGTGTGTGTGAGAGAGAGGGAGAGAGAATTAGTAGGTGTGTGTGTGTATATATATGAGGGAATGAGATAAATAGTTTACACTGAAGGTGTGTGTGTGTGTGTGAGAGAGAATTGTGAGTCTGCTTGTGTGTAAGTGAGGGAGATGGAGAGAGAGTTTGTCAGTGTGTGTGTGTATTGTGTGAGTCTGCTTGTGTGTGAGTATGTGTTCACACACAGTGTCGGCTGTTGCAGCTTCAGCAACCTGCAGCTCCACATTAACCACAGCGTGGGCAATCAGCAGAGAGGGAGAAGGATGCCTTAGCCACCTGCTGTTTGAGGGTGTGTGGCTGTTTTTGTGTATCAAAGGGATGCTGTGTGCGATCATGTTACCATAAACAAAGCAATATTCCTAGTGAACATAGGCTATTGTATATCCCTTCACACAAAAGGAACAAAGAAAGAACATCCTGGAATTTTGTCAAGCTTTCAGGATTTTGTTTCAAAATGATCTAGTTGTTGGCCTTATTTTATTTAGTCCCGGGAGTTACTCTCTAATGTGTTTTATTTAATTGCAATTTAACACATCAAATCTTGAAATATAGTATCCTTGTTAAACTAGAACAAGGATTTGAATCATTTGAATTTTATATGTGTTATTTTAATTTTATATAAGGGTCTGATTCTAGATCTAAATGTTCTCGTTCAATACCGGGCTGTCCCTCGGCCCTAAACCCATGACTGACCCAGGAATGCATGACTGATGTCTGACCTACAAGTGACCCATTTGATAATCGCTGTGTGCGTGTTTGTGCGTACGTGTATGACCATGCGTGTGCGTGTTTGTATGTCTACGTGTCTCTATGTATGATGTGTCATGCAACATCCCTCACCCCTGCCTCTCTCTCCTCCTCAGAGATGGCGAGCTGGGTCCAGGCTGTCCCTGTGCTCCTCCTCTGCCTGTCCTCAGCATCCCTCTCCCTGAAGGACCCCATCCTGGACTTCACCTTTGAGACTCCCATCAACAATGTGGTCCAGGACCCCCAGAGTGGCCGCATCTACCTGGGGGCCGTCAACACCATCGTCCAGCTGGATGCCTCGCTCCGCCAGGAGGCCCGCGCCGAGACAGGCCCTAAGGATGACTCCCGGAGCTGCACTCCTCCGGCCTCGACCTCGGCCTGCCACGACATCAAGCCCATGGCCAACCTCAACAAGCTCCTCCTGGTGCACCGGGCCAACGGCTCGCTCATCGTATGCGGCAGCCGCTACCGGGGCATCTGCTCCTTGCTCAACCTGACCAACGTGGAGCAGCAGCTATACTATAGCGATAACAAAGGGGAGAGGACCTACGTGGCTAGCATAGAGGACACGGTGGCCGTGGTAGGCGTCATGTCCACCTACGCCAAAGACGGGCGTGACTTTAGCGTGTTCCTGGTGGGCAAGGGCTACGGCAGCCTGGACAGCACAAAACTCATCAGCACGCGCATCCTCCAGGACTACCGGGAGTGGGTGGTGTTCGAGAGCATCATCGAGGCCTCCTCCGTGCAGACCACGCCCTTCGTGCCCAAGTACCTGCACGATTTCCGCCACGCCTTCAAGGAGGAGGGCTTTGTCTACTTCCTGTTCTCGCGCACACTGGATGGCTCGGACACCAAGAACCTCACCTTCGTGTCACGGCTGTGTGAGGACGATCAGCACTACTACTCCCACACAGAGCTGGAGCTCAACTGCGGGCCGGGGAACCGCTACAACAAGGTGCAGTCAGCGTATGTGGCGACCCCAGGCAAGGTGCTGGCACGAGGCATGACCGAGTCGAGTCAGTACGGTAAAGTCCTTCCCTGGCACAAGGTTCTCTTCATGGTGGCCAGCTCGGAAGACGACGGCGCAGACTCAGCCCTCTGCATGTACCCGCTCAACGCCATCAACGAGAGGCTGTTGGACATCATCAGCGCCTGCTACAGCGACTCAGGCAAGATCGGAGGGACCCCCGCCGTTTACATCCCTTACTCCTCAAGAGCGGATGAGTTCTGCACCTCCCGCATCAGTGTAAGTAGCTCCGTTTTTTTTGTAGCACTTTACATCGCCCCTATAGCTGTGTAGTAAAATTGTAATTACTGTAGTTACAACATTGTATAGCATATGGAGTTGAGAGGTTTGTGTTATTACACAAGTGGAATTAGAAAATAATAATAATAATAATAATAATAATAATAATAATAGTTTAGTGTAATAACCTAAACTGCTCAACTCTACTACTATGTAGTTACAGATACAATTACAATTACCAATGTACTATGTTACAATGTTGTTACTGGTTTTCCACAGCTGCTGTGTCTTTTGGCTGCAATATAGCCATTTACACACAAAGTTTGCCAGACTCATGGGTAGACTCTTGGTAGACCCCATGAGTCTAGACAAGCCAGACTGAGTAGACTTCCAAGAACACATCAAATAACCAAGAATCAATGAATTATATTATGATCAATAATGTGAAACACATTACACCTCATAGTCTAGGCTCCTTTTTGGGAGCTCTGTATAGATTTCTCATCTCTTCTCTCCCATCTGCAGAAGGATACACTGAACAGCTACAAGTGTGGGGCTGATTTTCTGCCCTCGCCGCTGGCCAGTAAGCCGGAGTTCGCCTTGCAGGCCGAAGCGGTGGTCACCAAGAAGGGCCTGCTGACCGCCGTGGCCATTGCCGTGGAAAATGACCACACCATTGCCTTCCTGGGAAACAGCGAAGGAGAAGTGTGCAAGGTAAGGTGGCAAGGAAAGGAGACTGGAAGAAAACTTATGGGTTGGTTAGGGTGATATATAAGTCAAGGTGCTAGGGTAAAATACTACAGGAGTAAATTAAGAGGAGAGGACAAAGGGGGGAGATATATACGGTAGAGGGGGATGTATAATGCAAGGTGCCAGGGAAGGTTGCAATTGAAGGGACGATTTTATTACCTTGTTTATTTTATTCATGTTACCTTGTGTATTTTATTCATGCATTTCATCTGCGTCAATCCCAACATACTATATCAGTGATGTATTTGACTGGCATGTGGATACATAAAGTACATTGGTGGGAAGGGAGGGTGGGGGCCATAAGGTAAGAGGTTAGGCTATTTCTGTAGAATGGGACATGAATGTTAGAGGGTGTTTGTGGGTGCACATGGGGTAGTGTACAGTACAAGGGAAGGAGCTAGGACAAAATGCTTTGATAAAGGAGGGAGGGAGTTGGTGGAGGCAAAGGGTTTTTATTTTTAATGCCTTTGCATTACTTACTTAGTGAAGTAGCCTAGCATCCATTGACAGTAAGTTGATGGTCTGGTCCTGTCAGGCCCATCTGACCAGCAACCCTGAGATGTACAGCAGTCCATGTGAAATCACGGGGGAGAGAGTCAACAAGAACCTCTTCTTCGACCATGAGCACAGCCACCTGTATGTCACAACAGAGAAAAAGGTATAGTCTTCTATCACCATTCTCTACGGAGCCACATGCTGCTGTTTGTTAGTGTTGTTTGTTGTGTTGTTTGTAGCGCTGCAGAGAGAAATGAACAGATGCTTTATAACCGGTGTAGAGGGAGAAGTGTGTGTGCGTGTGTGCGTGTGAGTGAGCATATGTGTCTGCGCTTGTTTGTCTGTATCTGTTTATTTATGTGTGCTCTGTGTGCTACTATAGATCATCAAGGTGCCAGTGCAAACATGCCATCTGAAGACTGACTGTCAGTCTTGTGTGGAGCTGAAGGACCCGTACTGTGGCTGGTGTGTTCTGGAGGGCAGGTGGGCAATAAGCATGTCTCTCTCTATATAGTTTTATTTGGGATTGACTGTACATTCCCTCGTTATGTACAGAGCAGCAGTGTGTTTGCTCTTGGTTTTTATTGCTGACTCTCACAGAACTTTGGCCCTTGATTGTGTTTCTCTACTCACCCATTTACATGGTGCCATGAGTCCTTAGATCTATATGGAGAGTTGTACTGGAGAGTTGACCCTATCACTTGTACAGCACTACACAATTGATATTAGTGTACTTGGGTGTGGGTTATTATAACTGTAAATAACAATGACTATTACCTGGTTGTGCTATTAGACAATTCAATATCATTCCAAATGACATTAATAGGAGTTGACTAATAGCAAAAACATATTTGGGGCAAGCAGGCTACAATGACTACAATTTAAGGTCAAAGGACACCATGACATGGGGGGTGTATAGAGATACTCAGTAGGCTTGGAGCAGTGGCTGATGGGTGTTGATGTCCCTCTGCCATAGGTGTACCAGGAGGTCTGACTGCCGGCGTGCAGAGGAGAAGAACGGTTGGTTATGGAGTCCAAGGTTGCAATGTGTGAAGATTGTGTCCTTCTACCCAGCCAACCTCAGCTGCAAGAAGACTCAGCAGGTATTACAGTGCATACAGGGCCACTAGCGCTGCTTCTAGAAATTATTTAAAAAAAAACTGTTTTCCATTCTGAATCAGCGGCTCTCTACTCTCAGTCCCCTCCTCTGTATTGATCTATTTTGAAAACTGAAACCGAGCTTATTATAACTGAGGGACTGTATGTGTTGGTGTGCGCTC
Source organism: Argentina silus (assembly GCF_951799395.1). Taxonomy (NCBI): domain Eukaryota; kingdom Metazoa; phylum Chordata; class Actinopteri; order Argentiniformes; family Argentinidae; genus Argentina; species Argentina silus. Next base: position 21,302,860 of record NC_139657.1, on the reverse strand, counting down.
AAGGCCCACTGATTCACTCTCTCTCCTTTCTCTGCCATCTAACCTCTTTCTCTCTCACCCATCCTATCCCCCTCTCTCTCTCTCTCACACTCACTCTCTCTCATTCTCTCTCGTTTTCTCTCTCATTCTCTCTCGTTCTCTCTCTCATTCTCTCTCGCTCTTTCTCTCTCACTCTCTCTCTCTCTACCTCTGCTCACACTCTCTCCTTCTCCCTCTCACCCTACCTCTCTCTCTCCCTCCCCCTCCTCACTCTCTCTCTCTCTCTCTCTCTCTCTCTCTCTCTCAGGTTGAGATCAACCTTCCTTCCCTCCCCTCCATTGGGGGCTCTGACCGCCTGCGCTGCATGTTCCTCACGTTCCTGAGTGAAGGCACCATGTCTGACTCGGGTCAGGTGACATGCGCCCTCCCCAACCCTGATGCCATACCCCCCACACCTGAAGACCAGGGTACACCATGTCTCTCAGTCTCCACAACACAATCGGCTCCTGTAACTCTCTGTCAATGAGCTGAAAGACTAGTATGTAAGGAGCAGACCTGGGTTCAAATAGTATTGGACATTTTCTGAAATACATTTAGTGTCTGATTTTGCCTCACCGTAGTGCCAGGAAGGTGGGATTTGCACTTTTGGGATTATTTCATTTTGGCACTATTTCCCCAGACAAGCTCAATCGAGCACAGCTGAAGTATTCAAATTATTTCAAATACTATTTGAACCCAGGTGAGCTATAGAGGGCAATGCAACCTTCATCCACTCACTCACACCTCGTCCACCCTGCGCTGTGCCCCTTTATAGATTTTGTGGCAGTGCCCGTTAAGATCTTTGTAAATGAGACGTTGGAGCTGGCGACCAGGGAGTTCAAGTTCTACAACTGCTCTGCCACTGTGAAGAAAGCTGAAAATATGCCGTGAGTTGTTCCCATCTCTTACAGTGCAGTACAATACTCTCTTTAGACCGAACACACACTGGCCTTTTGTGTGTATTGACGTAGAGTCTTAGACAACCTTGATGGAAATGAATAGCACCATGCGAACAGATGAGAGAAAAGGTCCGTGTGTAAAATGTGGTGCATGACGGATACCGGGGGATGGAATGCACCTCTTGCATTTTCCATTTTTATTGCTAACGGGAGGAAATTGCTTTAGTTTCCTTTTCATTAATCAAAAAATTAAATTCGATCTCCCCTGTATGTGTTTTTCCTCTCTCTCTGCTTCCCCATGCTGTTTTTTCATCTGCAGGAAACATCTGATAAATGAGTTTTGTTTGTCAGACGTTACAGAGATATATTTTACCCTCAGCATGGATTCTGTTACATTAATTGAATTCTATGATGAGTATGCATGTTTTTTTTTTTTTTAAACAAGAATGTGTGCGTGCGTGCGTGTATGTGTGTCTCAGGTGTACGTCCTGTGTGGCCAGCACGTGGGGATGCCAGTGGAACACCCATGACCACACCTGCAATGACATGGACGACACTGTTGTTGGCGCTTACATAATCAAACACAGACAGGTTAGAAAGGGTTAATACTCTCCAGAAAGGGTTTACACTCAAGTATAATACATTATTAAGAGCCATTTCCTTATGCATGAAACATATCAAGGTGTTGAGTATAAATGTATGAATCAGCAGAAATCTGATACATAATCTGTCGCTCTGGATGAGCACCTCTGCTAAATGACTAAAGATAGAGGATATAGTGTTAATAAATGTTCTAAAATGTACATTTATGAAATTAATATTAAATTTATTTCCATCTCAATGTAGGGGGCGAGATGTCCACAGTTTGAGAACCCAGATCCTGTACTCATTCCCGTTGGGTTCAAAACCACCATCAGTTTTGAGGGCATTAACTTGGACTTGTACCAGGTAAATTAATAGATCATCATTAGAGATGGGTCCGATTCAAGTTTTTGGTAATCGATAAATTCAGCAGTTCCCAAACTTCGGGTCGGGACCTCATGTGGGCTCCCCTGAGAAAATCAAACTAACCTCTATGATTTGATAAATGCGACACAAACATTTGTATTTTGTATGAAGACAAACATTGTCTGTGTTTTTTACCTGTAGCCTACACTCACTGAACACTTTATTAAGAACACCTGTACACCTTCTCATGGTGGAGGTGGTGTAATGGTGTGGGGAATGTTTTCTTGGCACACTTAGGGCCCATTAATACCAATCTATCATTGCTTCAATGCCACAGCTTATTTGAGTATTGTTGCTGATCATGTGCATCCCTTCATGGCCAAATGATAATGTGCAATGTCACAAAGCAAAAGTCATCTCAAACTGGTTTCATGAACATGACAATGAGGTCAGTGTTCTTCAGTGGCTTTCTCAGTCACCGGATCTGAATCTAATAGAACACCTTTGCGATGTGGTAGAACGGGAGATTCACAGCTTGAAAGTGCACCTGAAAAATCTCCAATTGCGTGATGCAATCATATCATCATGGACCAGAATCTCAATGGAAAGTTTCCAACATCTTGTGGAATCAATGCCATGAAGAATTGAGGCTGTTTTGAGAGCAAAGGGAGGCCCTGCCCAGCATTTGTATAGTGTTCCTAATAAAGTCCTCTGTGAGTGTACTGTATATTGCAATATTTTGGGGTTCATATCTATCATATCTCATTCATATCTTTTAGGCGATTAGAACACATTTGGATGTCATTATTATGCGTTGGCATAGCCCACAATTAAGTTGTTGGGGTCACAGGAAATTTTTGATTGAACCCCAGGATTAACCGCTGGATTAATTAATGGTCATCAGGGTCAATTAATCGATTAACTGATCCCACAACACAGTAATTTCCATAACAGTTATGCTCGTTTTTTTTGTTATGACTGCAGAGCTCTTGTTTGACCAGCCTGCCAGGAGTGATTTGATAGAGACAGTTAATGAATGACAGAGCAGGGTCTGCTTCTGTTGGATAAAATTAAACAAATCCCACCCACAGTCTCACAGACAAGTGGCTTGCTTTAGTTGTGCCACATAAAGTGAGGGAAAAGTGGTCTTTTTTTATTCATCAATTACCTTTTCTTAAATACTTTTGAATGCCAGCGACTGACTAATCGATTAATCAAATAATCTAACACAAACCTAATCTTAATGGTTTACATGTTTTTGTAGTTGTGACCATTTTGGATATATGCACCCCTCAGACACCTCCATGTCTATAAAGTTCATACAAAGACCAACAGCTAACTCTAAATCTGACTATTCATTGAATCAGAGTATAACAACTGAGTCTTGCAGAATGAACTTGTTTAATGTTGTCCATCTCACCCTCCCCTCCCTCCCTCTCTCCCTCCGTCTCTAGGACCGGACTTTCACCATTGGCACAGAGCTCATGAGGAACATAGAGGAGGACGTCAGATCCGAGGACGGACCATTCTACAGTTTCAACGGTTTTGATGTGTGTACCCTCTCTGTCTGTGCACTGTTGAGTCAGTGTCATTGCAATGACATCGCCCAAAATGTTAAAACAATGCACATTTAACAACAACCTCAATAGTTATATATAAGCAATGGCAAGCAAACAAGTAAGCAAGTCAGTAAGCAAGAGACCTGTTTAAAAGAGTGACATAGTATTGCTTGTGCAGGTTCACCCTTTACCTGGTTTGCCTGTATATAGTCACTTTGATATTCTAGCACCCCCCTATGGACAAACACCAATGTTCCTTCAATTCTCAGTTCTGTGTGTTTGGGAAACTGTTACAGTGACTAGCCCCCAGCAATGTTCTTTTTTAAACATCGATTTCCTGTGCTGTGTTTGAACGCCTGCCAAAGTGAATATAAGGAGAACCTTTATGTTCAGGCATCGAAAAGCCGCCCATGCTTTTGAAAATGTTGAAGTGCCATTTATCATTGGTTTCCACGTACACTATTAATATTTCATTTTGTCCCCGTTTCTAGTTTTCCTTCGATAAGTCACAGGAAACCAATGTTCTGTTCTATGTGAAGGACAAAAACTCTGGAAAAAAGATAGACAGCACCCTGAATGGTATGTCATACAATTTAATATGCAATGCTTTACTGTAGATAATGCCTTTATGTGTTTTGGTACAGTAAGCCTTCTTTGATCTTTCATTAGCATTGGTTTAACACTCAGTGGAAAGTTGACTGGTTCTATTCAATCATCCAATTTAATTGATCATACTCAGACATGATCAGGCATCTGATCCCAATGCCATTTAAGAAAATGTTCAATTCAACAACTTTATTGATCCCTTTGGACAACAGTGGCATGAGTCTGTGTATTCTAAAGTGTCCCTTTCCTCATCCCTGTCTGTCCTCTCTTCAGTGAACCTGTACAACTGCTCGCTGGGCAGGGAGGACTGCAGCCTGTGTAAGAACGCAGACCCCAAGTACAGGTGTGTGTGGTGCATCAAGAGGAAGTCCTGTGTCTACGAAAAGCTGTGTATGAGCAGTCAACAAGGCTTGGAGGATCCACAGGACACAGAGTGCCCTGACCCCCAGATCTCTACTGTGAGTAAGCAACATGTCACCTCTTTGACCATTGAACCTTGACCTATGAAATAATTTACATTTTGGTATATATTGACTTTTTGGAGACAGTATTGACTTTTTGTTATCACTTTATTCAATGGTCCAGTTTACATAGCTACAGACAATGGTATCAGTTCAGTCCTTTACTAATGAGGTGTAACTGAGAGATGAATGGCAGCCAACCCACTGCAGCCCATCTGTTTATGCAGTCTTGCTGCATGATGCTGCACTTTATAATCTAAAAGCCTTCTTTCCCCAATCCTCCTTTCCTAGATCATCCCTCGCTTCGGACCCATGGGGGGGGGCATCTCCGTCACGATTAAGGGCTCGAACCTGGGCATCCACAAGGAAGACATCAAGAGCATCACGGTAGTGGGGGTCCCGTGTATACACCAAGAGGAGAAATACGCTGTCTCAACCAGGTACCGTAATACACACTAATCCCTCTCCCATAGTGTGTGAGAATTGACGACACACAGCCTAGTTTACAATCTAAAATGTCAATAACCTGATTTTTTGGTCAAAAACTACTCTCAAGCGAGATGTGCCATTTTGATAAACAGTTTTCTGTTGATACCCTGGACTGCCTTTGCCTTAGTCTGTTGCATCCCAAGAGCACCTGCCCTACCTCTCTCTAACATTACAAGCTAAGTATGTAGCACCCTAACCACCAACTATTAATCCAAAATGTCTTCCTTTCATTCTCTGTCTCCAGTGTGGTGTGTGTGATCGGCCCCCTGGACCCCCTGAGCACCAACTCGGGGGAAGTGGAGGTGGAGGTGGAGGGAGGGAAGAGAGGAACTTCCTCTGCCATCTTCACATACAGGGTAACCACACTCTTTCAGAAATAGAGAGATTGAATTGCCAGCTGGAAAATGTCTCCCCCCATGCTTTTAGCTGATTTAGTTGTTTTATGACCATTGTTATATTTTCCATTTCCCTGCTACAGTGCTCCTTATCGGCACACATGCCCATTTTAGTTTAATATCCAAATACAATACATTAATGTTCTGTTGAATAAACTCCTGGGTGCTGTCACATTACAAGGCGAGGTAATGCACTGTATGATAAGACAGAATTGATTTATACTGTATGTATGCTAGTTTAGCCAGATGCTACACAGTGCCCATTTCCTCTGATGCTTTAACAGGGGACATTGTAGCAATTTAAGTAGCTTTTTCATTTCTCTCACTGCTAAATCTCCCCCAGGGAAACGGCTCTGCCTGACTGTTTGCTCAGCAAATTGAAGCAGATGCAGTGTGTGTTTGTGTGTGTGTGTGTGGGGGGGGGGAGGGGGGAGGGGGGGGGGAAGAGATGAGACACTAAGATGAGTGTGTGTTTTTCCTGGCTCTTTTCCTCCAGGACCCCCATCCCCACTCGGTGCAGCCCTCCAGGGGTCCAAAAGCCGGGGGGACGGTCATCACCATCTCAGGCAACAACCTGGACACGGCCACCAAGGATGACATCCACGTGACTATCGGCACGGTGGTGTGTACTGTGTAAGTATATGGTCCTCTTATGGTCAGGTCATGGTCATATATGTACATTACTATTCAGTCAATGGGCTGAATTAAAAAGTGGACTTTAGTTCATGAATTGAATTTCAATCCACTTCCTGAATTGATTGAGTCTAAATGGAATTGAGCCCAACTCTTGTGTTACAGTAGGTGAGAGTTTAAAAGGTTCATAGTTTAGTGACCGTAGCGGGGCAGTCTCACCACAGCAGTAGCGGGTCAACTTCACTTTTTCACATGTTTTATTTGAGGTATTTCACCTTGGCAAAACTCCACGGGCCATCTTCAAGCATTCTAATGGATAGGCAATGTGTTGTGTCTCCACTTGCCCCATTTGTGAGATGATATTAATTGAATATTTGAGTGTCATTTTAATTATTGTATTTCATGTTTTTTACAATATACAACAGCAGACAATATTTTACAGTATACTATAGCTTTTCATTCTTTGTTGTTTTATTTTACAATTTATTTGAAAGCAGTGTATTTGAGGGTGAGTTTGGGATTAACAGAACAGTGAGTGCGCTTGAGTCGCGCTTGCCTTGCTCACTTTCAGACTTCTTGAAGAGAAGTTTTTTCGCCAATCTCTTTCAGATCTGACCAGCGTTTTCATTTATTAATTTTGTTTCATTCATTCATTCGTCGGAGAAGATGCCAATCAAGATTGGCCTCTTCAATAAATAAAACAATTTTTCCTCCTGTCCCGTCCATGCCGTGTCTCCTAGCTTACAAAATTAGTAGTGCTTATTTTACAATATTATATACAGTAGGGTTTTCAATTAAAAATGCATTGGGTAAAATACACATATGGTTGTTGTGTAGATTATTCTCTCAGAAAGCCAATAACCACAACCATATCTCAAAATTTGGGTGACTAAATAAAGATATAAAAAGAGATAAAAAGTTGGAAAAATCTGGAAAATAGCATTCCAACTAATTAGCGCTAGGGTACTACTGTATCTCGCATTAGGCTACCTGACAGGCTCGCTCATCTTTCTTCTCGAATCCACAGGACATAAAACAACACAGAGGTAAGATAGATATCGGTTTTGAGACATGACAAGTAGTATTTTCGTATTCTAGCATACACTTTTCATATTAACTAGAAATTACTGTTTCTCACAAAAACTAGCGTATATGTCTGAAATTTCAACTGAGTGTAACCCGAGCATTTTATTTTCAAAGCCTTTTACATTTAATTCAGCTGATGTAATTAGATTTTTGTGACCCGCAGAAAAACAACTTTGAAGACGACCGCCACAATGTGTACATTCTCAAAAGTTGCTGCTAGACAGTGATATCGCTCTGTCAAGTTGCTATCGGTATATTAAGGACTCCAATTTATTTAAAAGTCCCTCTATTTTAGTTCACTCCTTAGTGAGCTAAAATAGAGGGATTTGTAAATAAATTGGTACTTATGTTCTCTATGACAACTGTATGAGGTTATATTGACAAGCCTAATAGACCCCCTCATTAGACAGATCACAGAACCATCACAACGATCACTGCTGCAATAAGTGAGGTGATCAGGATGATGAGGAGAAATGGTAAGACTGTCAAAAGCACTTGGCCATCACGATAAACACTCCAGAACTTGGCCATCACGATAAACCTACTGAATATTAGGGGCTAAAATATGATAACTAAAGACTTTTCGTAGAACTGTATGTTTCATATCTCAAGCAAATAATATACAGTACATTACATGGGGAAATGCAAATGATCACAATGAAAACATATTTACTGGTCACTGTAATCTGATATGGAGACGAGTGGATTATGCAAAATGAATACTGTACAATATTTATTATCGTAATACTTTGTCAATAATATCCTCATCACCTGATATTTCTGTTTTGATGTGGCTCTGATATTGATATCACGATGATAATAATGATGATAATTAGTAAACATTTACTGGTGTTATATTTAGGTGTTAAATTGTAGGTGTCCTACAGTAAAAGGCACAATTAATCCTCTCCTAAAATTGCCTTGTGCGATAAACTCATCAAGCTGTTTTATAAAAAGCAGGTTTTATTGTTGATTGTTGTCTTATTTCTCCTTTTAATGATTATGTATGGACATTTGTCATATCACTGCATGTTGGCACACAATATGCTCAAATTCATAGCATTTCATAGCAATTCATAGCACCCATAAGTTTCATCGAATAGAATATTTCAAATAAATCAATACTAAATTGACGCATTATTACCATTGATTATTCCACCTTAAACAAAGGTTTTACCAACACTGGCAAAATGATGGCTTTCCACTGCCGCCCTATGCGACCGATGCCAATGATGCAGTAATCGACACTACCATATGGGGTGGGGTGGGGGAAGGTAAAAGGGGAATTAGTCTCCTTAGTTAGTTCCTCACTTTCCTAAAAAATCCAAACTTTATTCTGTAATCCATAGGTTGCATTATCAAAGCCAACTTGCGCTTATTCATGTCAAAATACCTCTAAAACATTTCCCCTAATTTTCTTTTGCTACCCATATGAGAGCTTAGGTAGAGAATGCGTGATGACTACAACAAACAGTATGAGAATAGATCATAATATTTGAAAAAGACCACTTGGTCCCCGTTAAGATAGTTAGGAGCTGATCATCTATAGTAATCTCAATTTGTCAGATAGAGGAGATATCTTTTCAAACATCCTTCACAGCTCTTGTCACCACCTTGTGGTGGCTTTCGGCAGCACTTCACAATTCGTGAGGTTAGCCCACTGTTGCGATGGCAGTATGAACCTTTTAAACACTGACTTTCTGGTCTAGTCAGAGTGTCTTTGAATTCAGCAAGAGCTTCTCTGTAGAATCCATGCCTTGATGACATTTTCAACAGAGGTATTGAGAAATAACGAGCTCGCTAGCCCAGCAGGAATTAACAAACTGTCACGGTCCTGCCATGTTAGCCATCCTCCATGCTGTGACCCTGTATAACCCCCAGGCTGTGTCCTTGTCGACAGGGAGAATTTTGGGTCGGAGATCACTTGCAGGACGGGAGAGTACCGGATAGACAAGATCCCCTCCGACCTGCTCGCGGTCACCATCAAGTATGGCAAGAGCACCACCAAGATCATCCCTGATGCCTTCCAGTTCTGGGAGAACCCCACTATCCTGGACCACCAACCCAAAGGCAGCTTTGTTTGGTGAGACTTCAGTCCTTGTCCTGACTGGCTGTTGGCAAATGGAAGCACAAGCACACCTGGGTCCCTATTCTGACAACAGCCTGTAGTGTGAATGAGATTAGTTAGTGCTGGAGCTCAAATGTGAGCATGAGCCCCACTACTGGGGAACAAACACATCAGGTGAAAATGTGCCTCAATATCGAAGCTTGCCTGGACTTACAAATTGATAGTGATTCATCTACATTTAATAATTTGTAATACATTTTGATAATTGAACTAGATGATTATTAATAGCATTTACAACCAGCTAAAGTACAGTTTTTAGAGCTGTATAGGTGGGAAAAGGAGAGGATATGAGTGTTTTTATCTCATAAGATTATGGTGGTAATACTTTTGTCATATTTCCTCCTATGTGACCGTGATGTGTGTCTCAGTGGTGGCAGGAACATTACGGTGACGGGTTCAGGCTTTGACCTCATCCAGAATGCCAGTATGAAGATCCAAGCCTTGGCAGACGAGTGGTCAGGAGTCACAGGTCCTACTGAGGTATGCTTAGTCTGTCTGTCTGTCTGTCTGTCTGTCTGTCTGTCTGTCTGTCTCTCTCTCTCTCTCTCTCTCTCTCTCTCTCTCTCTCTCTCTCTCTCTCTCTCTCTCTCTATCTCTATCTCTATCTCTCTCTTGTCATCTATCTCTCTCTCTCTCTCTCTCACTCTCTCTCTATCTCTCTCTCTTTCTCACTCTCTCTCTCTATCTCTCTCTCTTGTCCTCTGTCTCTCTCTCTCACTCTCTTTCTCTATCTCTCTCTCTCGTCATCTATCTCTCTCTCTCTGTCTGTCTCTCTCTCTCTCTCTCTCTCTCTCGTCATCTAACTCTCTCAGCTCTCCCTTGTTTTCTTTCTCTCATGTTTTTGTTCTTCCCTACATATCTGGACCACAACTACGTCTCTCTTCATCCCTTGACTACCACTTCTTTGTCCACATTCACTTCAGTTCAGCCCTAAACCATCTCTTTAATATTTGCACCACAAATAGCCAGTCACTCTTCCCTCATCTAATTTTCAGCGATCAAGAAGGTACCCATAAGCCTGCATTACTGCATCTTTCTATCTGATCCTTAATAGTCTATAATTCCTTTAACCTGTAAGATTGAGGAAAGAAGTTCTGGTTTATCCCCAAAAATAATCAAGTTGGGTTGATATCAGGCACTCAGAGCTATGCACTCTGCAGGGCTCGTTGACTCCTGCCCCAGTTGCCTTCGGGTGGGTTTAGCAGAGATTTTATTCATTTCATTTAGAGGCTAAATTTAATGCAGGCATTAAGGTTCCAGCAGATTATGTGGTTAGGCAGTTCAGCTGTGCTTTGCTATGCTCTCTCCCTGTGTGGCAGGGCCTTAGACTTAGAGGGACTTGGAACCCCACAGACTGGTTTATCAAAGACCCTGTGTGGTCAAAGTCATAAGCCCCTGGATCCTGGTTAGATTCTGTCAACTTAACTTGTGACTCTGAAATCTAAATCATCGTACAGTATAAGCACTTTTAAGCAGTATAGCTGGAAAAAGACAACACACACAACCATTTACTTTATGTGGAAATAGCTGGCCACAAGAAGAAAGGAATCCCACAGAAAAGCTTTATTACTCCCAAAGTGTATTTCATTGTCACATTATGTCACATTCAGTAAAAATTATTGTGTATATTGTGTCAGTAAGCCAGTGTGCTCACCCCTTTCCTCCCTCCCCTTCTCGCTCTCTCTCTCTAGTACCTTCATCACGCCAGCAGCAAGAACGACACAGTGATCCAGTTCTTGTCCCCGGCCGTCAGCAGGTCATATGATGCCCAGGTGTTCAAGACCTTCATCCAGCTGGATAACTGGGCGAGGGAGCTCAAGCCCTTCGACTACCACCCCAACCCCACCTTCAATGAGCTGACTAAGAAGATCATCACAGAGGCCAGCATCATCATTGTCACCGTGAGTAGAGGCCTCAGGCTCGGACTGTTAGGGTGTACCAATACCATGCATTTATGCATGTCATTGTAAAAGATGTATTTTTTTATAAGTTTAGCTTTTCTTGAAATGTCACTTATCCTAAGTCACTCTGTATAAGAGTGTCTGCTAAGTGATGCAAAGGTAGAATGTAAATACTATAATTGTACTTGTCCTTCTGTGAAAAGGGGTCTCAAACTGCTAGGGTTCACCAATTGTGTCACTGAAAATGATACGATTATAACGTGATACTCATATTAAGTGCAATAATTATGTTCTGTTTCCATTTCAGGGCAGAGGCTTTTCCAAGGCCATGACAGCCAAAGAGGCCCAGGCGTTTGTGGGCGACGTCCCCTGTCTGGTCAACACGCTCCAGGACGACAAGCTGTTCCTGGACCCCCCCTCAACCCACCCCAGTGCCCGCTCCAAACGACACCGCAGAGATATCAGCTCTAAACGCCACCGCAGAGACACCAGCTCTGACCCGCTGGACCTGCTTGTGAGATCACACACACACATGACTACACTGCTAGTTGGATTGGTCACATATATATGTATATGTATTTTTAAATAACTTTAACCTTTCTAACTGTAATCTGTTAAATACTAAGATAATTCTGAATCTGTAGGCCTACACACCACTTTGCACAGATACCATGTAGTTAAATGACTAAATCAAGGGCAGCTTATAGGTCGTATACTCCAGTGCAGCACTCATTTTCCAAACATTCTCATTGCTGTGGTTAACTCTTTCCTACCTTTGTGTTCCAGATCAAGTTTGGTAACGGGGAGTGGGTGGTGGGCTCGGTGCACTATGAGACGAAGTATGAGCCCCTCTTAATCATCATCCCGGCGGTCATAGTGCCCATGCTGCTGATCATCGCTATCTCAGTCTACTGCTACAGGTGAGGAACCACCAGAAAGGACAGACACCATATTGTCTTTCTTCAGTCATGTGCTGGTGTTGAGTCAAGGGATTTTCATAGCCAACCAAATGACACCTCACTGTTCTACTCACTGTCATCAACAAGAGAGCACAGTGTGTGTGTGTCTGTGTCTGTGTCTGTGTGTCTGTGTGTGTGCGGTCATTTTGCATGTGTGTGTGTGTGGGAGGGTGGGATTTTGTATACGCATCTGTCTCTAATGTGTTTGTATGCACCCGTATCTGCAGGCGGAAGAGCCAGCAGGCAGAGAGAGAGTATGAGAAAGTCAGGCATCAGCTGGAGAACCTGGAGGAGAGCGTACGAGACCGCTGCAAGAAAGAGTTCACAGGTAACACAACAGCCAACCATGACTAATACATACCCACAGCCAAAAGCTATTGACAACATGATCAATAGTGCATGTGTATATAGCTGTATTTGTTAGTTCATTAGGTATGAAATTCTTGCATTGATGCATGAAATGCTTGCCTTTGGCAACTGTTGCCATGCCAAAAAACGAAGGAATTGCCCAAAGCACAAAGAGGTTGACAACTAAGAAAACAGAATGTAGTTTTGTGTGCTTCATAATAATACGCTTCTCTCCCCTCCCAGACCTGATGATCGAGATGGAGGACCACACCAATGACCTGAGCGAAGGACGCATCCCCTTCCTGGACTACAAGACCTACACCGACCGCGTCTTCTTCCTGCCCTCCAAGGACGGCGCCAACGATGTGATGATCACGGGCAAGCTGGACATCCCAGAGCATCGGAAGGCCATTGTAGCCCAGGCACTGAACCAGTTCTCCAACCTGCTCAACAGCAAGACGTTCCTCCTCAATGTAAGAGCTTGAACACCCACCCGAAGAGAATATATATATATACATATGTATATATATATGTATATATGTGTATGTATGTATGTATGTATGTGTGTGTGTGTGTATATATATATATATATATATATATATATATATATATATATATATATATATATATATATATATGTATATATATATGTATATGTATCTATCTATATATATGTATCTATCTATACATATATATTATCTGCAGAAATAATGCTAATAATTTAGTTTGGTTTTTGAATGCTGTTTTATGGTCTCTCGCTGTTTCTGTCAGTCCTAATCAGCCTACTGAATAAAGGCTGCGAAAAAAGAAAAAAGAACATTCCCAGTTCACGAATGTCCCTCTGCTCTGTCATGCTGTCTTCTCCTGCACCTGACAAAGAGTATCAGATCAATTGAAAGCATAACAAACTTCACTGTGTGAAACCTTCTCTTATGGAGAGCTATTGGCATCAACACTTACAAACATACAAAACAGGCAACAGCAAGATCTGGCTCGTTTCTGGAAATATATAGGATAGAGGCAGGTGCAGTACTGTAAATAGCCTACAGTTGTTGATAGTAGGCTAACTAAGGTGAGTTTTCAAGCAGTCTCTCTCTCTCCACTGAGCGAGTGGCTTTCTTCTCTCTGCAGTGCTGCAATTTTGCTGTTGTGCACAATGTATAAAGGCACAAACGTTTTCTAGACTTCAGGCTTTTTTCAGGCTCGGCTGATGAAAATGTTTGTGATGTCAGGCTTGGGCCTCATCTCAACCGGCCCGGGTCGGGTCAGGCTTGAATTTTCAGGCCTGTTTAAAGCTCTAGCCCACATAGATACAGTACAATGTCAAGTTTGGGTGAGGCACTATATACATGAAAATCATTTTTGTTATCATGATCATCATAATCATGTTGATCATCACCATCACCATCATCCTAGTCTCAGATAATTCCATACCACTGTTCCTGTCTATTTCTCATCATCATCTCCCTCTGATGATAAGAGTGATCCAGGCGTTGCTGGCTATCTTCAGTACATGACCATTAACAGGCTTTACTGTGCATATCCACTGCATTATGATTAATGGCCTACTGTCAATGTGTCCTGTAGTTTATCGGAACCCTAGAGGGCCGTCCAGAATTCACTGCCCGGGCCAAGGTGTACTTTGCCTCCTTGCTGACGGTGGCTCTGCATGGGAAGCTGGAGTACTACACTGACATCATGAGAACCCTGCTGCTGAAGCTGATGGACGACTACGTCAACAGCAAGAACCCCAAACTTATGCTGCGCAGGTGAGAGGCACTAAGTAGCCACCATTAGTCTAGGTCCTGTAGCTCTAGCTCTAGTTGTTCTAGATGTTGTAGATCTAGCTGTACCTTTAGTTGCTCAATCTCAATCTTCAGCGCCAACCAGCAACTATAGTCTGTGTCTCTGGGCCCACAAATACTTTGTAGCTTTCTCAACAAACCAGAACCATGCTACTTGTATAACAGCAAAATGCTTAGTTTAACAAATGGTGTTTGGATTAATAAAGCACCATGTTCGCTATAAAGCTTTAGGAAAACTGGGTCAGGTCCATATCTCCCACTATGGTATGGTCTGTATCTCCAGTCCAGGCCAGTCTCCAGTCCTAAGCAAGGGCTCAGTTGTGTAGCTGACACATCCAGAGGTTATATAATCTGAACTGTCAACTGCACAGAGCAGTCTGTTGTTGGATGTTATGCAAGACACACGTCTGTAATTATCCCCCAATGGTGTGGCTAATTATGCTGAATACTCTATTGTGCTAACATGGTCGGCCCATACACAGGACTGTTAATTAGATGTGCTAATAGCTAACAATGGGGCTTTGTGAATGCAAAAGATATCTGAAGTTCATGGTAAAGGTTTAGCCCTGTGTTTTCAACTTCAGGTCAGAGACAGTGGTGGAGAGGATGCTGTGCAACTGGATGTCTATCTGTCTCTACCAGTTCCTCAAGGTAATGTGCCAAGTATACTTTTGGTACTGTATGAATGTATTTGTATTATTTCCATTTGAGAAGGCATTTTGCAAATATGGCAGTGTGTGTGTTTTTTCCTAAGCTTTTTGGGTGTTTTTTATGTGGGTATGTTTGAACTAAGTTGCATGTGCAAAATTATGACATTTTGAGACCATGCTAATGGTGGACTGACAATAAATAAATATACTAGAAAAATACATTTGGGAGTAAAATGCCTCTTTAAAGTGTCAATCAGTGGGGTCAAAGTTTACAGAGAGTCAAGAGAGATGCAACAATATTGTGAGTGTAGTAGTGAATGTACTATGTTGTGTGCTTTCTGTCTGTCCCAAGGACTCTGCAGGGGAGCCCCTGTACAAACTGTTCCGAGCCATCAAACACCAGATTGAGAAGGGGCCCGTGGACTCCCAAGTGAAGAAGGCCAAATACACGCTCAACGACACAGGCCTGCTTGGGGACGATGTCGAGTACTGTGTCCTGGTGAGTGACACAGACTGCACCGTCACAGTGTTACCATGGTTACCACCCAGGCACCTAGATTTACATGGCTGTGACTGCTATTAGTGTGGTCCTCTGACATAAGTGTCCTGTTGTGAATTACTAAGCAATGCGTCACATCCAGAAGCCTTTTGCTGTAATACACTGTATAACATCAGGTAATGACAATGTTCTACTAGTGTATTATGACCAGAATTTTTAAATTCAATGTAGCGTTTCGCTAGTGCCAGATAATATGATCTCAGCTGTTTTCTTTTAAGTCTCTGTAAATGAGACACCCAGGGACGTAATGGCATTGTGGAGGACAATTATCAAATTAGACTGAATTACAGAGCTTGCCTTGATGGATTGCACTCCGTGATTGAATTACAGAAAGAATAACACAATGGAATTGCATCATTTTCCACAGCAGGCTTTTTTCAATTCATTTTACAAAGAAGCTAACAGCACAAATCAGAAACTCCGGAACGGTATAATTGCTATCAAGAGCAGGTCAGGTTTTATGAAGTCTGATATTTGTCAGATATGAGAAGTGTCACCTGGTGAGAGAGACCCCTTCTGGCGGTCGCCTATTAGCTGAGCAGAAGTGACAACACAAGGCTCTGTCACATGTCAGAGACTCTAGTGTACTGCCACCTGGTTGCCACGGCAACACCACCGCCACAGCGGGGCTCTTGTCCTCATGACGCTGTGCTCTCTCTTGTCGCTCTCAGACCCTGCAGGTGCTCGTACACGGGGAGGGGCCGGATGTGACGCCCGTCAAAGTGCTCAACTGTGACACCATCTCCCAGGTGAAGGAGAAGATCATTGAGCAAGTGCACAGGAACTTGCCCTACTCACAGAGACCCAAGGTGGACACTGTTACACTAGGTGAGACTGGTTACATTCGAGTACACAGACATGCACACACGCAGCGTACATATACACATGCACGCACAAAAGTACACACACACACACACACACACACACACACACACAGACACACACACACACACACAGACATAACAGCCTGACAGAACTCCCCAAGAAACAAACTGACTTAAGGAAATCAACTGAACAACAGTGTAACTCATGATGTGAACTGGTTGTGTGAGCTGCTGTTTGTGCCCCTGCCACAGAGTGGCGCCCCGGCTCCACAGGGCAGATCCTGTCGGACCTGGACCTGACATCCCAAAAGGAGGGCAGGTGGAAACGCATCAACACCCTGGCCCACTACAACGTGAGTAGTCTCCCTCACTGCACAGCTGATGGGACTCTTGTAACAGATGTGGTTCGGTGACCACGTGATGACTAACCTTGCCTGAGACCTGAATACATGTGGTACCTCCCCGAACTAATGCAGAGGCTTTCACAGCATAACATGGGTAGAGCCTATAAAAATTGGCAGGCGAGACTACAGTGATGGATTCATTGGATATCTGAAAAAAGCACTAATCATGGTCTTTATGTGATCAGTAATGAAAAGCTGCCACAAAGAATGCCCAGTGAAAGGACAATGAGAGTGTCCAGTCAATGGCATTGATTATGAATTAGGTTCTGAGACCCAATGAAAAGCAGCTGACCTCAATGATGACATGTATTGAGTCAGCTGTGTGTGTGCGTGTGTGTGTGTGTGTGTGTGTGTGTGTGTGTGCATATGTGTGCGTATGTGTATGTAAATGCTTACAAATCTTAAAAACATCTTTGTGTGTGTGTTTCAGGTGCGAGACAACGCCACACTAGTCCTGTCCAGGGTCCCGCAAATACAACAGAACTATTACCAAAACCAGGAGAACCACGAGGAGAGTAAGTCTACACACACACACACACACACACACACACACACACACACACACACACACACACACACACACACACACACACACACACAGATTCTCCCTGTGACACCATTGTTTGTGTGTTTGTCTCCTCTAGGGAACGCCCTGCTGGAGGATGACAAGGTGTTCCACCTGGTAAGGCCAGCTGATGAGATGGATGACATCAAGTCAAAGAGAGGCAGCATGAAGGACAAGTCCATGACGAAAGCCATCACAGAGATCTATCTTACCAGACTGTTGTCTGTCAAGGTAGGCATGGCTGGGGCATTTTTAAATGCATTTTAAATCATTATGACAACACATTTTATTTGTAAAGCGCTTTTCATGACACTAAAATACAGTTAAGATCTGTCCTTTTGAAGTATAAAAAATTATGAGCTGACATACACGTATTCAGCCATCATTCAAAAGGTCTAAATATGCTAAAATACATTCCAAAAAGTGTGTCTTTATCTGCAGTGCTGCATTCTAGAACAATCTTCTTGTTTGTTGGTACACTGCAACACTATTCCCACTGTGTGGTTAATGAGTGTTTCTTAGGGCATACTGCGACAGTTGGCCTCTCTCTGCCTCGTCTCACAACGCTGGTGTGTGTGTGTGCGTGTGGGTGTGTGTGTGTGTGGGTGTGTGTGTTTGTCTGTCTGTCCATTGTCCATTTCAGGGAACACTGCAGCAGTTTGTAGACGACTTCTTCCGCAGTGTCCTGTGCTCCGGGGCGGTGGTGCCACCGGCCGTCAAGTACTTCTTTGACTTCCTGGATGAGCAGGCGTTGAAACACGACAATGTAGATGAGGAGACCATCCACATCTGGAAGACTAACAGGTACACACACACACACACACACACACACACACACACACACACACACACATAAACTACACACACACAAACACCAAACCCAACAGCCTGAGAGAACTCTCCAAGAAACAAACTGATTTAAAGAAACCAGTCAACAGAATACAAATGCAAAAAGTACTAGCTATCTCGTTTGCATTCTCAATCTCCGCGCTCCCGCGTGACATTTAAGGGCATAAATTAACGTCAAGTTGGCTAAAGCTCAAGCATTCAAGACAATGCAATGCATATAGATGTCAGTGATTGACGGGTGTGGGTGTGAGAGAGAGCCAGACAGTGTGAGGACGGGAGATGAGCGATTTAATTACTCTACACCGACGTCCACATATGCTTGTTTTGTTTATCAAACCATCTGAGGCCTCTGTCTGTATTAAATATGAATGTGTGTATCAGCCATAACGACAAACATGGTAATTACATCCCTAGCTTAATTGTAACCATTATATTGCAGCGTGTTTTTTTTCAGTGCCCCAGGAGACGTAGCAATTCAATATGAATGCCTATGTTAGTCGCCTCAATTGGCCCAGACTCGGAAACTGATCAGGGTGGAAAATATTCAGGATCTATTTAAGGCTCGTTTGATATGCACAGCCAACGTCGTATTGGAGGAATTGTATGGAACTGTGTTTGTGTGTGTGGAATGAAAATGAGAAGGCTTATTTACTCTAGAATTCATTAGTAGTGTGCAGTGATGTTGTGAAGCTTCAGAGTATGTGAAAGGTTAAAGTTTTAGCAAGTTAGTTTAGCATGATACATCTCTACATTCATTAGGCTGGATTACAACAGTTGTAGCAGCAACAACTTCTCATCCAGCATTGAATCTGAATGGCAAAAAGGCTTTTACTTTACTTTATTTTACTTTAACTTTACTTTCAGGAGTTGAAATCTGTTACCAATAGAAGTTCTATCTGTGAGAGGTGATGGCGGTAATCTTGTGATACAGAACATAACATCCATTCACATTCAAGTTGCTAATAATTCCACACACAGGCATACTGTATGTATTCTGTAAAGGCTAATGTCTATGCCTATTCTCTATTGGCATATACTGTATGCATTCCCTAAAAGCTAATACTAACAGATAAGATGTGTTGATACTAGTAGGTGACTGTGTTCTTCCTCTCTCCTTGACAGTCTTCCTCTGAGGTTCTGGGTGAACATCCTGAAGAACCCCCACTTCATCTTCGACGTCCACGTAACGGAGGTGGTGGACGCCTCACTCTCCGTCATTGCCCAGACCTTCATGGACGCCTGTACCAAGAGCGAGCACAAACTCAGCCGGGTGAGTGGGGGAGGAGGAGGAGGAGGGAGAGAGAGAGAGAGAGAAAAGGGAATAGAGAGATGATGAGGAGGAGGAGGGGAACAACGAGAGGGAGGGGGAGAATTTGGAGTGAGGGGAAGGCGGAGAGGAGGAAAGGGGTAGAAGGAGGAGGAGTAGGAGGGAGAGGACGGAGAAGGCGGGAGGTCATGAATATCTCTGTGATGATAAGTAATCTAGTGAGGCACAACAACGTTATCATTCTTTTTTCCCCTTTTCTCTATTTCCATGTAGGACTCACCAAGTAACAAACTACTCTATGCAAAGGAGATCTCCACATACAAGAAGATGGTTGATGAGTATGTCTTGTCAGCGGTTCCCAATTATATCTGATCTGTTTGTTTTGATTCCTACTTACAATGCTGTTACATTGTTGGTGTTATATTGGTAGCTTGTCAATATTGAATGTACTCTATAATGATTATCATCTTTCTTTCCCTTACGTGTGTGTGTGTGTGTGTGTGTGTGTGTGTGTGTGTGTGTGTGTGTGTGTGTGCGTGTGCGTGTGCGATCAGTTACTACTCGGGCATCAGACAGATGGTATCAGTGAGTGACCAGGACATGAACACACATCTTGCGGAGATGTCTCGGGTAAGAAACACACCCTTTTTTCTCTCTATGTCTGTGACATTGATGATGCAACATTTTGTTTGAAGGGGAATTATGTTTTATGGATCTAGACACACGCACACATGGTGCTCTAAAATGTATGATTGTGTATGTGTCTGCTGCTTAAACATGACCTTTCATCTGTGTCTTGTCTCCCCCAGTCTCACACAGACAAACTCAACACACAAGTGGCTCTACATCAGCTTTACCAGTACGCAAGCAAATACTATGACGGGGTAAGAGACCACTCACTCGCTCCCTCCAGTAAACACACTAGGGAGAATTCTCCTCAACGCACTGCTGGGCACAATTTGGCATGTTTTGGCACAGTTTGTCATATTTGATTGATTATGAAATAATTAATTGAAAGCAGTTCTGGGGTACTTGAAATGGAAAATTGCTCAGGGAATAGATTAAGTTTTTAAGCTTCCATTTGCGTATCAGTACTTGAAGCTATGAAAAGAGGGTAAACAAAAACTAATGAACAAGTTTAGATAAACAAATAGGGCTGTCGTTCAGTCTGAGTGGCCACTGCAACAATGGTCCTACATGTCATGACTGTTGATATAACGCTAGTCTCTCCCTCCCCTCCCTGTCTCCTCCCCTCCCTCCCGCTCTCTCCATTCCCTGTCTCCTTTCCCTCCCTTTCTCCCTCCCTCCCTGTCTCTTTCCCTCCATGTCTCCCTTTCTTCCCTGTCTCCCTCCGCTCCCTGTCTGCCTCCCCTCCCTCTCTCCCCTCCCTCCCTCCCTTCCTCCCTCCCTGTCTCCATCCCTCCCCTCCATACAGATCATCACCTCCCTAGACGAGGATCCGGCTGCCCAGAGCAAACAGCTCACCCTCAGGCTGCAGCAGATAGCTGTAGCCCTGGAGAACAAAGTGACGGATCTCTAACCCACTGGAGGGGGGAGGGAAGGAGGGAGGGATGGGTTGGGATGGGAAAGGAAGGGAAGGGAAGGGAAGGGAAGGGAAGGGAAGGGAAGGGAAGGGAAGGGGAGGGGAGGGAAGGGAAATGGTACGGTGCCGCCAGTGTCCACAGGGGCTTATTTCTCCTAGTGGAGACAGAGAGAGAGAAACAGAGAAGGGACCCCTGAGGGCCTTTACGCTGACAACTCCAGCCCCCCAGTTGTGTGACAGGCAGCCCAGTGTGGAGCAGTATGGAACATTTCATGAAGCAGGTGTAGCAGAAGTGGTTTGGAACCACACTCGCACAATGAATAACCCTGCCTTGCCCACAGACCATAAGATTAGACTTTTTGGTCTAATGGTAAGAGCTTGGCCTCGACAAGTGGGAAAGCCAGGTTCAATCCCTGCCGGTCACACAGACAAAAAGAGATGATGGGTTTAGCTATCATAGGTACGCCTTACTACGCCCACTTGCCAAACTGAAATAGGTGGTCCACACTCTCTTGCTCCATTGACTGTTCCCATATTGCATGTGGCGCTAGCCCTGAGATTTAAGCCTGTGTGACGATCACTGGTGCAAAAGATAATCAGATGTTAAATTTCTTCCTGTGTAGAAAAGTTTTAAGAATTGTATTATATATTTTTTTTATTGTGCAGTCTTTATGCGGAAAGCTTTATAAGGAGAAATGATCTTTTTAAATGGACCGCCATGTGATGCGATTTGTGTGTGTGTGTGTGTGTGTGTGTGTGTGCTCGTGTGGGCACGCTCGTGTGGGCACTTGTGCATACATCTGTGTGTGTGTGTGTGTGTGTGTGTGTGTGTGTGTGTGTGTGTGTACAGGATGCCTACTGTCAGGCCAGAGGGCAGAGAGACACCCTATCTGTCATTTTAATCGCCACTAGCCACTGACACACAGGAGCCTGGTCTCCCACTAAGCTCTTTGACAGAGACTAAGGGTCATGACTGGGCAACGGCTAACAGCTAACTAACAAAGCACAGGTTATTGTAAATGATAGGCCAATAGTGGTTTTTTTCCAAATGTTTTATTTGTATTTTCTTTTAATTCACTTTGCCTCAAGTTTATTTGCCACGTGTGGTTGCCAATACATCCTAAGGCGCTCATGCCACATATTGTATGACTGTACACATTCCTCTCTTGACTACGTATATCACTAAGATGTTTTAAATAGGGTATGAGAACATTATCTGTTTTTCTAAAACTGGTTATGATACTTTCAATCAGTCAGTTTAGGTGTCCAAATGTTTTCAAATGTAGTTGTATTTTTTAAGCTTTAATATTAGTTTGAAAAATCTCCAGATCATTTAATAACATATTTTTAACCCACTAACCCAGCACCCCCCCTCCCACACACACACACACACACACACACACACACACACACACCCCAATGGAGCACACCAACATCTTTTAGCAACCTGGCAAGAATGTCAAGATTTTTGACAAAATTTGTGTTGCATTAGTTGATTAAACATTGCATTATCAAACAATTTGTTTATAAGCACGCCATCTACAGTAGCACTGCAGCAATACATGAATGGGCTAACACACTAGCCAACGTACAAAGTAATATGACCATGATGCTCTAGATCTGTTATTAGTGCAATTTTCTGTCATATCCACCATTGAAATATATTTGCTTACAGCATTTCTTGCTATTATGTCGCTTTCTCATTCAAACCGTGAACGTTGCAGATGAGGCTTTTGGTATAAGGAAAAAAAAGATTTTTGAATTAATAATGATCCTAACAATAGTTTTTGCCTTTGCGCACCATTGTTGGTATAATATGTTACAGGTCAGGTTCAATCATGTACATAATAATGTATTGCTATACAATGTATATGGCACACTTGGAGCCCATACAAAACTAGTCCATAGACTTATGACTGATTTGCTCATTATTCTGCCATTTTTGCCTCTCAAATCAGCTTCTCTGCACTTCATCCTGGAGTGTTTCAATGTCAAATCACACTCCTCTTGAGCAGACCTTTAAACAAGGGCACACACAGGCTCCCTGAGTCTGACCATTGATGTGTGTAGTGTCAGATACGTATTTAAGCTCCAGACCCTAGAATGTTTTTTGATTCCTGCCTTGGGTAGATTGAGGTTTGCACAGAGCCTGAGCCTGCATGCCCGCCCGCCTGCTTGCCTGCCTCCACAGCGTGGCATCATGGCATTCTGGCCAAGCGGCACTTGGCAGTGCCCACTCAGCGCAGATCGGAGTGGCACTCTGCATAATGGAATCAGCGGGGGATGCTTTTGATCTTAATTGCATGCAGACTGCAGACTCCATCCTTGTCAAACGCTGTTGTTTACTCCAGACTCCACTCCTGACTGGAGGGATGCAAAATGCTTCTTACGAGCCTTTCTTTAACCAAAATGTGCCTTCCAAATGATGATATCATTTCTTTTTTATTGTTATATTATCTGTAACATAGGTGATTTATGATGATTATAGTAATAGAGACACAGCAATGTAATTTGCAATTGTGATATTGATGTGTTGTCAAAATGCTAGGATTCCTGCTGCAGCCATGGTGTGCCAATAGGCTGAACACTTTCAGTATGATTTCTATGGTTGCAGTTTTTGTGTGCATTTTATTTTGGGTGTCTGTGGTGTGTGCTTAAGTAGGACCATGGTGGCCATGGCAACAGCCCAAATGAATAAATGTCAACCAGTGGCCAACCTAAGATATGGTTTCCCCCCCCAAAAATGTCTGGCATTCGTAAATTAGTCTGAAGGCAGAACAAATAACAAAAAGTAGAGTATTGATGAGTATAGCGCAAAATTGTTCCAGTGGTGTTTTTTGCCCTGTGTTTCTATAAAGCTGTTCCACTGTGTGTATGAAAAATGACTGTATCTATACTCGACAATTACCTTTCTTACTGCTGTGCAGTTAATTTTTTTATTTCAGTGTTTCCTATAACATATACCTTTGTAAAAAAAACAAACCATGTTGAAATACTGTATTCTAACTGTATAATCCTATGCATTGAGTCCTGGGAAAAAAATCCTGTTTGTTGTGCTGTTGTCGAGAGCTTTCCTTTTACTTGTGAATGTGCCGTGATAATAAGAAGACTGGGACAAGTCCAATGACAGTGCGGGGACGTTAATGACCCGACCCAACGTTCTTTTTCTCATCCAAGGCAGCTCAGAAAAAATCGATCATGTACCTGATCTGATCTGTTTGTACTGGGTTTACTCCCCTCTCAGAGGTTTAGTATGTGTGTGTCTGTGTGTGTGTATTGAGCAGTTACACACAGATTGCATCATACACACACTCCTCCATTAATAAACTGAGACATCCATGCCCTTGGTATCTTTGTGTTTTCTTCATTCTTGCAGTATGACTTTGATGCATTTGGATTGAGCTATCCTATATGATATCATACTATTTATACAAATGAGTATTTCATCATGAAAGATAGGTTAAATTTATTTTGGAATTTGATGGTATTAACTAGTTTTCAGTTGAAAATGATAATGGAAAAGTAAGTTATGTTGGACATGGGTCCACATAACAAAATTCCATAGACCTACTATTGCTATCACACTCAGTCATTGCTGAGTCTACTTCACCAGCATCCTGCACTGACTCACAAGGCATACAAATCATTACAAGACCAAGGCCTCCGAAGCCTACATGTGCTTATAATGTAAACAGCTACACAGTATTCTAAGGTCTCCAGTGAGGGCGAGAAATTGCTGCAAAAACATTAATTAAAACACCAACGGCTAAGAATGACTGAAAAAAGAAAGAAAGATGAAAGACAAAATTGCCTCGTCTGGTTGCCTAACAAACCTCGAAGCAGGGGTGGGGATATCAAAGAGCGTCTACTCCCATAGAGGCCAAGTTTCTAACTGCTCAGAGAGATTCAGCTATGATATGCATTCAGATATGCACACAGAGAACAACTTCAAGGGCTTACTGCCAGAGGAAGAGTGATTACATTACATTATCACAACCCCCAGGTCCTTTACACACTACGTTATCTCTGATAACTCTCACTTGTAGAGTTATACAGTACTGGATAATTCTGATTGCTGATGATGAAATGAGCACATCATTTAGTGTGTGTGTGAGAGAGAAAATTAGTTTATGGGGGGGGGGCAGAATTATTTGGGCTGCTTTTGATTGCTCTTGCTGATGAGGCTTGGAAGCCCATGTCCTTCCTCCCATCTCTGGCAGCCAGAATATTACAACTCTGCACTCACATGTATGATACAAACCTCTTCGCAGGGAGTCTTCTCTTCCAGAGCAGAAATTGGGTTAAAATCTGCATGTCCTGGTCTCTGCTCTCCTGCCTAAGCTTCCCACACACATCAGTCTGCCGTTCCCTCGACAGGCAATTGTTGTGTGTTAATCAGCAGTCATGTTTTTCACCTCCACATGTTCCATACCTACTAATGAGATTTTCCTTCTTTGATATCTACTGCCTAGGGAAGATGGGCTTCACAGCTCGCCCCTGCAGTGCAGGAGATCTTGGTGAAAATGAAAACAAACAATAGTACTGAGAAGTCAATGTCTTGACAGTTGTCATGATGAATGATGATAGTTTTGACCAGATATTTTGCAGATATTCTGTTTTTTTATGTTCACCCTGAAGTTAATTGGTCCTAGGTACTCTCTCTATGATTTAGGCAACAAATATTAAATCCCAGCTTTTTAAACTGCAGGGCATGCATATTACAACAACATGAGCAGTTCTGTAAGAGGAAACTTTTTGATTTTAATTACATAATGGCCCATTGACCTACAAGCCCCACCAAAAGCCTTTTTTTTTTTTTTTTTTTTTTTTTATATTTGACTAACTCAAACTCTGTTGAGAAGCCATATAATTTGTTATAATTTGAGAACAGTTTATCTACAGTCACTCTATAAGACAGCTAGGGCAGGTTTGTCCAGTAAAAGATTTTAATAGAGCCACAGCATATGAATATGAAGACTGTTAAATATAATTAATGTTCATATTTATGGAACATAGGGAGGAAGAAATTAAAGGTGCAATCTGTAATTCAAACAACAACAAAGCGAGTTCCCCGCCACTAACAGCTGAGGGATGGGACTGGAGAAATGTAACCACTTTCAATTTCATAGACAGAGCTATGGATGAACCATCTGTGAGATGAAAATGATAGTTTTGACCATGTTATGAAGCTATACATACATTGAACATCTGGGTAGTTCCTTTGTTACATCACATCCAGGCCACCCCAAAGTTTCCAGAGCTGACAAAAACCCCTAAGTTATGCAAAGTAAACAAAATATGACCAGACTTACTCCTCAGGCTACTTAGGTATGTCACCTCATCGTTTGTCTAGCTGTAGTGCTAATTTGATAAGCTGAGGGACATGTTTTCAGGCCAAATTAGTTTTAACCAACTTTTAACATTCCACCTGGCCCAACATCTGGAAATAACCATGGGACATGCTGTCTAAACAAGTGACTCAAACAAACTGGTGAAAGAAAGAAAAACTGGTGACAAATAAGGGTTTTTAGCTCTGAAAATCTGCTATGTTGTCATGGGCTCATATGAGAGATTTGTACAGTTGTCCCTTTGGGGGCATGGCTGCTTTGGAGTGATGCTGTACCGACTGTACAGTATGTATG
Source organism: Argentina silus (assembly GCF_951799395.1). Lineage (NCBI taxonomy): Eukaryota > Metazoa > Chordata > Actinopteri > Argentiniformes > Argentinidae > Argentina > Argentina silus. The sequence goes on along the minus strand of NC_139657.1, from coordinate 21,276,322 downwards.
TGTTTGCAGTGAATGGAGTAAAACAAGCTTAGACAGTTGAACTAAGCTCATGAGGCATTTATAAGTTATATAATATTATTATTTATAAGTTATATAATTATCTTCAAGAATCAATGGCTATATATAATTCATTTAAAATCCCAAAAATGTATGTACCAATTACAGATGTGCGTGTGCTTGTGCATGCGCGCGAGTTCGGGTGTCTTCCTCGGGGCTCGTGCCGTGGCCAATAGCAGAATCATTGTTGCCGGAAGTATGTCACAGATACATTTCGGAGTTAAACCAATGACTCGCCATCCATCTGTTCTTTTGTCCAATCATATTGTGAGTGGGCGTGTTAATATTGCTGAGAGGGAAATGGATAGCTAGCTAGCTAGCTGTGATGTACAATTTTAGTGATTAAAAAAAATCCTCCGTGAGCTACGGAAAATAAGTATACATTAAATTGATGCATGTGCACATCTGTGATCTTAAAACAGTAACTTAAAACTCTTTTCTCTACAATGATGTCTTGCCTATATGGCTACTTGGCTAACATGCATGCTAAACATGGAGGTGCAAACTGTCAACCGAAAACCACCGCTGTCTGAATTGAAGGTAACATTAACAATTATATCTTGTTCAAATGATGATGGTAGCTTGGTTGGTTGTCAGATATTTATTGGCTGCCAGCTCTGTGCACAAATTTGTAGCTAACGCACGATCAGTGGTCTATTGACATCCTAACGTTAGCTAAATTCATTCATGCATTGGATGGTTGATTGCTTGTAGTCATTCTAGCCGTTCTATAGCCAATAATGTGTAGTGCCCCTAACGACAACAACCCACTAGACTCAGCCTGACCTTTTGAGACAGCCGGGTATGAGGCCATATAGCTAGCACTGAAATCATAATGCAGCAGAGCTGATCTCAAACTTGCTGCAACCCGACTGCTTCCCATTCGTGTTGCACACAAAATACATACTACTAGACGAAAACACACTGCCACACTCTATCGCTGAATAAAAACCTGCTTCAATATATCCTACTTGTTTATTGTGTTGTTTAAAATGCGCTTGGCACCCGGAACACACCACCGGTGTGTTTTTCTGTTTTCGTCTATGTATTTGTGTGCAACCCGAATGGGAAGCAGTCTGGTTGCAGCTCAAACACATTTCAACATGTTTATATTGTTTATCTTTTAGATCCTCAGGTTAGAAACAACAGTCCTGAATGTCTCCTAGTAACACAGCTACAGTCATGTACTCAAGCCCTAATAACTCGCTCACATCAAGCTGTCACAGCAGCACCAACAGCATCACTGAACTGCTGGGTTCCCTGTGTGACAGCAGCTTATCTGGGGTGTCATGGAAACGTCGAGCCCTGGGGGGCGTCTCACGAGAAGGGGTCCGCCGTTCCCTCAGAAAGCGTGCCTACGGGGCCCTGCTTGCCAAACTCTTCCAGGAGAGCTCCCCGAAAGGGTCCTCATCAGGAGGGCCTAGCACCATCGCCAGCACTCCACCCAGAAACAAAGTGCTGATGATTTCCTTCGATCTGCGGGTGGCAGGGTGCCAGGATGAGGCAGAGAGGCTGGAGGAGCAGCTGGGGAGGCTGGCTGTGGGGGCCGCCTCAGGCCTGAAGGAGCTGGACTCTGTGCTGGAGCTCCTGGTGCACCTAGCAGGCTCGGCACCCCCTCCCCAGTCCTCCTTCAGCAGGGACTACATGCGCAGGGAGAGGCCTGTGCTGAGGAGGCCTCCACTGGGGGGTTACCAGAGCGAGGAGCTACAGAGGCTGGAGGCCCGGGCTTGGGCGCTGGTGTGCGCGGAGGAGTGGGGCTCCCTGGGGGGTCTGTGTGGGACCCTTGGGCTGATGGACGCCCCTCCGGGCACAGGGCTCCTGGCTCTGAGCAGGGGGTCGGAGGCGGAAGAGAGGTTTGAGAAGGAGACCAGGCTATCTCTGTTTGGAGCCCTGCAGCACTCGCGCACCTCAGACCTGGACATCAGACTGGACTTACCTCCTGTGCCCAGCAACGCTGATGTCACTGGACTGGCTATAAGGGTAAGAGACTGACGGGACAGACTCAGACAAGCAGAGCTATTTTTGTGCAGTTCATATGGTTCTTTTGTCAATTTAATTGGTTGCTGCCAGTATTAACAACATTGACCCTATTTTATTTGGCTGTCAAACAGTGGTCCAGACAATTAAAAGTAGCTCAATATCTGTCACTCTTTTTTAGTGGATCCATTGATGAACCATACATCCTCTGTCATGTTTGTTGTCTATTCAGGTGCCGCCGTATTTGGACCAGTCTGAAGATGAGGGCTTCCAGTCAGCCTCCAACCTAACCCCAGACTCTCAGTCGGAGCCTAGCCCCAGCCCAGAGCTCGATGTCTGGGAGGCTCTCAAGACCTTTGAGCCAGGCCAACGCCGTAGCTGGGAGTATGTGGGCTGGTAAGGGATAGAAGATGGGTCTGTGTTGAGGGGGTGTAGTGTAATAAATGTATATTTACAATGACGTTTGTCATTTGTCACACATTAACTTCTCCCTCTTTCCCCTTATCCCCACGCTGATAAAACTGTTAATTTATCCATCAGCCCACCAGGGAAAATGGACGCTCCCTACCTGACAGAGGGGGGTAGGGAGGCCTTTGACCAGCTCTACAAGCTGTGGGAGGGGGAGATGAGGGTAGTTAGCTCTGCACCCCCCTCTCCCTTGTTGCCCCTGCCCCTCGACTCTCAAACCCAGCTGGTCACCGACCTCCTCAATGTACTGATCGGAGTGGCGTCTACTACTTTCCCCCTCAACCAGGTGCTCTATCCCCTTTGACACAAAACATCATCATGAGACTGTTTCAATAAAGTAAATCTAAATTTGCTATTAGGATATCCTTGAGGCTTACACTGCACAAAGTTATTATATTCTGGGAATTTATTAATAGTGGACTTGTGAGAAATGTACTGAAAAATCATTTTTGAAAAAAATGCCCCTTTAATGCTCTAAAACTGCATAGAAGTAGCCTCTGGTCTTTTAGGTGCACTGTGCAGTATATTGTGCACAGAATATGTAAATTGGGTTGTATCTATCTTGCTCTATGGGCTCCACTTGTCTATGGATTGTGTTCACTTCCTTCAGGTGTGTGTGCAGTTTGACGTCCGACCGGGAGTGTGTGTGTCCGGAGCGTCACCGGAGAGTGTGTCTCGTCTGCTGGGGGAGCTGGCTCAGTATGGCACCTACTACCTGAGGCTCAGTCGCTTTTCTCTGCAGAGCCCCCACAAGAGAGGCCTAGTCTTCCAGGTATGTTTGTCATGACTACCATCCCCTTTAACCTATTTTCTGGAGGCGTTAGCAATTAGCATTCCACTGGTGCTGTTTATGAAAATGTGGGTTGCGCCACTTTAAGGAGAGTATAAAGAGATAGACCTAGCGTTAGCATGTTTTTCTGTTTCTCAGGCCTTCACTGGGGGACTTCGGAAGTACTTGCACTACTACAGAGCCTGTGTTCTCAGCACCCCGCCCACCCTCAGTCTGCTCACCATTTGCTTCCTGTTCCGCAAAGTGGGCCGGCAGCTCAGGTGAGACCACCCCTCAGAGCAAAACAACCACCTTGCTATAAGAGTTCTTAAACTTGATGGACTGTATTCACCTATCCTCATTTCAATGAATTACCCGTATGTATATACTTTGTTTGGAAAAAACTTCTACCTCCCCCACCATTTACAGCTTTGCCTATATTTCGTCTCCCAGTCCTACTTATCAAATCAGACACTCATGGTCCTGTGTTGTGTCTGTTGGTCAGGTACCTGTCAGAGCTGTGCTGTGTGGATGGGGCATCTGGTGTAGGTCAGGCTACCTTCCCAGTGGTGAGTATACTATACCACACTCCTGTCCTGTACACCTCCCAACTTCCTCTCAGTACACCTATCTGCGAGCTAATATGTCTGTATGAGTAACTTATAACCAGTCCATATCTTGTATCTTTAGGGTGTGAAGATGTTGTCCTATCTATACAACGAGGCCCAGAGCAACTGCAGCAATGAGAACTATCCTGTGTTGCTGTCTCTGCTCAAGAGCAGCTGTGAGCCGTACACACGGTCAGTATTCCTATTAGGCCCATCTATCCTGTCCAGCTTTAAAAAATAAAATAAAACACCATCAAATAATTTATAGTAATGATAATTTATTATTTACATCCACACATTTAGTGGATGCTTGTTAATGGTCTATATTCTCTGCCTGCCTGTCTCTGTGTTGTGTAGGTTTGTGTCAGACTGGGTCTACAGTGGAGTGTTCAGAGATGTGTATGGAGAGTTCATGATCCAAGTGAACGAGGACTACCTCAGTGTCAGAGGTGAGACAATGTTTCTGTGAGAATATATATAGTGTTATATAGTATAGTAATATATATATATAGTAAGTATGCCGTTATGAGCTGATGATACAATATTTGGACTACAAATGTTGCTGATGTTGATTATTATTTAAATAAAATAAAGTGAAGTTACAATGAAATCACAAAATTGTGATTCCATACTGTACCTCATTCATGGACACAGGTTCACCCCAGGTTTGCTCTTGTTCAGAGGTTTGTTAGCTTGTCTGCTGTACCTCATCAACTCCTGCAGTGAACATAGTGCTCCTCACTCCTGCTTTTGGAGGACACACAAGTGTCAGTGTTCTCCTCCAAGTGAGTTATCCAGGGAAGCAATCAGCAAAAATTTCTTGGCAAGCCACTGAGTTAGTTGCTTGTCATTAGAAAAGCTGGCTAAAACATGAAACTTGGTGAGTTCATGCCTTCCAATGCCTGTATTTTTGGGACATGTTCTTGTCCTGTGGCAAGTTTCCCAACATTTTTTGTAACACGAAAAGTCATCCTCTGTCCATTGCCAGGACCAAAGATGATCATAGTTCAACAGAGCTTTACCTGGGACGCCTGGGTCTTCTATCCTCGCCTTATCCACCTAACTGATTGGAGGAGAAGATCTGAGGTTCCTCTGACCTTCTCCTACAATGGGCTTTGAGAAAGAAGCAAGGAGAGAGGGTGCAAGGAATCAAGGAGAGACTTTTGAGATTTGGCTCCGGTCATGGCTACACTTCCTTATTGACGTGTCCTTTATTCCCATTGCTCCCACAGACAAGCACTTCTGGGTACAAGGCTACACCCTGATCTCCAAGGATGTGGAGGACTGTGTCCCTGTCTTCCTCCGACACATTGCCAACGACGTCTATGTCTGCGGGAAGACCATCAACCTGCTCAAGATCTGCTGTCCTCAGGTCAGTGGTAGATCACATACCCTGTACTATATACTGTACACCAGTGTTGTTCATTCTCGGTTCTTAAATCAGTGCTTAGTGGGGCCAGGTGGGAGTGTGGTGGCGGGGGGGGAGTAAGTTGCCCATGGACACTGAGCTAATGTTAGTTTTTGCATCCCCCCCTTAATGATTTAAGGTTTGGATTTTGTCAGGTTAAGCTGATCCTTGATCTGGGACTGTACCTAATACTGAAATGCAACACCTTTTTAGTTTCACTTCAAGCACTGGCCAAGAGCAACAGTAGAGTGTCATAACTTTCGTCGTAATGTTCTCTGATGTTGTTTGTGCAGCACTACATCTGCTGGTCGGAGCTTCCCGTGCCCCGCATCTCTGTCACCTTCTCCCTACATGAGGTGGAGCAGATAGAGAGGGACTGTGCCGTGTACCGTGGACGCATGGAGAGGATCGCCAAGCACAGCGCCCTCAGCAGGGAGGAACAGGTACTGCAGTCACAATAATGATAATGATAATACATTTTATTTATATAGCGCTTCTCCAGAACCCAAATGCACTTTAATACATAACAATACATTCAAGCGCACATAACACTAACTTTTATTTAAATCGTCCAAATCGATTTGTGCACAAATTTGATTTCTGTCTATTTGAGTTCTGTGTGTGGGAGTGTTTCAAGTTAGGATTCGTTCTACAGCGAAGGAACATAGTCAGCAGGTTTGTTGGCCAATGATAGAACATCAGTGTTAGTAATGTGCCATTAAAGTGATGTACAGATACTGTCTGATCAGTACAGTAGCCATCCATGGCCTATTTTTCTGTGAGAGGCAGCATGGCAGGGGAGAGGTAAGCCAAAGGGCAGTAGATAGATCTTTGTTAATGATGGTCTATCTGTCTGCCTGTCTTTGTTAGGCCCTGCGCACAGAGCAGGCACGCCAGGAGCTGATCAATCAGGTCAGAGAGTGTGCTGCCAAGACCCTGGAGAGCATCCGCGGTGAGAGACACACACACACACACACACACACACACACACACACACCTACTGTATATACGCAGGCACGTACTTGCCAACACACACACGCACGCACGCACGCACACACACACACACACACACACACACACATACATGCACACACACATACATGCACACACACACCACTACAACACTGATTAGACCTGAGAGGATCTGTTAATGCATCGCTCAGAACACTGATTATAACCCATATTTGGCACCTAAATCTGAGAGCTCTCTCTCTGTGTAAGCCTGAGGATTCTTCTTCTCAGAGAGGGGAGAGAGAAGAGGGGGCTAATATGAGTGTGAGGAAGTCTTTGAACAGCTTCCAGCACTGCAGGGTGTGAAATCTAATCATCACTCACATAGTTTAGCTAACTCCTATCATTTATGACTTCAAAGATGTGTGGAAGAGAAGTGGAGGAATCTGAGGCCAAGTGCTGTGGAGAGTGTGTGTGAGTTTGCAAAAAATGTGTGTGTGTGTGTGAGAGAGAGAGTTGTAAGTGTGTGTGGGTGGGAATGCATGAAAAAGTGTGTGTGTGGAGGGGGTAACCAGTCTGCTGCTTCTCTCTCGCCCCCTGCAGGGCGCCAGGTGTCGCAGCGTCTGGCAGAGGAGGCGAGGAAGAGGGAACGCTTCGAGGAGCTGAAACAGCACCTGGACAAGGAACAAGAGGTGGGAGAGATGGAGAGGGAGAGAGAGACAGAGAGAAATAATGAGAGAGGGTCACACATAGTCCTCAACTGTCTTCCATTTGACCTCCATATATTTTCATTATCTCTAGAGAAAGTGAGTGAGAGAGTGTGTAAAGTATGAATGGTAGAGGCATATTCATTCTTCAACAGCTTCCTCTCTGACCTCCATATTTTCACTTGCCACTTTAACTTGAGAGATGTAGAGAGATACAAGTGTACAGTAAACATATTGTCCCCATTGAATGATATAGCACCCCTCTATAAAAGGAGAGTGAGGAGGAACCTGTGAATGAAGCAAGACGTTTATTCATAAACGTTTTACTATGACGACTTTTTACTATACTCTGGTTGTCTGTGTTTTAAATACTCTTTTCATATGAAACAAACACTCTCTAAATGTATTTGATCCCCTCTTGTGAGCAAGCTCTGTTACTAGCATAGAAATGGCTACAAAGTTTGTGTTAGCATAATGGCTAGTCGTTGCTAGCTACCTTGTCAGCTAAAGCACTGTATCAGGTAGCCTAGCAACAACAAAAGCCCAGCGCTGCTTTAACAAAAAAAGCTGTGGACACGGCCCCCTACACTCCTAGCTCTCCACTTTGCACCCTATTATATGACATGTTTAATGATGTCACCTCGAAACTAACATAAACAATCTCTATGCGTCTTTCACCGTAGTTTCATCACAATTGGGCCAACCAGTGTAATTTCGTACATGTCCCATGCGTATGGCAAGACCCATCATTCACCCAAGTTTCATCAAAATTGTCCCATTGGTGTTGAAGAAAAAACATGACATACGAACAGACAGAGACCGTTTCATAGTCCCCTCTTCGATTTCATCGGTAGGGGACAATAATGAAAAAAAGCCATGCTTAGTCTTCAATGTCTCCTCTTTGGCCTTCTCACATTTTCAAGAGAGAATGAAAGAAGTGTTTGGATGAAAACAAGAGCCACTCACCCTTCAACGTCTCTCCTATTTGACCTTGCTCAACATTTGACCTTGCTCAACAAGCTAGGATTCCACATCGTCTTCAGAACAGTATCAATGAAACCACTTCTTTAGCTGTTAAGAGTAACCTGTGTGTGTCTGTGTGTGTGTGCGTGCATGCATGTTTGTGCGTGTCGGTGTGCGTGTGTGGTGTTGTTTACAGTGGCGCAGTGCAGCCAAAAGGAAGGAGCAGGAGGATGACTTCGGTTTTGCCAGAGAGCTGAGGGACAGAGAGAAAAGGCTGCAAGCTCTGGAGGAGCAGCTGGAGCTGAGAGCCAGGTATGATCTGGCCACTGGAGGGCACTGTCACACCACCGGACACATACGCACAGTCCATCCATTCTGAATTCTAGTTTTACAATAGGATTACATGCAGTTTAAAGCAAGAGCATAACTGCTCTTCATACTGACTGTTTTGTATTGAAATGTGTCAAGCACTATGAAAGTCAAAGACTATTGTTAAGTCATTTGATCAACCATGACTGTGCCTTTGCTCTCAGGAAGGAGCTGATTGCCCAGTACAGCCACCTATCAGAGGAGGCAGCACGCAGGGAGAGGCGGGCCATGTGGAGGGTGCAGCGAATGAGACTGGATGAGCCCCGGGCCCAGTTCCTACGGAAAGACCAGCAGCAAATTGAGGTCAGTACACACGTGCACACACACACACACACACACACACTCTGAGGTCATTCTCACTCTCACTCTCACACATGGGATGGGTTAATGCCATGATATGATGATGACGACAACGAAGATGATGATGATGATGATGATCATCTATACTGTTCTGATCTAAAACCTTAGGCTATACTTGAGAAGTATCCTCTGGGACAGGGTCGACCCCCTTTGGAAATATTGTTACCAGCTTCAGTTGTGATTTCACAACCATCGGCACAGGTATGTGTGTGCGTGTGTGTGTATCTTAACACATGTACAGCATATTATTTCAGATTGCTGTGTCATGTCTCATATGGTGCAGATGTGAGTGTGAAGTCTGGTCTTTGGTGTAACCTAGTCTGTCCTATCCCCCCATGCAGGAGTCAGAGGAGCGGACTCAGCATACCCTCAAACCATCCCCTCCCCCTGCAACTGTACCCCCCTCCCACTCAGCGGTTGACCCCGCCCTCATCTCAGAGGAAATCAACCTCAACAACTTCCTCCCCAAGCCCCCCAACAGTCAGCAGGTGGACCAGGCCCTGCAGGAGATTGGGTCTAAGCTCCCGGAGGGCCCCACCCAGCCCCAGCTTCTTGACTATGACTTCAGCGCCCCCTACAGTCCACTGGAGGGAGTAACAGCCCCGACCCCACCGGCCAGACCTTGTTTGGGGACCGCGTTGCAGCCTGACGTCCCCCACCCCTCCCTCTCCCACTTCCCCCTGGGGGAGAATGTGGCTGAGGGCCAGGAGTCTTTCCCCAGGCCCAGTCACCACGGCCAGGCTTCCCAGTCCAGCTTCCCCTTGGGTCATTACACCCCAGACCTACCCATGGCTGCTGTGCCCGTCACTAACACCCATGGGCACCCCTCACAGGGCAGCCTTCAGTTTGGCGATGGTAGTAAGTCTAGTACCAGTAAGCAGATGGACAGCGGACAGGGGACAGATACACCAGCCCCGGCCTTAGAGAGGAGAGTTACTGTGACTGAGTCCGAGGTAATGTTTGGTGTGGAGCCTGAGCCAGCTAGCCTTGCGGGCATCAAGTCAGATGAAACAGGCAAAACAGTGAATGTGGTGGTGGAGGGCCAGACAGCTGGTTCTTCTAAGGAGGATCCTATCCTAGAGCAGGGCTCTGCTAGTGGGGATCACCTAGGACAACCCTCTCCCTCCCCCTCCGAGTCGGGTGCATCAGAGGTCCCTACTGCAAACGTTCACCGTCACACCTCAGATTCCAACATCAAGGTCGGGGAGTATGTTTCAGAAGTGGTTGCTCCTCTACCGTCCGCCAACGTTCACGGTCACTCTTCCAACGCTCACATTAAGGTTGGAGAATACGTTTCGGATGTGGCCGTTTCCCTAGCGACTCCCAACATTCACGGTCACTCATCGGAGGCTCACATAAAGGTTGGGGAGTTTGTGTTTGACGTAGCGACATCTCAACCGCGTTGGAGCAAGCACGGTCATGCTTCAGACTGTGTTCTGCAAATGGGCTGTGTGGTATCGGGTACCGAACCAGCACTGTCTGCTTTGCCTGGTAGCACCTATGGTCACTCTTCAGAGTCTACACTCGGCATAGGGTGTGTTGTTTCAGGAACAGCACCCCTCCAAACTCCACTACCAGGAAGTGATTATGGCCACTCCTCTGACTCTACCCTGGGTGGGGGGTGTGTTGTGTCAGGAACTGTACCCCTCCAAACTCCACTACCAGGAAGTGATTATGGCCACTCCTCTGACTCTACCCTGGGTGGGGGGTGTGTTGTGTCAGGAACTGTACCCCTCCAAACTCCACTACCAGGAAGTGATTATGGCCACTCCTCTGACTCTACCCTGGGTGGGGGGTGTGTTGTGTCAGGAACTGTACCCCTCCAAACTCCACTACCAGGAAGTGATTATGGCCACTCCTCTGACTCTACCCTGGGTGGGGGGTGTGTTGTGTCAGGAACTGTACCCCTCCTATCTCCGATACCAGGAAGTGATTATGGCCACTCCTCTGACTCTACCCTGGGTGGGGGGTGTGTGGTGTCAGGAACTGTACCCCTCCTATCTCCGATACCAGGAAGTGATTATGGCCACTCCTCTGACTCTACCCTGGGTATAGGTTGTGTTGTGTCAGGTGTAAACCCCCTGCCCTCACCCATCCCAGGCAGTACCTATGGCCACTCCTCAGACTCTACTCTGGGGGTAGGGTGTGTAGTGAAGGGAGATCTACAGACCAGTGAGCAGCAGCGGCTGGCCGAGGGTATCTCCTCCTGGGCAGAGGAGTTTGGCCTGACCCCTGGAGAGAACGCAGAGCAGGACTACCTCCTCTCTCTGGCTGCTCAGTACGAAGTGGAGCAATACGAGGACTCCTACAGCCTCATGAGTGAGTCAAGTTCATTCAATTCAATACAAATGTATTTGACCCCTTATGGCAAATGTGTATAAACATGGCGTCCTCCATACACTCCCCCGCGCTGCATCGCAAACATTTTGTCAGTGCATAATTTTCTCATCATTTAGAAAGAAATCTTTAGAAATTTGATGATGCATGATTTAAAACATGATGCGCTGACAAAATGTTTGCGTTGCACTGCTGTACGTGTGTGTGTGTCCGCCATCTTTATGTACGTTCTCCATGAGTATTTAAGACAGCAGTGCATCAGTCTACATACTCTGTAAAATACAAGTGAATGTGAAGAAGCTCAACATTATGCTCGTGTGCTGTGTGGTCCTCACCCCTCCAGCGTTGTCCCCGGAGTGCCAGCTGCTGCAGCAGGTGACGCGGGGACCCTGGGGCCTTCCTATGGACCAGTCCCTACGCAACATGGCCATAGACACCACATCTGTGCAGCTCAGCGAGATGGTGTCACTGCCTGTACTGATGAAACACTCTGTCACCACCCCGCTCATCACACAGTGAGACAGACAAATAGACAGACAGACAGAAATAGTGTGTGTGTGCGCATGTATGCGCGCGTGTGTCTTATCTTAATGGCATATCTGTTGCGCCTTTGTGGATGAAAGAGGAGAGTGTGTGTGTGTGTGTGTGTGTATATATACAGTGGGGGAAATAATTATTTGATCCCCTGCTGATTTTGTTAGTTTGCCCGATTACAAAGAAATGAGCGGTCTATAATTTTTATGGTACTTTTATTTTAACAAATAGAGACAGAATATCAACAAAGAAGTCCAGAAAAAACACATTATATAAAGTTATAAATTCATTTGCATTTGATCGAAGGAAATAAGTATTTGATCCCTAAGCAAAACATGACTTAGTACTTGGTGGAGAAACCCTTGCTGGCAAGCACAGAAGTCAGACGTTTCTTATAGTTGGTCACCAGGTTTGCACACATCTCAGGAGGGATTTTGGTCCACTCCTCTTTACAGATCCTCTCCAGATCCTGAAGGTTTCAAGGCTTTTGCTTGGCAACTCGAAGCTTCAGCTCCCTCCACAAATTTTCTATAGGATTAAGGTCTGGAGACTAGTTAGGCCACTCCATGACCTTAGTGTGCTTCTTCTTGAGCCACTCCTTTGTTGCCTTGGTTGTATGTTTTGGGTCATTGTCATGCTGGAAGACCCATCCACGACCCATCCTCAGTGCTCTGGCTGAGGGAAGGAGGTTCTCGTCCAAGATCTTATGGTACATGGCCCCGTCCATTGGCCCCTCAATGCAGTGAAGTCGTCCTGTACCCTTAGCAGAGAAACAACCCCAAAGCATAATGTTTCCACCTCCGTGTTTGACGGTGGGGATGGTGTTCTTGGGATTGTAGCATTCAGCATTTCTCTCCCTCCAAACACGAAGAGTCAAATTTATGCCAAGTTCAATTTTGGTCTCATCTGACCACATCACCTTCTCCCAAGCCTTCTCTGAATCATTTAGGTGTTCATTGGCAAACTTCAGATGGGCCTGTACATGTGCCTTCTTGAGCAGGGGGACCTTGCGGGCACTGCAGGATTTCAATCCGTTACGGTGTAGTGTGTTACCAATGGTTTTCTTGGTGACTGTGGTCCCAGCTGCCTTGAGATCATTACCAAGCTCCTCCCGTGTAGTTCTGGGCTGATCCCTCACCCTTCTCATGATCATCCTTACCCCACGAGGCAAGATCTTGCATGGAGCTCCAGGCCGAGGGCGATTGATGGTTATTTTGTATTTCTTCCATTTTCTAATAATTGCACCAACAGTTGTCTCCTTCTCACCAAGCTTCTTGCTGATGGTCTTGTAGCCCATTCCAGCCTTGTGCAGGTCTACAACTCTTACCCTGATGTCCTTTGAATGTTCTTTGGTCTTGCCCATGGTGGTGGAGAGGTTGGAATGGAAGAGATTGATTCTATTGACAGGTGTCTTTTATACCCATAACAAGCAGAGATTAGGAGTACTTTTCCTAAAGTGACAGGACTAATCTGTGTGCCTCATGGGCATATAACCGGTCTGTATGAGCCAGAATTCTTGCTGGTTTGTAGGGGATCAAATACTTATTTCCTTTGATCAAATGCAAATTAATTTATAACTTTATATAATGTGTTTTTTCTGGACTTCTTTGTTGATATTCTGTCTCTATTTGTTAAAATAAAAGTACCATAAAAATGATAGACCGCTCATTTTTTTGTAATCGGGTAAACTAACAAAATCAGCATGGGATCAAATAATTATTTCCCCCACTGTATATATATATATATATATGTGTACGTGTGTGTGTGTATATGTGTGTGTTTGTATATATGTGCCTACCCCCTTTGTAACCCCTTGAAGTTGAAGTCAGCATTCCTCTGATCTGAATCTGTACTGTTTGTTACTTTTCCCCGTCTTCTCTCTGTCTATGTTAGTGTTTCCTTGGTAAACAAGGCAGTGGTAGACTACTTCTTTGTGGACCTCGGGGTGGAGAGGCACTTTGAGGCCCTCAGGCACTTTCTTCTAATGGAGGATGGGGAGTTCGCCCAGTCGCTCAGCGACCTGCTCTTTGAGAAGGTGAGCCAGAGACACGAGACATTGGATAGTCAGACCCTCTGTATGTCAGGTCTCTCTTGAAAAATAGATTTTATCTTAACGAAATTTAACCTGGATAAATAAAGTAAATAAAATAAAATAAAATTGTGTGTGTCTGTGTGTGTGTCCCTCCTCCCTCAGCTGGGCAGTGGCCAGACCCCCGGGGAGCTGCTGACTCCTCTGGTGTTGAACTCCATCCTGAGTAAGGCTCTACAGTACAGCCTACATGGAGACAGCACCCTGGCACCTAACTTCACCTTCGCCCTGCGCTTCCTTCCCGAGACCTTCCACCCACATGCCCCAGACTCCCTCAACTGTCTAGAGCTGCGCTATAAGGTGAGAGAGAAGAAAAAGAGGGTAAAGGGATTGTGAGGCGACAGGCTCTCAAATGTACTGTTCTGGTATGGAGATGAGATTGTCATTGGATAAAACCCGTTTGATCCTCTTGGATTGATTGGAGTTTGGATTCTTGAAGACGTTCACTGTGAATAATCCTTCTTCTCTCTTTTTATTTCCCCCCCTCCCCTGTCATACTCTCATTCCTCTTGTCTTTCTCTTGCTCTTTTTCTCTCCATCTCTCCCCCCCCAGGTGGACTGGCCCCTGAACATCATCATCACAGACAGCTGTATGAACAAGTACAATCGTCTCTTCTCCTTCCTGCTGCAGCTCAAGCACATGGTATGGAGCCTGCGGGATGTCTGGTTCCACCTCAAGAGGACCGGTGAGGATTCTGCTGCCTCATACATGCCCAACTCATATATATGAACATAACTAAGATCTGAAGAAGGTGTACTTGGGTGTATGAGGAGACATCAAGAGGATCTTGAAGCGTGTTAAGTGACACGCTTAGTGGTTGATTTTGTAATTTGGCACATTTGGATGTTGCAGAGTGGCTCTCAACCCGTGTGTGTGTGTGTGTGTGCGTGAGGGCGTGAGGGCGTGTGTCTGCATGTCTTACTGTCTCACTCTACCTCCTCCTCTCTCTCAGCATTGGTGAAGGGTGCAGGCCGCTCAGTCCAGTTCCACCAGCTACAGCTGTACAGGCACGAAATGCAGCACTTTGTCAAAGTGATCCAGGGCTACATTGCCAACCAGATCCTGCAGGTGTCCTGGAGCGAGTTCACCACCAAGCTGGCCTCCGCCTCTGACCTGGACGCCATCCACCGCATTCACACAGACTACCTCAACAGAGCCATCTTCAGGTGAGGAACACACACTCACACTCACACACACACACACACACACACACACACACAAATACACTTCTAGCTCTCAGCTCTTAACATGAACTCAGTATGATCCCGAAACCTTCTTCTGAACTTCATGATTCATTTAATATAATATAGGCCTAGTACACAGAAGAGTCTATTAACATGTCTTTTTTTTTGTTGTTGGTTCTGGAATTGTTTGTTTTTGTTAGTGAATACTGCTCTCACCAAACCACTGTTGAACTCTTATGCCTGGAAGCTATATTTTAAATGCCACATTGTCTCCTCTCCTGACCCCTCGCTCACCTCCCTCATCCCGTCTCCCCCTCCAGGGGTTTGTTAACGGAGAAGGCCGCTCCGGTCATGAACATCATCCACAGCATCTTCAGCCTGATCCTCAAGTTCCGTGCCCAGCTAATTGCACAGCCCTGGGACAGCCAACAGGGGGAGGCCGTGCACCCCAGCTTCATTGCCATGCAGCAGTCCTACAACACATTCAAGTACTACTCACACTTCCTCTTCAAAGGTAAGGAGACTGCAAAATGAAGTAGACATTTACTCACTTATACAATCCATTAATTTTGGGCTTAAGCTGCGTTCACAGGAAACTTCACAGGAACATTTCCATCACAATTTTTTGCTATCTAGAAAGTGATGGATTTTATAGGGGGTGAAATATATATATAGTAGTACACCAACCTCAATGACTCATCATGAGAGGAGGAAGGATGCCCCTGTCCTGGGAAAGAGATAGCTAATCAGAAATGTAACTGGGTGCAATGAAAATGACTTTTGTCTTTGTTCCCCAATTCACTTACTTACTTTCCCTTCTATGAAGAGTGTTGTCAGTTACTGTCAACAAACACACTGTTTTCTCTCTCCCCAGTGGTGACCAAGCTGGTGAACAGAGGATACCAGCCTCACCTGGAGGACTTCCTGCTCCGCATCAACTTCAACAACTACTACAGGGACTCCTGAGCCTCCTGTCCTGTGTTGTACATGATCAAACTATATGCCTTGTAGGTGTCTTACTACCCAATAGAAGCCAATTATATGTTGAATATGATTTAGCTTTTGTACATGTGTATGAACCTGTCCTCCCCATGGCCATTGCTATGTATATGGTGCTGTCTAGACCTACTGTATATTTGTGGCATGGAAATGTCCCCATAGAGAATCAACACAAGACTATCCACATTGCATTTTAAAACGTACCTCATGAACCAGTTTGTGTGCCGAGCTATGCACTGACGCCTCCTGTTCAAAATGTTATATGCTATCCAAGTTAGAGATGACAACGTCACAATCCTTTTACATGCTGATGCCTAATGTAAAACTACCCACCCCTTGGTTGTGTGTGATGCTTCATTTTGTGGTACAAATAAATAAAACACAAAGAACTGTAGTAGGAAATGTCACTTATATTTATTAAAGATTGCATGTTAATGTTTATTTTTTAGAAAACAAGGTCAAACAATGAGTGCAAAGCCAAATGGACAGTGGACACGCTGTCAAATACAACCAAGGTAATTTACAAAAGAGATGTTTCTGCAAAAGAGAGCAATGCACTTGTCACTTGACTTGTTGCATGTTTTCCGGATAGCTTGTATATGTTTTCCCCTTCACAGCGCATTTTACTTAAAAAGCAAAAGGAGCACAGAAGATTTTGAGGAATATGATAGACGAGTGTGAGGATTATTGACGCTGTATGCTTTTTAAAATGTCTCTTCCATGGTTTGATAAGTAAACAATGCAGGTATGCCAATCCGCCACTCTATGGGCATGGTAATTGAAACAGAGTAGCCTATCATGTAAGCCCTTGAGGAGGAAAAGGAGGGAGAAGAATCCATGGGTGCCTTATTATTTCATAGAGGTTCTATGTACTGTACAGACTAGAAACACGATTCTCCTACACACAAATTCAAAGAAAAGTGTCGACCATTTCAATAGTCTATTTTTTCTTTTTCACATCCTCAAATCACAATGCATTGAAACCTCATCTGAATATCAATATTGAAGAATGGAGTTACAGTCCCATAAGAAAGAGACATTTTACCCCAACTTCTGCTCCTTGCAAATAATGCAAAATGACATCCTGTCATAACTGTTTTAAGTTACCATTCTAACCAAGCAGGCAAGCAAACGTGTCAGTCAACGTACAAACGTGTCAGTATCTTCACGGTCAATGTAAAGTAAAGTGGCTTTGACCCCTTATTACACAATACAAAAACATCTCACATTCATAAACAGCACATACTGGCTTCTAGTGGCCATCAGGTGTAGTATTGCAGGTTAGCTGGGCTGAAATAAAGACACAGTATGTCATGTCTACAGGAAGGAGAAAGTACAAAGGTTCAGTGATTTTTCCCTTGGTTGTTTTTTGTTCTGATTTGCATTCCTCTATTGCCCAATGAATGACAAGTGTATTATTTTTTTAATGAATGCATAATCTTCTATCATACTCTTGTTTACATGCGGTTAATGGAATAATTCAGGGGATTATTTTTGTTTCGGTTCAGTTTGTGTAGACCCCCAATAATCCACTGCACTGGGAATGATCTGGACAGAGCACACCATAATGAAATCATGCAGTGCATCACTCACATCATATTGATTCCAAAAATAGCAGATATCTAAAACACAATCTTCTCTGTGGAAACAGCCTACAGTTCACATTTACAAAGGCCTTTATTGTAAAAGGAGTGAAAATGTTTTTTTTTTATCTCCCACACACACCAACACCCAAGAATGGTCAGCCACAGAGGACTGTTGTATAAATCTCAAAGCATAATGTTTTAAGTGCAAGGAATGATTCTCCCTAGAATGCATTCTTCATATAGGTAGCGATGTATGCAAAACATGAAATACCAAAATAAAGCATTTTAGAGGAATTGGTGACCAATGCTTTACACATTGTACCTATTGTATAACCTTACTTTTGCATGACAGGGTTATTTCTTCTTACAGTGAGCAATGAGCATAGCACTGTGACTTTGCATTTTGGTTTTTCTGCTTTACCACAAGTCATCCACACTCACACCATCACTTGGAAAGGCTTTTATGCCACCATGTCCACTGCTAAAAGACACTGACAAGCTATTCAAGCACAGCCACTGGCCCCCTGAACAGCAAGTAATGTCACAGCAGGATAAATCAACAATACAGTACCTTCATTTGTCCTTTAGATGTAAAACATACTTCATAATGCTGCCTGACGATATCTAACATTCTATAGACGTCAGGCTTGGAATTAAAACCTTGGAAGTGCAATATTGTCCTATAGGAATGATAATGGAATAATAATGGCATAAGTGCTGGTAAGACCTATATGTAAGATGGACTGTAAGACGAGGTCTATATGGGTCAACTTTCCGTAATAATTATAAAATGTAGCATAAACACAATAGTACCACTAAACGCAAAGCTATGAAATGTAAACCTATCAGGGAGAGAGAAAGGGACTACCCTCAGTCTTAACCCAAAGGGTGGTTAAGGATATTAGTTCCACCAGGGAAAAGGAGAAAAATAAACATTAATACAACTTTGTCCCTTTTTAGAAGTACCTCCATTTAGTGCTCGTAAAAGAGAGATACAATACCAGTTATACAGGCACAGATTTTACCTAGTCCTTGACTAAATCACATATTCACTAGAGTCTCCATGCCATAGGAAGTGCTTTTTAATCCAGGGATATAGGCCTAATCTGGGTCCACAAACCCAGCCAATAATGTACTGTATAACACAAATAGTACCAGAGTCAGTAGAAGGTGAGGGATTTATGAGTGCACCTTCACCTCATAAGAGGAGACCTTGGGTGGGGAAGAATGTGGGAACCTTTCCTGGTCCTGGGGATCATGGTCGTGTTGTGGTTAGGCCTCAGACTCCAGGTCCTCCTGCCCTGCTCCGTTGGCTGTGTCTCCTGGCTCATTCTCCAGCAGGAGGAACTTGCCATCATTGGTCAGAGGCATGGACTTCATCAACTGGGCTAGAGCCTCTGGGTCCTAATGGCAGCCAAACACAGGTTCAGATAGGAACTACAAGTAGCATTTGCTAGCATACTAGCATACTGCAACTAGTAGCATTTGCTTTTTTGTAGATTTCATAAACTGGGAAGATAATTTGTAGTTACCTTCTTGGCTTCTATGATATCCTTCCCCAGGCTTATTGTGTAACATATCTGTGAATAAAAGATATGATATCAAATCATTTGAAACAGACTATTGGAATACATATGCATACACTCACTGACTGTAGGCTTAGTGTCCCATAGTGAATGCAGATATGTTAAAGCAGTACATTCGAGGTGTATTAGGCCAAAGCCTCTTACAAGTAATTATACCATATCTGTTTACGCAGTATACTGTAGGCGTGTGTGTTTTTAAGACATATAGTACCTTCTCTCCTTCCGTGTTGCTCTCGAAGACAAACGCACTGAAGGAGGGCTCCCCCACCTCCTCCCCTTCCTCGCTCCAGTCCCGCCCCTCCACCACAAAGCCCATCAGTCTGCCGTTCTCCTGGTGAGCCGCAAACACGCTCACGTCCTGTAACTGGAACTGAGGGGAAGGGGGACAGCAGGACAGATAGGGGTTAATTCACATGTACATAATAGCTGACAAGGATAAATCAGATCAAATACTTGGAGTGAAGCACTAGCTGATTACTGTCAAGTCCCAGATTTACTGTAAGAGTAAGATACAAGTATATGAGATAGTATACAGTTGAGACCACTCACACTTATTCTTGTGACTTGTGTCTGAGGGTCAATCAGCCTGTTGGAATAAAAAATAAAATAAAACACCCAAAATGTTTATTACATATCTTTAATCTTCCTTATTTTATTTCTATTTTCTACCTGACATGACTCTATTCATTCTACTGTCTTGCAGTAACTCAGAGTAATTCACTACAACTTTATTAACCCCAGAGGTACCATTAGCCTCTTACCTGAGGCAGCTGCTGGTGACCATGAGGTGGGACTCTGTAGTTCTGAAGATGTTGTGGATGGCCCGGGCTGCCAGGACCTGCCTCATGGCCTCATAGATCACCTCCTGGTTATGTCCTGATCGCACAGCCATGGAGCCCAGGAAACGCACCACAAACACCTGCTGGAGCAGGGAGTCTGGAGATATACACACACACGCACACACATGCACCACAGGACAGAGAGGATCAGGGAATAAGTACTGACAGCATGTGGAGTATAAAAACAGCAGGATTGTGGATGGTATTACCGTCGCTTTCTGATGAGCAGTCATCATCCGTTTCTCCAAATGGATTAGTGCGCCTGTCAGGGAGGAGACACGCATGCACGCGCACACACAATTAAACCTTGTGGCTCCATTATGACCCAGCTTTCTGGAAATGTTATCACATTCACATCATGAAGCAGCTTCCAGGAAATTACCCACAAGTGTCTTTCCCCTATATCTTTTACCTTCCTCCTCCTCTGTTCTGGTCCTGGAACTCCATGGCAGGCAGCATGATGTCAAACTGGATGGGCGTACCCGGGGCTATCAGGTCCTCAGGCTCTGGAGCAGCAGAGGTCTTCTGAGACGCACTGCTGGACGTCTCCACCCCACCTGGCTTAGCCCTGCAGAGAGAGCAGGAGGAGGGGGAGGGGGAGGGGTAAAGGGACAGAGAGGGTGAGATATGGAAAGAAAATGGTCAATGTGACTATGTGACTAAATAAGATATTATCCACATGTTTTTCATTTCTTCTGACAGTGGTAAGATATCTTCTACTCAGCAGGGTGAATCAGAATACTGACCTGTCAGGGTTGGGTGAGCCCTCTTGTCTCTTCTCAAAGCTGGTGATGGGAGTGACTGCCTGGATGGCCGTCTGATTCAGCCTGATGGCCACTGCCTGTTGACCAGGGAAACAAACAGTCCAGATTTAACTGTGCACTGGGAGTAATTAATAGTACCACAAGAGGGCGCAGTTTGGCTCATTCTATTGAGAACATACATAAAGGATATGGTAGGTCTAGACTCTAGAGTAGAGTAGGTTGGATGAAAACACTGACAATATCATTACTACGGTAAATACCACCACCAAAGTCATGACAAGAGTAAAGAGTAAATCACTTTCTCAATAGCATAAAAGTCAATATACATCATCATACAGTACCAGTCAAAAGGTTGGACACACCTTCTCATACAATGGTTTTTCTTTATTTTTTATTATTTTCTACACTGTAGATTAATATTGAAAACCTCAAAACTATGAAGGAACACATATGGAATTATGTAGTAAACAAAAAAGTGTTAAACAAACCAGAATATGCTTTATATTTTAGATTCTTCAAAGTAGCCACCTTTTGCTTTGATGACAGCTTTGCACACTCTTGGCATGGTCCAAACGTTTGACTGGTGCTGTATATATTTCGGCAGCATATGAACAGTGGTCATTAAAGACAGTATTTGACCCCGATCTAGCCTGTGTTGTTTAGGTCTTGTAAGTGTTGCTTACTGCTCTGGTTTGGGCCAGATTTAAAATGCTTCTATTTAAAAAAAAAAAAAAGACTGATTGGCTCAGGGGAGCAATGAGGAGCGGAAGTAACAGACAAGTCCACAGACAATGGCTAATATGGCTGGACACATTCAGATACTCTGCTGTCTCTCAGCTACCAAAGTCAAAGTCAAACGCCAGAGACAATGAGACAGTGAGGCACCCTCTGCACCCTACCATCGTCCACCCTCCATACCTAAAACACATGTTCCATAAACATAAGGATGCAGCAAACTGTTGTATACAGAGAAGTTCAAAACACACACATGTCCTCCCTAACACACACACACACACACACACACACACACACACACACACACACACACACACACACACACACACACACACACACACACACACACACACACACACACACACACACACACACACACACACACACACACACACACACACACACACACACACACACACACACACACACACACACACACAGAGGCTGGTTGGAAATACTCAGAAACAGCCCTACCCAGTGGGCTTAAGTACTGTACATCCCTATCATATGTTTAAAGCCCATTGCTACAAAAGTAGAAGTCAAGCATGTGTCATGCTATTGCAACACTGCTGCACTGCGGTATCATCACACTGGTTCTAGTACTCTGCTATAACAGGCTGGAATAAAAACAAGGGCTGTGTCTCAGGCTTATCTCAGCCTACGCCCATGCCCTGTTTCAGAGCACTAGAGCATAAAACAACTTACTAAAGAGCTTTACAATTGCTTTATCTGACTTGATTTTGGGTTCATATGTGGGGTCTCCTGTATGGTACAGAGTGAGTGAGTGTGAGTGTGTGTGTGTGTGTGTGTGTGTGTGTGTGTGTGTGTGTGTGAGCTGTGCTAGAGGAGGCATACTAAAGTACCGTACCTCAGGGTTGTCAGTCAGGTAGATCTGTCGAGAGATGTTGTTCAAAGTGCAAATCCACTGGGAGAGAAGACAGACACACAAGATGTTTGATTCACAGAGTTGTCTTACAAAACAAATAACAGCACCTCACATAAGAGAACTAATCTCTTAGGCAGGTCAAATGTGTTTAAAAAAATATATATATCTGAACAGGTTGCTATTTGTTGCAGCAAAAGCTTTATCCATATGGATCAAAGAATCCTATGAAATTCAGAACAAAAGATCTAATACAACAAAATACCTACTTCTTCATATTCCTTTTTGCTCTCTGCTTGAAGAATCATTGACCTAGAATAAGACATTAAAAAAATGACATTAAATACAGCGTTGAAGGAAAACATGGTGCATCGGATTAGTTAGGGTTATTGAAGACTCATACGAAGGTCTGTCATACGTTTTACCGGTGGGGGAGGTGATCTGGAAACAGTAGCGCCTGTCCTCACACTCCACGGCCATCACCGAACTGTTGTCCAGATCCAGCACCATGCCCCCGGCCACCGCCCCGCGAGGCTGGCACATGAGGTTTCCTCCCTGGGTGAAGAAGTACAGTCGGTCCCAGGCTGTGGTGACAAGGCCTGTTTTACTGTAGAGGGAAGGAAGCAAATACACAGTGGAAAAAGGCATTTTAACAAAACGTAGAAAATCCCAAAAGATAAAAGAAGACATACACTGCAAGAGTACTTAAACTACACAACTATACAGAGAATACAGAGCAGCAGAACAAAGTGTGCCTGAAGAGGACCTGGTGTGGTCGAAATATAATGTATAAGCCATACTAAGTTCTGCTGCTGTATATTTTCTGTATATAGTTTAGTATAGACCCCCCGGGCCATACTCAACATTTCTAAATGAATTTGCAGAGTTCCTCTTCGCTCAGGTGACTCAGGATTGTGATATTCTGAGATTTCAACACACACAAACACATGTTGATGCTGACCCACTCTGAAAAGCTTTCTTAGCAGTTATTGACCTACCCACTGCCATCATCATACTCTGGATTTAGTTCTATCGTGTGGTATTGATGAAGTCTTAGTTCAGTCAAGACACTTAAGTTGTTAATGTAAATAGGTTTAATGAAAAGTACAATTAGATTTGGCGTAAAGGATGTCTCCGCTCTGATATAGCTCCCCACTTGAATTAAACAACATTAGAATACAAATAATACACATAGCGGGGAGCCCATAAACTCCTAACGCCCCACTTGAATTAAAACAATATTGAAAATAGAAATAAAATACATAACAGGGAGCCCATGAACTTCAAATCCCCCTGTAGGTAGGTAACCTGCAAGTGGAAGCTGGGGGGGGTGGTAGGATGCTCAAACGAACAAGCCAGCGTGAACAAATGTTCAGCTATGGTGGAGTCTAATATGACTTGGCTCTTATAGCCTGTCCCATGAACATGTGACATGATCTGCATAACGTGAAATCAGCTGTCCGTCCCTGAAGGCCAGCTGCGTCCTCCTTGCCGTGCCTGACTGAACCTTTGTGATACTTACATTTTTCATCCAGTTGTTTACTTGACCCTATTCCTACTAGGCTATAAAGAACTTCTTCGGTCCTAGCTGTTCCTATGCACTTTGAGTCAATTGTCTTTGTAAAAACAGCTATACAAATACATTTCATTGACTGATTCTAATCAATTTCTTGTCATAGCAACCTTTCATATATATGTATTTCATTGTCATAATACATCACAATGTAAAACATCAAGCCCTAAACTGAAAACACCAACAGAATATGAAATACCGGTGGACCAGACAGAAAAAGAGAGCCTTGAATGAAAGATAAAGGAATAATATCAAATGGCTCCTTACTTCCTGATGTTGAGGTAGCCTGCCTTTTGGATGAGTGTGCGGTTGACGGGGTCAGGGTCCCGGTCAGGCATGTAGACAGTGTCCTCTACAGAGAGGAGCTCCCTCTGGGACATACGCATGGCCTCTGCCTCAGAGTCTAGCTGGACCTGGATACTGACAGAGAAAGAGAGAATTAGAGAAATAGAGAGAGAGAGAGAGAATTAAAGAAGTTCTACACTCATAACATGCAACAGTATGTTATTTGTTATTTGACACAAACAATAGAGATGGGGACAGACAGACAGACAGACACGGGTCTTTGAAAAAGTTAGACAGTACCTTTGTGTCATGCTGGACACTGAGGCGAGGAAGGTGTCCATTTTCTTGGAGACTAGATCAATGCCTTTCTTGAAGAAGTTGATCTGAGGGCGGTGACACAATGGGGATGAGTCCATATCATTGCAACCTCTGACATTACTCATTTGAACTAGGCGATGGTTCACCTGCTGAAGGGTGATGTTACCTGTGCCTCTGTGTAGCCCAGCATAGGCTCCAGCATGGCTACTCTCTTGCGGTACTGCAGGGCATTGAGGGCACAGTAATACTGCATGGAGGCCTGGTGTTGCTTCCTCCTAGAATAGGCCACCTCCCCCACCAGCTCAGCCTTCACCTGCACCACAATACACAATCAATGATGTACACACGCAATCTAGACGACGACCCCCCCCCCCCCCCCCCCCCGGCCCCGCGCGCTTTATCGATGCAGAATAGAGGGAAGTCTGTCACTACCTTCTCATTCTCCTTCTTCTTGGGCAGTCTGCTGTACTTGACCATGGAAGCCTCATGCTCTGGGGGGGAGGAGGGGGGGAGGAGGGAGGAAGGGACATGAGTCTCAATATGACAAATGGGTCTGAAGATGATAAACTACTGACTTAAAAAAAAGAAATCTTAAAGATTGAAGAAACCTTCACATACATACCATCGCTGGCGATGCCGAATATCTCTCTCAATGTGCTTACCTCTGCAAATACAGATTCATTGCATCAAACACCATGACTAAGCAGAAAATCATCAACACCACAATTAGGCATGCAAATCAATATTCAATGTACAATCAATTAGCGATTTTTACTCATAAAATGTGAATAAAATATAGGTTCTGATGAAGGCATGCTTGTGTCTACCTGTGAGGTCCTTCTCTCTGAACTGAATTATGGGGTAGACCATCCTGTCGGCCATCTGTGTGGCCAGCTCAGAGTGTAGTGCGTTCAGCTGGGGAGGAGAGAGAGAATACACTCAGCCCTACCACTGCAGTTTGACACAGACAAAATGACTACACTACCCAGAAGCACCACTCACTACCCTAGCACTACAGTGTGACACACCTAAAGCACGACACAGGAGCCTTTCCTGTCAGCTCTCTTAACAGCATGTGGTTACATTGATCTGTAATCTCACAAAGCCAGACAGTGTGACTCTGAATATTGAATATACCAACTGTAAAGTCAGGGATGCGAGATAACATTGATTGTTGCTTAGAGGGGGGTTCAATAGCAGATTCAAAAACAAATGCAAATCACAAAGCAAAATCTCTATTCTGCAATGAAGAGGATAGGCTGAAATTGTTTATTGGGCTACTATGATGCATTCTCATATAGAAAACGTACCCTACGATACTGCCCTCAACTTGCAAAACAGTATTTCGATATTTAGTGTTGAAGCAGCAAAACTCTGTGCTCAATCATCTATCAAGAACATATATATATATATATATATATATATATATATATATATATATATATATATATGTACATGTACATGTTCAATATATACAGTGCCCTGGGTAAGTAATGGGACAATTAAGCATTTCTTCTTATTTTGGCTCTACACTGGATATTAAATCAAACATTGATTCTAGGCTTTGCATTTGCATTTGCCTTTTACTAGGTGTTTACTATTGTTGTCTGTCAACATGAGGACCAAAGAGATGTCAATGAAAGTCAATAAAGTTATTATTAGGCTGAAAAATCTGAAAAATAACTATCAGAAACGTAGCCAAAACCTTAGGCTTGGTCAAAATAAACAGTTTGGAACATCATTAAAAGGAAAAAAAAACAAGCACTGGTGAGGTAGTCCACAGTGGATGACCGAAGAATGCTCACCAAAAACCCAAAACAACTTTCCCACAGATCAGGAACACAGAATACATCACCAGCCAAACTACAGATGCTTCACTGCAAGGTGCAAACCACTAGTTATCCTCAAAAAGGATGGTCAGATTACAGTTTGTTAAAAAGTACTTAAAAAGCCTGCATAGGTCTGGAAAAAGGTATTGTAGACAGATAAGATGAATATTATCATGTAGTGATTGCAAGAGGAATGTTTGAAAAAAATACATGGTGCAGGGGTGTTTGGGCATGTATAGCTGCCACTAGAACTTACTAACTTGTCTTAATTGATGATTGTAACTGCTGACAGCAGCAGCAGAATGTATTCTGAAGTGTAAAGAAACATCTTGTCAGCTCGAGTGCAAGCAAATGCCTCCAAATTCATTGGATGGTGCCTTATTATATAGTAAGACAAACTGAAGATGGCTGCAGTACAGGCCTGGCAGAGCATCACCATAGAAGATACACAGCGTCTGGTGGGGTCAATGGGATATATATATACAGTGTTGTGGAGGCAAAAGTTCATAGGATTAGGTTTAGCCTTTAGTCAGATAGATTCATACTCTCTACAGTATGCTGCTAGGTAAGATGGGTGAACAATGACCTCACTTGTGTGTATGTTATAATGCCTCTCCAGCCAGCACAGGCCAGGCAAGCGACTGGACCCCCATGGCTGTGTGAGGCAGACCCATCTGTTCCAGCCCTCCCTGTACTAGCAGCACCACAGGTCTCTGGAACCACAGCCTCTTCATACTCTAGCATCCTGACTGAAGAAAACTTCAGTTTTTTTTTTCTGATAGAATGAACCCATAGCCTGAACCCATACCCTCTTGGTTATCCTGATGGAAGCACTAATGCAGTTTTTTTTTAACAAATAGAGTGAGAGACCGCGTAATTTTCCTCCATATGGTGTCTATACACAACTGACATGTCCTGCAGTACAATGGACTATGATGCTGATACACATACCCAGCCTAAACCAGAGTTAGACCCCCATATCACACATGCAAATGCACGCACATACACACACGCACACACACACAAACACACACGCCTCACCTCCCCCACAGTTTTGGCAAAGTGCTGCAGTGTGGTGATCACTTCTTCATCACCTTTTCCAAGGGCAAAATTCTGGAGAAAAAAAAGATGGGGCTTGAAATGCAATAAATGCAAGCTAACACTATGAAGCTACAATTACAAAATTCACCCCATAATTCTGGCATGCATTCTGCAGTAAAGTTAAAATGCTTTTCTGGAGAAAAATGCTACTATAGCGTGCAGGTATGCGACTGTTATAAAGGCCAGCCAACAAACTGTTCCAGTACAACACACTGCAGTAATAAACCAACATGCAGTCCTTATTTCACAGAAATATGTTCCAACAAGTCAGCATAATCTACTAAATCTTGTTCCACACTTAGGACAGAGACATGATTTCATTTCAGTTTCATCACATGTACAACTGACCAACAGTCCCAGTAGTACCTACTTTCTTCTCATAATCCAGGAGCTGCTTGGAGAGCTGCTCTGTGGCCAGTCCCATTTCACTCTGAGGGGCAGAGAGTGGAAGACAGGAAGTTAAGTCACTGACAGCTTATTCTCAGTCTATGCAAAGTGTTACCACCTTTCAAGAATCTATAGCTTTCACAAAGCAAACTGCACATATCAGGCAAACATAGCTTAATGCCTGTACTGTATGTCTCATCACATCAATAGCCAGAAACACCTCAAGTCATCAAATCAGAATCACAATAGTGTGTGTGTGGGTGTTACCTGTGCTCCAAACACCCTCTGCATAGACTGTAGCAGTTGGTTTGTGTAGTCTGTGAGTGTCCCTGCATCCTCTTCGAACACACTGAGCAAGGACCGAGTCTGTATAACAAAGAGGGGCAGACAGAACAATATGTCCAAGGACAAAGAAATTGGTGGTGATGGACAGTGACACACAGGCGAACAGATAAACAGGTGTGAGTTTCCCAAAAGCTTTGAAAAGCTTTTGGGAAAGCCTCAAAGGATGCAAAACCTCAAAGGAATAGCAATTGTAAAATCAAGCAGCTGTGAAATGTAGCCTATATTTACAGTGTATCTATTTGTTTATACTGTAGATTTAAAATGCAGGTTTTATTTCCTAGATTTAAAGTAAAAAATAAATCATTCCTTGATTTGAGGGAGAACAACTGAACAGGAAAAGGAAGTTCCTGAAGAAACTGTGTGTGATTTCTATCTTTAAGATATCTTCAAGTAGGATAAATAAGCTTTTGGTAAACACTGAAACTGATGTTGAGTGTCTGTATGAACAGTGTGATTTTAATGAAGCAAGCCCACTAATAATAAGTATGAGGAAGAACAATAAAGCTCATAAAACAAATTTCTTCTTCATCTACAACTGGTTGCTAAGCAATAAAACAGCCTTCCTGACCTTCCTGTAAATTGCTAAATTTCAATCACATTTAAGTTTAGTTTTGAACTCTATGTAAAGCCAATGGGACTTTTAGGAGTTACAAAAAGTTGTATAGTTTAAAAAGTATAATAGGTATCAGAAATATTTTTACAGTGTTTATCTTCTGCACATCTTAAAGTTGGTTTGGAGTATGTCGCTTATAAGTTGTACGAAGAGCAGCGTTCCAATAATTGCATCTTTGGTCACCATAGACTTATGTTAAAATGTGCACTTTTAAGTGGTAATATTTTAAAAAGTATGATGAGTATCAAAATAAAAATGTAACCAATTTAAATTGTTACCTCGAATCATGAAATGATTCGAGGAAGAAGAACTAAAATGGGCAGGGCAAAATATAAGCCTCTAGCATAATCAGTCAAACTTATTAAAAGGATGGGAATGGTATAGCCTACAGATAACGCAATGCACATTATAGGTGTGTCTGGAGGTGGTGTCCCTTTATTATCATGTTCAATCGCGGCACATACCTGCATGTAATTAGGGGCCATTCATCCAATTTCCCAATTACATCTGGCTATGCCCGTCTGCCAACTCACCATACCTGTTCCCACCCAAATAATCTGCATTTCTCTCATACACTCA
Source organism: Argentina silus (assembly GCF_951799395.1). Taxonomy (NCBI): domain Eukaryota; kingdom Metazoa; phylum Chordata; class Actinopteri; order Argentiniformes; family Argentinidae; genus Argentina; species Argentina silus. Next base: position 21,247,118 of record NC_139657.1, on the reverse strand, counting down.
GCCTCATATTCAGCTTGGTCTGCAGAGCTGACATAATGACCAATTCCAATAACTCAAAACCCCTCCCACAGCCCGTAAAGACAGGCCCAACTCGCGGTCTTTTCTGAACAGTGATGTGAAACACGTCTGTATAGCGAGTAGTTGATGTAATTTGCTACTCGTGAGGGTTCACACAGTATCGAAACAATCCCATAACTAGGCTAATAACTATTGGAGGCGTCCTATTTTGTCGATGCACTTAGGAAACGAGATTCACATAACGTCATCCAGACAGGGGAATACCCTCTATCGAGCAATATGCAAATACAGTGGACACACTGTAACTGATAACAATTTAGACTAGTGATGCATTCTAACAATATTATCATCCAATGACGACTGACCAGAGGAATGCTTTACCGAAACAATGAAGCAATTGAGAGCTGTCAACGTCGAGCAGCGTAAATACAACGGGGAAATTGAATCTGGCACAATGACACCTCGTTTTGCTAGACCATTCCTCTCAATCGCGTCGATTGCATCAACAAATAGAATATGCCTACCTGAGGACTGTCTTGCAAAGCTTCTTCTAAAAGCAATGTATGGACGGCGGGCATCTTGTTTACAGCGAAGAGGACGAGGCTTGAATTATTTAGAGTGTGGACTCTCTTTCCCAGAGAGCTTTGTGTGGATGTGGGTGACACGTATAATTTACAGGCGGTCCCTGTCCGGCTAAAGCAACCAAGCAAACAAAGCAGTCAAGCGTCGACGTCTTTATTGACCGCTGAAATGTAGGACGAGAGCGGTACAAAGTGTCCTGTCGTGCAATAGTTGAACAAAGAATGTGTTTATTTGTTTTCATAATATTTCTGCATAGGAATAATATTTGCTGTTTTATAATGCAATCAATATATGTCTGTTCTCCACAACGATATTGGAGTGTGTAACAACAGTGTCACCCATTGGATACAGGGTAGAATTACAATACTTGTCTTTTCAAATACTACCAAAACATACAAGTATTTCTTTTTGAGGTGGGGTGTTTGGTAGCCTATAGAATTTAGGTGTATCTCTTTTGGGGGAACTGGAAATTATATTATTACTTTTGGGGGAATTGGAAATGATACTGTCATGATTAGATTGCACTGTGTATAGTACAGTATACATTTATAAGATCAAGTGATGTAATTTAGCCTGTGTAAATTACGCTTTCAAGACATAACATTCATAACATTTGGCGATGAGTTATTCTATTACAGAGAGGGATGGAACAAGGTCTTGGCTTATAGACCAGTAAAAAACATTCAAAATTGCAATTCAGCAAAGCCTGATAGCACTCAATATCACTGTAATCATAATTGTCTCCCTCTTACATTGTTTTCTACCCACCATATCTATAGTGAATAGATATATTAAATGAAATGGGAGAAAAATGGGAATGGGAGGGGTGGAAGATCTGCTGTATATATGGGTGAGGAGGGGTGGATGGGTGTGTTGGGGAGGGGAATGGAGGGGTGGGTTGTGTGGCGGTAAGGGGGAATTTGAGGGTTGGGTTGTGTCGAGTGGAGGGGTGGAGGGCTGGGGGGGGTTAGGAGAGAAAAACAGGTGGCGAATAACAGTGATGCACAGAGAAACAGGTGAGTTTCCTGAAAGCTTCGTAGCTTAAGTAGTACTTAATTTTTCCTGACAATTAGCAATTCTAAGATCGTCTGTGTGTGAACAAACACAATTTGTTCAATCAAGAACATTGCTGTTCTAGGAGAGGTGTGGGCCTGGAACATCACAAGAAATTAAGTACTACTTAAGCTATGAAGCTTTCGGGAAACTCATCCTAGAACAAAAACATTACAAGCCGAGTGAAGGAGGCGTGGTGGTGGTATGAAGGGGGAATGGAGGGGTTGGACGTGTTGAAGGAAGGGGAGGGGTTGTGGGAGTGTGTTGTGGAAGGAAAGGGGGGAGGGGGGTGGATGGGTAAATTGGGGGAGAATGGAGGGGTGGGCTGTGTCCACTGGGGGGGGGAGGAAGGAGGGGGAGGTATTGTCAATTAAATTGTCAACAAACATGAATTCCACTTGAAATTAACCAAGCCTTTTTTTGTGATCAAATTTGTGTATTTTATTTTTATAAACTGAGACAAACAATACAACAAACAATGAAATGACAGACATAAACAAACAAAATACAAATACACTATTCCTACTCTCTCTCTCTCACACACACACACACACACACACACACACACACACCTATCACTAGAGACATTCACCTCTCATGAATGTCTTGAAGGCCCCCACACCTCCTGGCACTAAGTATTGTGGGTTGTTTCGGCGAGGGCTCTGGTCTAGGTGGGACCACTCCCTTGCCTGGTTTGGCTGGGCTTCTCTCCCTCGTGGGCACCAGAAAAGCTGCATTGTCTCATGGCATTTGCTGAGGATAGGTACACGCAGACGTGTCGATGGGGGCTGCCTCATAGGCTGAACTTAGTCCTCTTGGGTGGTGGCAATGCCCCAAGGAGGAGGCTCTTTGGACAGCTTCCAGGAAGGACATGTGCAATCTAGAGGGCTCCTCATCCTTCACCTTCCATGTGCCTAAAAAGGGGCTAGGCAGAAGGAAGGGGTCCAGTTCAGTAACATTGTCTCTATCCCCATCGGAGAACTCCGTGTTGGAGGTGCAGCCTGATAGCTCGCCAACCTCGCTGTCAGTGGAGGAGGTTCGCTGTCACTTAAGCTAGCCGACTGTCCAAGTTTTAGCCGTAGCCTACACGAGGGACCTAGCAAGTTATAATAATAACCTGAGGAATTATCATCAATCTAGCAGGGTTCAAACAATTCCAAAGAATTGCGAGCACACAAACTAGCTACAGACCTTCTTGTGTTAGACTGCTAGCTCATAGAGTTAACAGGTGCTCACAAGGAGAAAGTTGTCGAACTTGGATTACCAAGTTCTGCGACAATCTTCTTTAGAATGTTAAACTAAACCGCAGGACTCCAGTAGAGACAACCTGACACCCTAGGAGAATCATAGGATTCTCAGTAGAACTGTTGAGTTAAGTCTTAGTTCGCTACTAGAATACTACAGTACGCTTCGGATAGTCAGTGAGTGAAGAGTGGAAAGGATGAAATGGTGTGTCCCTTTATTGGGACAGGTGATAGGCAGGCCCTATACCAGCGTCACCGGCATGTACCAGGCGTGATTGAATAGGGGTCTTCAGTGAAAATTACTGTAGCCTACACCAGAATGCGTGTCCCATAGTGAGGAGGCGAACTGTGTTGACTGAAAGACCTATTGTTAATTTGTGGTTTAAATGTGATGAAAACTGTGTACTTGATGACTTTTTGCAAATTAAACCAAATATCCACGTAGATGCAATGTGATAACGTTGATGAAAGACATTTTACTGCATTGATACAATGTAATTTTGCCTAAAGGGTTTTGTGTTGTCCTACTCAGTCAATGTTTAATGAGTGTATATCTGTTTAATGAGTGTAATTATCTAGATTATACCATTGTGTTTGTGTACAGATTTCGTGCCCTCAGGGTTTTAGGACAGAATAGTTATGTGCCTCAATCTGACCCAGTAGTTCCTGTGTTAGACAGTCCTAACAAGCAGTCCATTATCAACACCTGAATGACCATGCATGTGACTAGACAGGGAATCTCATGAGTAATCTCATTTTGGTTGTGACTTTGAGTAGGGAAAGCAGAAGTGGGTTGAATTAGTATCTTATGGTTTTATTAGGGGAAATTAGACTCCACACAGTCCAGAGAATGATGTAATAGTTCATTGAATCTAGTTACCTCCAAACTAACCATTTGTTTATCACTTGGGCCACTTACATTACCTCAAGTCATATGACCCAAATAGCTTGCAACACCATACATAAAAGGAGGTTCAGGGGAGGGAAATGGTGCTGGGCTGTTATGATTATTTGAAAGATCACAAAGCTGACCTTAGTCTGACCTCGAGTACTGTAAATTTCAAGGAAATGGTTGTGGTATATAAAGCCTCTCTTTTCCAAGAGAGGTCCAAGAGAGGACCCAGCTGTGTCTCTCGTCTTACAAAGAAAAGGGTGACATAGAGTCCTATCACATTAACATGCATGCTACTAGGAATTTGGAGAGTGTAACACATACAAGCTGATATTGATGTTCCCTAACACATTTTTTTCCCCTTACAAAACTGGAAGCTTGCCATTGGCTGAGTTCCACCCCACCCTCCTCCCCATTCCCCCCGTTTCCTGGGCAACCCTGTCAGGGTGGAGGAAAAGAGCAAATCATGTGAGGGCAGAGCATCTCTCTCTCTCTCTCTCTCTCTCTCTCTCTCTCTCTCTCTCTCTCTCTCTCTCTCTCTCCCCCCCCCTCTCTCTGTATATAACAGGCTCTCCCCATGCTTTTACTCCACTCAGTTCTACATTGCAGAAGGAATGGACACGGGTTGCAGGAGCATACTACTGAAAGAGAAATCAGTGTGACATAGTACCACTTCCGACCTTTCTTCCCTTCCTCTCTAATCTCTCTCTCACACATCCCTCTCCCCCCATGTGTTTTGCTCTCTTCTCCTCTGTTCCCTCATCTTCTCTTTGAGCGTCTCTGGTTTGTGTGGACGGTGGCTGCATCGATGCAAAATGGGTTGTGGCAATTCCTCAGCCACCAGCACCTCAGAAGGGGGTGAGTGTTCCAGAATGTCTGAACATCTGAGTATTCCAGAACATATTCATGCTGTGTTTGAATGTTATCATAGTATCTGTGCTAAGAGGAGGATTTGATATAAATGTAAATTATTAGGGTTAAGCTGGCTTTCTGTGTGTGTGTGTGTGTGTGTGTGTGTGTGTGTGTGTGTGTGCATGTGTGTGTGTGTGTGTGTGTGTGTGTGTGTGTGTGTGTGTGTGTGTGTGTGTATGTGTGTGTGTGTGTCGGTTAGGGAGGACGTGTGTGTTTTGAACTTCTCTGTATACAACAGTTTGCTACATCCTTATGTTTATGGAACATGTGTTTTAGGTATGGAGGGTGGACGATGGTAGGGTGCAGAGGGTGTGTGTGTGTGTGTGTGTGTGTGTGTGTGTGTGTGTGCGTGAGTGTGTGCGTGCGTGTTCAGTTCACAGCTCTTCTAATGTCTATATCTTCCGTTGGTCTCCATGGGATTTGTGGATGAAAGAAAAACAGGACTTTGACATCTTCGCAGCGCTCCTCTGTCTTTGTGTCTTTAGGTGATTGACGCTGCTTGTTCTTGTATCTCGGCTCCTTTTGAATGCTCTCTCAATTGCCAGGTTTCATTCATCACATTTTACTGGGCAAATGCCATAAGGTCTCACTCATACTTTTAATTGTTGCTCGCCAATATGCTCTCATTCAGGTTTTTCCCCATCACACATCAAAGCTTTTAAACTAACCCCTGCCATGGTAGTAAAGTGGAAGGTAATCAGGCACAGCAGTGTTTGTGGAATTACCTCACCACCATCAAAGCAACAGTGTGTGTGTGTGTGTGTGTGTCTGTGTGTGTGTGTGTGTGTGTGTGTGTGTGTGTGTGTGTGTGTGTGTGCGTGTGTGTGTGTGCGTGCGTGTGTTGCTAATCAGCCAAGGCCAGACATGCTCCCTGTGTAACAGAACCACAGGCTGCTAAAGGGACCAGCGTTCCCATGTTGACCATCCCCAAAGCTAAATCTGAGCTGGTATCTGTGTCGCTAGTGAGGTTTGTGTTGGTTTTATATGAGGGGGAAGAAGAGTGTGTTTGTTGTCCCTCTGTGTGAGGGACATTTACCTCAATTTTGCCCATGGTTTAGAGGTCACTACCCAGCACAGGGACAAGGACATGTGACAACCTGTCACTTTGACAAATGCGTAGTGTTGGGTTTGAGTAATTTATCCATGAACCTACAGTACCTACACCATAGGCTTAAGTCAAAGGATATTGTCCCCCTTATTAACGTACACAGATCTGCCATTATTTTTTCAATGTGTCTTGGGATTGGACTGATGGAAAATTGGATCTTTCATCTAGGTCAACACTACATGTTTCACTACATCGATCCTAATATTAAAAGTCATCAAAAGAGTCATAATTTCTGTATATTTTTCTCAGCATCAGCAGTTAAACAACACCCATGGAATTACAAACTGTAACAACACTAGCCTTAGCAGTGTACTCTTCCTCTATCCAGTGAGCCGACTGTGGTTAGTGCACTACCTTTTGGTCCCTAGTTTGATCCCAGCTAAAGTCACATGCACTGTACCCTCTATTTACTGCAAAATTATAAGGCTCCGTTCATACAGCTGCTAAATTTGTTTGTCAGTCCTCAATTTAAGTAGTCCTGTTACAAATGAAACCGACAACTGTGCTACGAGAGTCATACCAGAAGTGTGTTTTCTTAGAAGCTTATAAGAAGCCATGCATAATGTGGTGTATCAGGCAAGAAGAGTTCAGAGACTGAGCAATCCGTTTTCCTTCTCCACCCACGTCTTTGGCCTAAAGCTGAACAGGACAGAGACCTCCTAAATGTATACTGTGCTGCTCATCCCTGGTCTTGTGTACCCAGATGTTAAACCTTGAGCATGAATGAGCTTTTGTAAGGCCTCTGAATGGGCCTCTGTGTTCTTCAGCTGCAGACTCACCCCATTTACAGTTTTAAGCCTTATTCTCTCTATATCTAAGGGTAACATGGCATTTTGTCGTATTGTGGCAGATATTTTGTGTTCTCATTCCAACAAGTCATTTTAAGCATTTTTTTCTACAGCACTGATAGGTGCTCTCTCTGTCAATGTAAATTTGTATGGTTAGAAGAGATGGAGGAAGGTTTTTTATCTAAATCCTAGTGGAGGGTACAAGGACAGCTAGGAGTGGAAGACAATTGAAACCCAGTAGTGAATTCAGTCACAGTATACTCAACAAGGATGAGTCACAGATGTGTACAATGTACTGTAGAACATTTCTATCATGGAAGCATGTCAAGGCTTGTCTATTGATGAAGGTGAATGAAATCTAGAACGGTTAGTCCTTTTTTCAATATGTGCTCGCTAATCTACAATCATGTGACTTAAGAGACACAAGCTAAGCTACAGTACATGATCTAAGCTACTTAACATATTTCCCCATATTTCCACTATCAGCAGTTGCTCCATCTCACCTTTCCTATTGACGGTAATCTACAGTATATCCTCTGCTCTACTAATGCAGGCCATACGTAATACTCCCTCCTTTCCCTCACTACCCTCTATATACCATCTAAAGTTGCCTTTAATGTGACCTCTGTGTGTGTGTCCTGGACTCCTCGTCCTTCCTTGCCCTACATGTCCATGTCAAGAACCTGTGCAGTGTAGAGTGATTACGTAAGACAGGACAGACTTTGAGGGTTCCCAAGGAGAGCTGTGGAGTGCCACTCAAAGGCAGCCCACCCTGCCGTCTAATCACAGCTAGCCAACAGCCCACAGCTTTCTCATTTTGTCCCTCCGCCCAATTAATGGAGCATTTTACAGTCAAGGCTTTTAAGTGTCGGCCATTAAAGTCGCGCCTCATTGATTTCCCTAACGCGATTCGAGGAGTTGAGTGGGAGGTGTTAAGTCAGAGAGTTGTGATGTATTGTATTGCTGCTCTGTGTTTACAACTATTGATATTGATGAGATCGGCGTGGACGGTAGCAATTCAGGTAGCAATTATTTAGATCACTGATCAGGCTTCTGATGAAGATAGAGTTTTTCATGTTTCTCCACCCCTACCTGTCCAACAGTATTGCCTGGTTTGTCTTGTATTGGTCTTTAAATTAGGTTGTTAACAGTTCCACAAGATACTAGGTGAAAGTGTTTGGGGTATAAGTGATTTCAGAGACAGTATTGTTTCAAGTGATTCTAGTTTATTCTCTGGGGATAATGAAACAGAGAAACACATAACAGAATACAAAGAGAATGGGTGAGTCATTGTAGGGCTGATGGGATGCTTGTTGACTGATTCTGTGAGGCAAGATCATCCCATTCTTATAGCTGTACTGTATAGTTGCATTACTATGGGAAATAATTTACAAATGGTACTGTATTTCTTTTTCTCATGTTTGCAGGACCTGCAGAAGTCTCCAAAGATGTGTAAGTACATAAACTCTCATTACAGTAGACAATAAGTAACACACTCTTAGAAAAAAGGGTTCTTCAGCTTGCCCCTTGAGGATAACCTGTTGAAGAACCCTTTTGGTTAGCATGTAGAACCCTTTCCACAGAGAACTGAAAAGGCTTCTTCAAAGGGTTCTATTACATGGACAAGACAAAGAACCTTGTATTTTTCCTGAGGTATTTGGGGTATCAATGTGGACTTTGATATTCAGACTGAAAGATGTCACAAGAATCATGTTGCTAAACCGCAGTAGTACTCTCTCCAATCCTTTGTTTCTGTTAGAGAACATTCATAAAACATAATTTAATGGACATTCTAGCTGCATTGTAAATAATAAGCCCAGGGACCATTAACCTTGTTAAATAAATGTTTACATGACATCTTTTGAATGTTAGGGGAATGATGCACAATGCACAACCTTCAGCTTTGTCTGTCTTTAGACAACATTAAGACTCATGATGGCTACAATGACTACAGATCTGAAAGGGAAGGAAAAGATGGCAGTGTTGCTGTCTTTGTAATAAACAGTTTTGTTGTGTCGGTATTGAATTCCACTTCTGTACCCACGCAATTTTAATGCCTTGTGTAAAGTGTATGTCTAGGAAATGCCATTAGTTTAACAGTGATCGGGGTCTATCGCCCACCCCTACCTCTGCTGAAACCACTGCTCTTGATTAACTTGCTTGATTGTTCTCCTCCTATGCAGTAACCCAACATCGGAAATGTTAATTATGGGTGACCTCAACCTCAACTATTTTTCCTCTGTGTTTATTTCTGTGGCAGATAAGCATGTTACAGTTAAAAGGTAGAAAATGAAGGATAGAGCCAATCCCTGGTACTCTCCCGAGCTCTCTGAATGAATCAAGGAAAGAAACCTAGCCTGGACTAAGGGTAGATCTACTGATTTAGATACTGATTAGGTATCCTTCAGACAGCTCAGAAATAGATGTACTGCTATGATTAAGAGGGCTAAATCAGCCTTACTATTTATACACTATCTCTGAATCTGGTTGTGATTCAGTATGTTATGGTTCAGTTATGTTTTGGGTCATTGTCCTGCTGTATAATGAAGCGCCATCCAATGCGTTTGTAGGCATTTGCTTGTCAGCTTGGGCTGACAAGATGTTTCTGTTCACAATTCATCCTGCTGCTGCCGTTAGCAGTTACATCATCAATGAAGACAAGTAAGCCAGTTCCAGTGGACGCCATACATGCCCAAGCTATAACACCCCCTCCACCATATTTCACAGATGAGGTGGTATGCTGTGGATATGGAGCAGTTCTTTATTTTCTCCACACTTTACTTTACATCAGGCTGGTACATGTTAATCTTTGTCTCATCTGTCCACAAGACCTTTTTCCAGAACTCTGCAGGCTCTTTAAGATACCTTTTAGCAAACTGTAACCTGGCCATCCTGTTTTTGTGGCTAACTAGTGGTTTGTACCTTGCAGGACGGTAGTCTCTGACACATTCACGCCTTCCTCCTGGAGAGTGTTTCTGATCTGTGGGACAGTTGTTTTGGGGGTTTTCTTAATCATGGTGAGCATTCTTCGGTCATCCACTGTAGAAGTCTTCCTTGGCCTACCAGGCCGTTTGCGATTTCTGAGCTCACCAGTGCTTTTTTTTTCTTTTAATGATAATTCTGATAGATTTTTTTGTGATATTTCAGCCTCATAATGGCTTCCCCTACTTTCCTTGAGGTCTCTTTGGTCCTCATGTTGACAGACACCAATACCAGACTCCAAAGGCAAATGCAAAGCCTAGATTAAATACTAGACATGGAGAGCTCTCTTATGACTACACAAAACGTGACTGGAACACACCTGATGAACCAGAAACACCTGTCACGCCAATTGTCCCATGACTTTAGGGTACCCTGAAATAGGGGGACTATGCATAAAAGTGTTACCAATATGGACACAAATACCATCAAATAAAAGCTGAGAATCTCGACTTTAACAAACTTTTGGAGTGTAACCATAACCATTTCCTGCTCTACTGTTTGTTATTCCTGTATAAATGTCTCTCTTAGTATTGCAGTGTTATTTCTCTTATGTGAACCTTCTTATGTTTCTGTTCTTAAAGGAGCAATCTGGGATTGGTGCATCAATTTTTTGACTTTTAAATGAATGACATATCAATTCTTTAAGAATAGATAGATAGATAGATAGATAGATAGATAGATAGATAGATAGGTACTTTATTGATCCCCAAGGGGAAATTAAGGTGTTACAGCAGCTCTCATCACAAACAACAACAAAAATAAATAGTATAATAGAACAACAGAATAAAATTCATCAGACATCTGAAACATTATATACAGTAAGAACAGCCAGACTCTGATCACCCCAATCCAGCCAGCTGGAGGAGGAGTTGTACAGTCTTATTGCGGCAGGCAGAAAATATCTCCTATAGCACTCCTTAGTGCAATTACTAACTTATGAATGCCTCATGAGCTTAGTTCAACTGTCTTACCCCATCAAAAGCCATAATATAAGCTTGATTTAGTCCATTGTTTGTAAACAAACACGGTATAGCTTCAAAACATGGTGAAAACTACCATTTTGATTTTATGGACAGTCAGTCAGCTCTGTATCTGAATTTGAGAGTGGTTACATTTCTCCAGCCCCATCCCTTAGCTGTTTACCCAAAAGTGGCGGCGAGAACGCTTGGTTGTTATTTGAATCCCAGATTTCCCCTTTAAGAGCTGACCTAATCTGTGTTTCTTCTATCAATCAGGACAGACGATCCCTCGCCAGACGATGAGAAAAGAAGGTAAGAGCTTTGACTATTCTCTCTCTCTACCTCTTCCTCTTCTTCCTCTGAAAAAGCGCTTTTAATGTGATTAATGCATTGCACACACATAATACCCGTCTTGTTGTTGGTGGGTGTCTGACAGTGTATATTGTTTGTTATAGGCTGTGTGTAAATGAACCATTGACCTTCCTCCACTCTCCCTCTCCCAGGAACTATGGCGGGGTGTACGTGGGTCTCCCGACTGACATGACCAGTGTGGCAGCCAGTCAGTCAAAGTCCACACGCAAAGGTAAACAGGAAGAAGAAAGATCTTCCTTTGCTCAAACACAAATTAAACTTTATCCACACAATAACAGTAAAAACATTGTCAGATACAAATACACCCGCCCCCCATCTAGGGGGTAGTAGACTGAAATGTATGCATGTATCACTGAAATGTAAGTCGCTTTGGATAAAAGCGTCAGCTAAATGGCATATATCATATATTAGATGCTGCAGTACTCATTTGATGCTCAGACTAGCCTTATTGTGATAGGAACACCAATACAGCCTCCAATCACTTGCTTAACAACTGTTATGTAACTGCTACAAAAGAGTAGACTGTGGTGAAGAAAAGAAGTACTGTTCATAATAGTCTCTTTTGTACCATGTCTCAAGACTTGCCAGCTTGAATACTGTATCCGTCAGCAACAAGATGTTCTATAACAGCTATTAAATATGAAAGGAGTTGAGAGGCAAAGAGAGGTGTGTAGATGAGTGAAAACTTTTGTCATTCGTCATTCACATAGTCTGTTTGCCAAGGTTCGCTTCATAATGGTGAATCGATCTGTTGCTGTCCCCATAGACTGACAGGGAGGTATTGTACACGCAATCTTGTATAGATTGAATCTATAGAAATATGCCTTAGAAGGGTAGGTGTGTGTGTGTGTGTGTGTGTGTGTGTGTGCGCGCGCGTGCGTGTGTGATCCGTGTAGAATCAAAAAGACCATGAGAGAGTGATCTCTGGCTCTGGCTAGTTTTTGGTTCTGAAATTTAGTTACAGCAGGCACAGGAGTTTATGAGGTTACAGAGCAGGACCATTAACAGCCATGGGCAGTCTCCAGAACATGTGGCAGATGATAGGCCTGAAGAAGAGGGGCATCTGCGTGCTCGTTTGAACGAGACAGACTGGAGACTGGAGGCTACATATTAGTGATGTTGGACTTCACAAGGTTGTGTGTTTGTGTGTGTGTATGAACTTGCGTGGGTGTGTGCACGCCAGGGGAATTCAGTAGGCAACACCAGATTGTTTTCCCAAATCCAGGTCCAATCCACAATTGCTGTAATTCAAAAGGCCGTCTACCTGCTGGAGTTATGGAAGGTAAACATTGCATCTTAAACCAAAACACGAGGAATTGTGTCAGTATCTCATGTGCATCACTCTCCCCTCCCCTCCGAGAGACTATAAATTCTCCAGCAGAAATAAATATGCTCTCCTTTTGGTTAGAAGAATCTACTACAAATGTTCAATAAATAATTCAGTAATAGCAAATAGCGTGCGTAGAGCATTCTGCCTTCTTCATCAAACTATGTATTGTTTGAGGATCCCACTTACCTTTCCTTTAATTGATGGCAGTAGCTATCCTACCTTCATCAGTTGTCACAAAAATTAAATATAAAAAGTGTCATGCCAATCTAGCTAGCTTGCTAATATAGCCAGGCTATATGGATTAAATGTTATTACTGGATCAATATCTAGCTGCAGCTTGAAAAAGCTACAGCTGTCTAATGTGATAATGTTATGTTAGCTAGCTACAGATGTTTGCCTTGTCTGGTACTTGGTAAGCAAGCATACCTACATAACAAAGAGGTGGCAGCTGAGTAACATGAAGAAATACCTTGAAATAATAACATATTTGGCTGATAGCTAGCTACTTGCACTAGCAAATGTAGCTATAGTGATAAACCGTGATAAACGAGTGCCTCCTGGTATTTTGACGAGCCATCTAGCTAGCTTCCCCTTTGATAGGTATAATGTAAGGTCCAAAAAGGAATGTCATAGACCTCCCTTAGATATAACAAGTTAGTATCTAATAGCTAGTATGTAGTTTCTCTGGCTACACTGCTAAAGTTAGCTTCTTGTTTGTGTGGAGAATAGAATAGAGCATAGAATGGCTATATATTTGTCTAGCTAACTAACGTCAGGTTTCTTCCAATGACTGAATGCTGAATGAAACATATTTGTGACATGGCTATAATTGATGCCAAATTGATACATGCCAACAGTCAGCGTAATTTAGCTTACATTTGTGGTAGCTAATGTAACAGAGAGGAGAGCATATTTATTTCTGCTGCCAGGAGAATAGAATGAGAATCTCTTGGAGGGAAGGGGAGAGTGATGGGAGAGCACATACAAAAAATAGTTGGTTTTGTTTTGAACTGAAAGCCTGTGGGCTTTTGGTTTAACCTTTTGGTTTAACCTTACCTTCCACAACTCAAGCAGGTGGAGCCTTTCAAGTTCCATTGATCATGGATTGGGCATTTAAGTGTTTTATATAATGTTCATTCACTGTCCTTTTTCCTACCTCAGACTAACAATCATGGAAGGGAACCACTTACACATAACACAGGTATGCCACAAAGTCTCCTAGCTTTTCTTGCAAACATGTTTCAGTTTTGCTCTTGTTATGAAGCTAGAGAAAAATAACACAAGCATGCAGTTTTCTACAATCGTATCTTATTATTGTATTATTATTATTATTATTATTTTATTATTATTATTATTATTATTATTATTATTACCTGGTGGCAATGACCTTTCTGTGTCCTCTCTGTCTTTTCAGAACAGTATATATTCACTCACATAGAGACATGTGCTTTGTTTCTGACTCATCATCACAAGTCTCCAACACACTGGAATAAGACTGAGACAGAGACTATACCAAGGGGCATCAGTGCAGAGATGAGGTCAGCCTGCTGGGGTCCTGATGAGGAAACTGCCTCAGAGTGACACGGATGGACCCTCAATGGAAGCCCTGTCATAGGGTCCACCCCCCGTCACCCTGGCAGAGTGCTGGGCATCAGACCAGTCTGGTGGCTTTGGGGGGGCAAAAGTGGGCATCACCACCAAACGGGCATCTGGGTCAGTGAACTGGAACTCCTGTTATGCAGGGAAGAGATGGAAGCCACAGACAAATCCAGCTAGGACTCTTGACAGGCTCATTGCAATAATAATCAGAGTGCATCTATTTTCAACTCAGTATTAAGGATTTATTGGTATGGCTGGTTTAGATGTTTTATGTAGAGAGAGCTGAACTCAAGACCCTACAGACACTCAGAAGGAGGCAGTGGTATAAATGTATTTACTTTTGTGACAGTGGTATAAAGTCAACCAGAGATACTCATTATTTATTGAAATAACCTACTTGGAGATATTGTGTTGGGGATGGTCGCTGCTATTGCTTTTTTAACTACTTGCATGTACTCTCGGTACTCTCGATCAATTCTTTCCAGCACTGTTACTTGTCACCCAGCAACTATCGTGGATGCGTAACCAGGCTAGCCCAGTACAGATAAGCTCGGCTCAGCTCAGCTCGGTGATAAGGGTAAAACAGCTTACTTGTGGTACCCACTGCAAATCCTCACATGCATTGATGCTAGCTTGACTTCATTGTAGCAAGAGTTTGTTATGCGTCATACAGGCCTCTGAGAGTGGGGTCATCATTTAACTTCTGCCCCAGACTGATTGCATTATACATGAGCGTATGACTCAAGATACGTTAGAGATTTTGTCTCTTCCTTTTTGCTTTTGTTCTGCAGTGGTTTGATTTAATCCGAGGTCAGACTTCAATATTAAACTGGTCTCCATGCATGCTTTAAAGCGAAGAATCAGCAGATGCTCTGAATGACCCACATATTGAGGCCCTTATCAGCCATTTTAGAATCTGTGTCACCATACACTCCTGAACTCCACTTTTTTACAAATAATGTGTACAATCTGCGATCCATCTGCAATTTAAAATACATTGTATTTCCCATATTTGTATGTACAATGTAATCATGAATATAGTGCAAAATATTTGTCATTGAAAATATGTACAGAAAATTGCATGTTTTTGATATTTGAAGCAGATGAATCGCATTGCTTTGAATCGGGTCACCCAAACAGATTTGTATTAAATTCAGTATTATATACTATTATAGGATTACAGTATATCAGGTGTGAATGGCAATCTATGACAACAATACAATTTACACCATAATGTCACCAAACATAGGTGGGAGGGCTTAGGGGAATAAACTCCCCCCATTGGTCTCATGGTCATTTATCAGGCTCATGACAAATTTGTATTCTAATGAATGTAGCTACAGCATCTACACACATACCAAGACCCAAACAATGGTTGAGTGTAAACAGGTCAACCTCACACACACATGAGATTCAAGAGGCATTTGTGCCCCTCACCTCAAATCACTATCCTTCCCCTCCCATCCTGGATGAAAATGTGTATAATAGGTGCTCTGCAACAGTACTGTCCACATAGTCATCTACAGATTCTTGGATGTTCACCATTTGTATGGTTCCAAAATATCATTACTTTGTGAATAGAAGCTTCATAGATATCCTAATGGCAAGTGTACATTTACTTCCTGGAATAGTCATTTGATGATGATATGTTATGACACATATGCACACATTTTGAGTAAAATGCCCCTTCAAGCTTACAAGTTGCAATGGCTAACGATTCAAATCGCCTATTTCTCACGCTACACCGCTACCAAACACTGAGAATACGTTCTGTAGGGTCTCTTTTCATTGATGTCCTTATTTCCTCTCCGTTCAGCCTCCTCCGGTTTAACTGAGTCAGTCCTTTGGCCTCTGGCCTTTGGCTTTTAGTGTTGCACTCTGCCTCTTCATCTTTATTCTGCTCTCGCCAACTCCTTTACCCTTTACTGACATCCTTACTGTAATGCAACGATGAATGTCACTGCGTTGATCACGCTTTTTCAATTAACCTGACTGAAGGATATGGATGAAAAAATTGTCTCAAAGTGCTGTATTACTGCATCAAGTTTAAATGATGCCTCATTGTGAGTTAATAACCAAGCCTAGCAGGATACAGTTTGAATGTGGCTCAGGGCAGAGGAAGAGGTATTGAGCTCCATGGACGCCTGACAAAATTATATTCTGGTTCCTTGTCAACCGTATATATCTAATAGATATGAGTTATAACATCTCATAGAAAAAACTGGTATAATTTCTTGCTGCACATGATTATAAGAACAGGCACTTATATTGTGTGGAAATATTTAAATGCAACAGAATTGTGTCTATTGTGTTTTATTTATTCAAGCATAGATGTCTACCCCAACACATTTGGAGAAATTTAATGATGTAAGATGAATTTTATATTCTATGGATGACTTTTTATGCCATTGACCACTGTATGTAACAACATGTATATCATGCCATAAGCGACAATGTCAGAAATATCCACTGAATTACTGCTTATTCTAACAGACACAGCCGTTGCCCTCACTCAAACATACATACTAAGTATCACATACACATTGACAGTAAAGATGACTTAGAACCTCAATGGTCCTATAACTTATATTCATTGTCCACACTGTCATATTACTGATCTATTTATGATTAAAGTGTTTTATATTGTCTGTGCACAGCTGTGGTTATTGATTGTGGTCTTTGTGAAATGCGATCTGCCCTCGCCCCATCAATATGATCTGGTTTTAGGGATTCTTAGTGGTCTTATAGACTGTTGGAACCAAACTGAGCAAAGAAACATTTGTCATTATTGAATGAGTTCCCTCCAGCGGTTGGAGTGTAACATGATCAATCACTCCTCTAGCTCAGTAATTGACTGGATGGGGAGAACATGGAGGGATAGAGGAGGAGAAGGAGAAAAAGGTTTCGCCAAGGAGAGCTTCAGGCATTTCTCTTTTCACACACTGTCATTGTCCTCAAGTGGGGCACTTCACCAATTCCCTATTGAAAAAGCCATGCTAGTCACTCTGAGTACAGCAAAAGCTTCTGCTGTATTGAAAGCGTCATTGCACTTTTAATAAGGTATCGAGTGAGTATTGACATGCACTATTTATGTAGCCAGAGGTTTACTAATGCCTGCACACACACACAAACAGACACACACACAGACGCACATGCGCAAGCACGCACACATACACCGAGATAGAATGAGTAAGAGCACACTGCCCAGACTTGTATAAAGAAGGCTCTGTTTCAGTCTGTGAACCATTATAGACCCACAGTACCTCCTCCATTATTGCTATCATATGACCTGCCATCTTTAGCACCACCACACAGAGCTCCCTGCTGCTAATGATATTGTGACATTTCTCAGTGGACAAGCACCTTCTACAGGCAAATGTCGGAAAAATCTGTGTTACATTTGTGAATTATGAAGGTTTTAGACATATAATAATGCAATAAATAAAAGGAGGATTTTATAAAGCTTATTTGGGTGCCATGTTACCTGTAGACTGTTTGAATCTCCTCTGTCTGTGTGTGGTGGCATTGATAAGAATCAGTATGTGTGTAAGGGTGTGGATGTGTGCGTGCGTGTGTTCGTGCATGCATGTGTGTGTGTGTGTGTGTGTGTGTGTTTGATGACGGGTACGTGATGGATCACACATCCTTAATCACGTAATCAGTACATCTGGTCACCACCGGATCCCAGCTGCTCTGTCTCCTGCTGAAATCTCCTATCAACTGTGGTGTTTCTCCTTCCTTTTTACCTGTTATATGTTCTAAAACACCTGAGTGAGGTGTTTCTCTGCTGGTTCCAGAGTGATGTGGATGTACTGTAGGAGGAAGAAAAGGGCACAGAAATAATGTATCTTATAGTGAAATATACAGTACTTAACTAAACAAACTATTTTCACTTTTGAGCAACATCTGTGTGAATCACTTTGACCACTCAGAAAGTGAACAACATAGATGAGTCCATAAAAATAATAATAAAATGAAGAGGCAGAACTTCACAAGACTATCACTTGCAATTCCACTCCTTGCCAACAGATGTCATTACAGCACAACCAAAAATATTGACTTCAAGCCTACCAATGGAGCACCCTACCAGGATTCAAAACACCACATATTTGGTAGGATTCAAAACACCACATATTTCCATCTCCGTTCTCCATGTAAAGTGAGATGCATGGCCTTCTCATGCCCCCTAGGCCTCTAGCTGTCTCTCTGCCCTGAGACGGAGTGGCCAAAGCCAGCAGCTCTCTCCAGTAGGTTGATGGGGCTGGAGTAGCACTAATCTTTGGTTTAGGAGTCTAATCTAGCTCAATGACTCTAACAGGGCGCTAATCACAGTTTGGTGGAGCGGTGCTCAAGCTTTTCTATTGCAAGCCACTTTAAGGCCGAGATGTCCCGAGAGCTTACCCCTAATGATGCTGAAACCTGAAAATTGATGTTTTTGTGGCAAACATTCTTGGTAATGTCTGGATATGGCTTATTAGGATGGTGGAGGTGGTGTAATGGTGTGGGGAATGTTTTCTTGGCACACTTTGGGCCCGTTAATACCAATCAATCATGGCTTGAATGTTACAGTCTATTTGAGTATTGTTGCTGACCATGTGCATCCCTTCATGGCCACAATTTACCCATCTTCTAATGGCTACTTCCAGCATGATAATGCACCATGTCACAGAGCAAAAGTCGCCTCAAACTGGTTTCATGAACATGACAATGAGTACAGTGTTCTTCAGTAGCCTTCCCAGTCACCGGATCTGAATCCAATAGAACACCTTTGGGATGTGGTAGAACGGGAGAGTCACAGCTTGAAAGTGCACCTGAAAAATCTGCAGGAATTGCGTGATGCAATCATGTCATCATGGACCAGAATCTCAAAGGAATGTTTCCAACATCTTGTGGAATCAATGCCACAAAGAATTGAGGCTGTTTTGAGAGCAAAGGGAGGCCCTACCCAGTATTTGTATAGTGTTCCTAATAAAGTGTTGAGTGAGTGTATGTCATTATATGGGCCAAAAGACATGGCGAGGAGTAGGGTATTTTTTTAGCAATAGTGAAAAGAAAACTAACATCTTTCTACCTATCGAGGATTTACATTATCAAATGTTAACTGTTTGATGCACCAAGATATACAGTACAATGAAGAAGTACTGTAGGCCGTTGTGTCACAGAATCTGCACTGTGCCTCTGTTAGGAACTGGGCCTCAAGGCTAAGCTATGCATGTTCTGTACCCGTGAGGGACAGGCCAAATTAAAGAGACCAATGAGGACAACAGATATCATGCAGGCACAACACACCTCTTATGCAATCTCCCTGTGCTGCGGAGGAGTGCGGTAATGTAAGTGTGTGTGTTCCTCCATTCGTCTGGTCCAAGGCCTGGCTGTCCTGTACAGGCATCATCATCACCCAGCCAGCAGTACTTAGTACAATGAGACTGCTCTCGTGTTCTCACCGCATGTTAGACTGAATGTCAAGGTCTCCCTTCCTCTGAAGACTTCGCTCTGTCACTCAAAGCCATGCACTGGAATGTTTGTTGGAGTTTGAGGAGTGGGTGGGGGAGTGGGAGTGGGAGGACGCACAATACTCTTAACCCACTGAACAGAGAAATTGGGACTTCCCTAATAGAGGGTCAGTGTCGGCCATGGTGGCTCCTTAGGCCCTTAGGTCTTGCCCCCTTGGCCCAGCCTAGAGTGTCACTGGCTATGGGGATCCAACGTCTGTTGGGCCAAGCTCCACTCCACTCCACTCCACTCTGCGCTCCACCTCTCCTCTGCTTCCATGTGCTTCCAATCACAGACAAAGGAGAGAGGCGGCCCTGCGCTGTGCTGCGCTGGGCTGTTCAGCATGTGGTTCCATTTAGAGCAGGTGAAACAATGTAGGAAAATAGATCCGTCATCCGTCGCATTCCGGAGGCCAGTGAGAACGGTGCTAAATCATAGCAAAGCTAATCCTGGGGAGGGGGGGTAGAAGGGGCGGTTGGTTTCTCTTACAGGGCCCATGATGGCCCCTGAGCGGCGCTTCAAAGCTCCACAGGGGGCCTGATAGCTCTCCCTCCCTCTCTCTTTCTCTCTCTCTGTATCATTTGATTGTTATTGTTTTTCGCTTCTCTCATTCTCTCTCTCTCTCTGAAGTCCTCTGTTATTATATTTGTGGTTTGGGATTCCACCGGCTGTTGCCCACTCTGACCCCCTCTGTCTCACAAGTCCCCAGGTGTTCTTGCTAAAAACATCTGAGGAAATATCTAATATGATTTGGGGCAGAAGGAGGGAGGGGATGTTTTTGACCTCTCCATATTCTACAATATGCACCAGCTCGGAGTCCGGAGGCTGAAAAACTGACTTCAACTGATTATATCAGAGCGGTAACCCTCCCTCTACCTCCTGTCTCCTCCTGCTGCTGCTCACGTGAGTGAGCACTTGGCTGGGGTTGATAGAGGGCTTGCATGTGGTTGTAGTCAGATCGGCCATGCTGCTCGCTCCCTAGCTCACTAACTCTGTTGGAAAGTATGTAGGTTAACACAGCACGTGGGACCCGGACATCTCACTCTCATTGAGCTTTACAACCCTGAGGAGCACAGACATGGCGTGGGTCTGAAGCCTGTAAATCACTGGATGTTATCCGTCCAGCTACTTTACAGGAATTAGCTAGCCCCCGCTAGGCCCATTCACCAGCACCCAGTAAAGCTCTCACGTGCAAGAATAAAAGGAAAGGGGGGATGAAAGAGAGAGAGAGATGTTGTATTTTTAGCTGAGGCAAACGGCCATCGATTGCACACAGAGCCACATGTCAACTGGACTCTCCATTAGCAAGGCCTGTGTTGGTGATTACCATGTCGCTAACACCATTTTAGGGGAGGCTAACCTTTTCTGAATGCTTCCATGGCATCCTGGGAAATACAAAGGTACAATCCAGAGTAGTTTTTTTAACCCGAATTGCGAAAAAAACGTGTCGGCTTAGTTTCCATTGGGACTCACAAGGCATGTGCAGTGTGAACACCCCCCCCACACACACACACACACACACACACCAACATTCCATGAACCTCTCCAAGTTTTTATATTTATGTAAAACCAGAAATTAAAGTTAACATTAATTTGTTCTGCAGTCCATTTTCCTTTTAAGCTAATGAGCATGAGGAATGTTCCCATTTTCCCCTAAAAAAAATATATTTTCTTTCCTTTTTTTGTCTTTTACTGGCTCCACTAAACCGGCATCTTTTTTTAGACATCACATTTTCATTTAATTTCAAAATGGGCTAGAACTCAGAAAATACAAGCGGCATTAGATGTACTGACCTAAAATGTGTTTTTACAAGCTCATAAATTGCAGTGCACTTTGATTGCTGATTGTAGTTAATATCAGGAAACAGAAGATTACAGTCCATTAGGCACATGTCCCAGGACTGATTATACCAACTCTCTCTCTTTTTATTTTCTCTCTCTCTCTCTCTCTCACTCTCTCTCTCCCTTTTACTCTCCCTCTCACTCTCTCCCTCTCCCACCCTCTCTGCCCTCCCCCCCACCTCACTCCCGTCCCCTCTTTCTCCCTCTCTTTTCATACCTGTCCCTCTCCCTCACTCCGAACCTCCCTCTGCTCTATTTGTGTATCTGCCTGTCTCCTATTGCTTCTACTGGTTCTCGTCCCTCCTCTCTGAATAAGTTGTATGGCAGATCATGGCCAATGGACACAGTTCATGATAATGTCTCCAAACAGAAATGGGTAAAACAAAACTGCTGGATTACTGTTGCAGAGTACGAGTTTTGCTTAAAGTGGAATTTTACCCTGTAATCCAGGGATTTGTTGTTTTCATTAGTCAAATAGTAGACACATGGACAAAAAATGTTTTATTAAAACGATTTCTGAGTCAAGTTATCTCGCTTTGAATGCCCTATTGCTGCTTTCTGGGAATTATTGGCATAGTAGAGCAGGGTCAGAGTGCAAAAACTCTCGTCTGACGCTTTTTAACATGGTAATAGAGTTTTTAAGGAAGTAAATACAGACCTCGCATTCCGATAGCTATGATGCAGCTGCACATAAAATGATAAAGTTGGAGACGGTATGCATCGTTGATTGATCAGAAACACATCAAAATGGATTTAGGATAAACTTGCCCTTTAAGTATGATAGCACACATCCCTGCCTCTCCTACCACTTAGCTGGCTAGGGCTGGTGTTTCCCAGCAGGATAACTCAAATTCAGAGTTTGAATCCAGTTAGGCTGCACCCATGGACACAGGAAGTCCCTCCCACTTCTTATGAGTGGCGCTTAATCAGGCCTGTGACTTGGCAGCGCTCTGCTCCCCTCCCCTCCCCTCCATGCCTTGGTTCCCCTGCACGACCCAGGCCCTGCATTGTCCAGAGGGAGAGTCAGCCCCATTAAGGAGCTAATGAACCGCATCCTAGAATCTGATAGCAGTTTGACCCCTAATCAGATCTCCGCTAGCCACTGCCTCTCTGTTCCCTAGTCCCCTTCCCTCTCACTGGACAATTAACCCTGCAATGAATCACCTCCACACAGCTGCAGGATCACATGGAGTACAGTCCCCGACCCAGTCAGCCCCTCTCTCTCTCTCTGGGAAAAAGGGTGGGGGATACGGGCCGATGAGGGAGTGGATAACGTGTAGGGGTTGGGGGGCTACAGATGTAGCAACCCCATGGTGTTTGAAGTTGGAGACTTATGGTTGGTGTAGGGGGTGAAAGGCCCCCTCAAGAGTGTGTTTTATGGTTTTGGATGAGAGACTGGATTTTGGATTAGAGTTCTAATCCCCCTAATGAAGGTCCAACTTCAGTGCTGCAGTGTTGTGTAAACTGTCAAGGTTGTAATGCATGCTCCACAGTGACAGATCCAGCTCCCTGTCTTTCATCATTAAGTAAGGCTAGCTAGCTACACACAACCACAGCTAATCAAGATGGTGAGTGAGTGAGTGTGTGTGTGTGTGTGTGTGTGTGTGTGTGTGTGTGTGTGTGTGTGTGTGTGTGTGTGTGTGTGTGTGTGTGTGTGCGCGTGTGAGCGTGTGTGTGAGAGAGAGTGCTTAATCTCTCCATCAGTTGTTTTTAAGGGTAGTGGGATATTTACAAAGGCCATGATTATGCTTTTGTCCATAAGGTCCTCATCAAGTTGCCCTTTAAACATGCAATACTGAATCATTCAGTGTTCACTTCTCGTTTCCTGAAAATTCTCTTGATGTGTGATTAACCGCTATCACATCGCCATCCTCCTGTTGAGATTAGGGCATTTATTTGCCTTGATGTTGACTTTGTTTAATTTCAGTCAGTGCCTCATTAAATTTTCTTTGAGAGCTGTTGATGGGATGTTTCCGCTTTATAGTCCACTAATGTAGGGCAGATTTTTAGATAATTTGGCCTACTTCTGGAAAGTTGTTTTCGGGGAAATATTTTGTACAGTACGTACCCATTTCATAACGTTGTCCCAAATAAGCATTTTCATTTTTTACCAGTCAAAATTAATATGCTGACGAACTCAATGATTGAACTAGTATTTTGAAAGGACTTGAACTAATCTGAAGAGTTCATGAACTCCTGCATAACAACCTTATCTATTGGTTGAAATAAACTTGACAGCAACTAACTCATATACATGACCACCCAACGCCACCACCCTATCTCTCTAAAAAGCATCGCCTTAAAACAAGAAGCAGTAAACAACATTATCTAAGTGCTCACCACGTGGGACACCACACTGTGTTTTAGTGAGTGGAGGAACAGGAAAACAAGACTCCTCCACACACAGAGGCGGTAAGCCCTCTCTCTCTAATTATGCTATTCTAAGGCCTATAATGATCACTCTCTCTCACTCTCTCTCTCTGTTGCTCCATGAAAACCATCCACTGCAGGGCTATATACCATGTCTTCCCCCAACAAACCCAACCAACAGAGCTATACACAAACCTCAGTGCCAAGCCGTTAGCTAGCTACTATCCTCCCCACATCCTCTCACCTCTTCCCCCCTTACACCGCCCCTATATATCCACCCCTGGCTCCAAGGCATCATGGTCCCTTCAAGCACAACTGCTCGTGCCACCTCCCACCCCTGTGCTACAGGTCATTAAGCGTACCCTGTGGCCTGTGCTCGGTGGTGGTAAGAAGGAAAAGTAGAGAAATCCCCCAAAAACTAGTGTGGTGCTGACAGACGTCCAGCAGTTGCCTTTGTTTGGGGACAAAAGCCTTTTCCCCTGCGACCGTGCTCTGTTGGAGGGGTTGGTGGTGCCTGCCCAGTAAGATTAGGGGAGTTATGTAAAATGAAAGATGCCAATCTGATGTGGCGTGGAGTGCACACTGCTGCAGCCGCAGGGTTCAGGGGTGCTGAGTGATCTAGAGACTTGTCAGCAGTTGTTAGGGATACACCAGGGCACCGTGTACCAGAGCTAGAGGCTATCTTGTACACTCTATGGACTCCCCATTCTGTGGTAGACTCACTCTTATGTAATGTATAGCTGACTCAGGATCATGTATAGTCGACTCACTTGTACATACAATGTGGTCAACTCATTATTCCACCGCATGGCCTCTAGGTTCAAGGTCTTGTTTGCTTTGGAGCTTAAGGAGCCCCTGAAGATCAGCCTGCTGGTCTCTCTTTAAAGCCTGGAGGGCGGTCAGTGTGGTCTATGGCCCCCTACAGCCATGACTGCAGCAGCTCCCATCATCTCTCCAGGAGACGAACTTGAGGAAAAGAGAGAGCTCCACCACTAGGGAATGAGCTCTGACAGGCCCTGTAATCAGAAGGGATATGAGACATATTTGAGACGTGTTTGAGACAAGTTTTGAGACAGCCACCCCAGACATACTATAACTAGGCTTGGGGGGCACAGTTAGGCTGGCTGTGACTGTGGTTGATCCGGGAACAAGGTTAAAAATAGCATGTGGTGACCCTGGTAACTCGTGATGACATGCTGGTCAGATCAGCCACTGGATCCATCCGCGGCTAGCTCACACTCCAATACACATCTGACACTATGGGGAAAATGTAGAGGGAAAAAGTATTGCTGGCCAACAAGATAGGCCTCTGCCATGCTAGCAATGTTAGCCTCAAGTAAAGGGTAGGGCCATATTCAGTGTAGTGTTAGCACTTTTCTTCTGGCTATGCTAGGCTAGCAATATTAGCCTCAAGTAAAGGATAGGGCCTTTTTCTTGTAGAGTTAGCATTCTTCCTCTGAAACTGTCATCGGGTATGCTATGTCAGGTTTATCACCACCCCCCATTGAAAGAAAAGCTGCAGCTGCATCTCCTGACATACCATGAGGAGAGGAGAGGTCTGCACTCAACAGATTAGCGGTGGCTCAAGCTAACAGCACACAGGTGGCAAACGTCCACTCCATCTGTCAGTAAGACAGAGGTTGTCTTAAGGCTGACCTTGTTGAAAATAGTCCTTGCAAATCATCTGCATCAATCACTGAATCAATCAATTCATGGAATATAAACAAATATACTCATGTTGAAGGATTCAGAGACAACAATATGATACATGCAATCTAAACATCAATATCCATCCACTAATATGAAAGGCCTTGGCTCATGAACCCGTTCAAAGTGTGTCTATCTGTTGTTAGATTAGGACATAAAGAGCTGCTTATTTGATTTATGAAGTTATGAAGTGTTGGTCGTTGGCTAGAAAAGGGTCTGTTTTGATTTGACCTATGACCTGACCCTTATAGGCCAGGTTAAGAGCTGCTACTTATGTAACCGCACAGCTGCTGTTTGACTTTATCACTGATGTGATCCTTGTAATGGGTAACTGTGAGATCCACAGAGGGCGGGAGGAGAGAGATGTGGAGGTGTGAGAATGTGTGTGTGTGTGCGTGTTTGTGTGTGTGCATGTGTGTGTGTCTGTGTGCGTGCGTGTGTACTGGAGGTAAGTAAAAAGTATATGTTTGCCAAATTATAACACATATTGGTTAATATCACACTCGTTGGATCCAAAGTGGATCAGAGCGTTTAAAACGTGTTGTGCTTGTGTGTACGTGCTTGTGTTTGTGTGTGTGTGTGTGTGTGTGTGTTTGTGTGTGTGTGTGTGTTTGTGTGTGTGTGTGTGTGTGTGTGTGTGTGTGTGTGTTTATGTGGGTGTGTCTTCAAAAGTGTGTTAGTGTGTCTGTACCTCTCTAACAGTCCCCTGTTATTACCCTCTCTGCCTGGTGATTACCGTGGTAACGTGGCCTCTGGTGGTGCACCTGGGGAAGCTCACACCTGTCCCAGCCTTGCTCACCTCTAAAAATGATTTAAGGCCTCCCGATTTACACCCCTGTCCATGCTGTGTCCAACAGACCACTTGATTTTCACATATGTGAATCAGTAGGTAAGAATGCTTAACTGTGGTCCCAGAGCTCTTATGTAATGGCGTAGTGAGAGCATGAAATTCCACCCAGCAGAAGAGATCCGCGCCTGCTGGGACATGCTGTTGTGTAGAGTGTGTGTGTGCGTGTATGCATGTGTATGTGTGTGTGTGTGTGTGTGTGTGTGGGATGGCTGATAACCATCATCACTCCTAATCCGGAGCTCTCAATGTGATGGCTATGTGAGGATGAGCGATTTTATGTTAACATACATCTAATGTCGGAGGGGTGTATGGTTACATGCATGCCTTTTTACATTACTACATGTCTGATCTACAGGGCAAACGTGGGGCCATAAAATCTATGTTTACAACGATGAGAGTATAACTGAGTGTGAAATAGAATCACTGTTGTTGAGGAGGACAATGGAAATTCAGCTCTGAGTGGTTACGCAATGTGATGATAAGAGAATAAACTGAAGTGCTATGGGAACGTCAACGTAAGTGCTTTAGGAAGTTCATGAGGAGCTACAGTAGGCTGGTCAAGGAATCATGCTGTTCGTAGAGAGGCAGGGTTTTCAGTCTTTGTTGGAGCATGGAGAGAGAGAGAGAGAGCTCTGTGATCTAGCCTAGCTAGCTTGTCTCACTGTTAAAGGATATGTAGAATCACATTGCATTTCAACAGGTATCAGGTAACAATTTTCAGGGGTTGGAAAACCATTCCTCCTGAGAAGAGAGGCATTCATTTGTTTTAGAAATTTGTTTAGTTTGTTTGACACTATACACTTTTCTAAAGTGTGGTTTTGTCTGTCTATGACTGCATTTGATTAGAGCACCTTGTTATATAGTATCACTCCTAGCCTTTTTGTATTACCTTCTGCTAATTTCAGGTACTATACAACACAGTCAGTCAGTTAAAAGACAATACCCTCCTCTCTTATGCTGACAACTCGACTGAAAAATGGGAAACTGCGCGGCGGCCATTTTTTACACGTTGGTGTGAAAGGTGAGAGGTCACGACCTGAACAGACCTTACTTTTCAAAACTCTCTAATATAGCACTTCTGTGTGACAACACCAAGGCTGGTTCTAGAGGTAGCTCACAGGCTAAAAGGTCACCCAAATAGTGTCTCTTTTTGCTGTCAGAATACTCTGTATATAGCCTACATGTTTCCCCTAGCATGGCCTGTCAGGAGGTAAACAGAAGAAAAAGATTGAATCTCTACTCTCTGTGTTCTGCCAGACTTGTGAGGTGAACATGGTGCAGAAAAAACATAAATTCTCCCTTGACCTGTGAGGGGGGGCTAGGGAGCTGGGCTGGCTTCCATTCCCAGAAACGAAGAGAAAGAATCTCCCGATTCAGCAGCTGAACAAAAACATGCTACAGTACTACCTCCACATTCACCCCCCCCCCCCCGAAAAAGAGAGGGTCTGATGTCTGGGTGAATGTTGTTCCTCTCGTGCTGGTCTCCCAGTGATTTATTTCCCCCTATGCGGCAGGGAGAGAGAGACAAAGGCAGAGCTGAACCCAGGAGGTGAAAGGCTGCTCCGTGTACATACACAGAGGTATGCAGCCCCCAGCCCTCAGCACCCCCTCCCAAAAACGGCCCCTCATATATCATACATACGCCACCTCAAAAGTAGGTAAATAAAAGGGAGGTTTGGGATGGGGGTGGGGGTGGGGGACTGCAGTTCTTGGGCACTGGAGGACGGGTCCTGGGATGGAGCCAGTAAAATGTATTATGGTCCAGTAGCCGAGTCTAGCATACAGTATAGTGGAGCCTAGCCAAGTCCAGTCCAATGCAGCCCAGTCCATCCCATCTCGTGTGAGACAGAGGAGCTGAGTTCAAAGCCCTCCTTCTGTCTGGAATGTAGCGGCCGCTCTCACATGTCTGAAGGTCCACAGGATCAGATGCCTCGGAAGAGAGGAATTAAAACAAAAATGGAGAGAATGAAAGAGGGGAGAAAATTGAATCGACATGGGGAGGGAAGGAGAGTGCAGTGTACACACACACGAGAGAACATATGCATGCACTGAAAAACACACACACACACACACACACATACATTCCTCCTTAATGAAGTCAAGCAGGAGCGATCATCTCAAACAGGGAGAGCCGTCAATCTGGGCGCTTCGGCGGCACCTTGAAGGGGAGAAAAATAGGCCTAGCTGCTTCTATTAAAAGGAACCCATCACCCTTCACCCACTCCTCCACTTACATGCCTTATTGTGTGTCAGTCCCCCCCCCCCCCCCCCCTTCGCCCCCCCTCACACCCTCCACCCATCTACCAACCGAGTCTGAGTGAGGGAGAGAGAGAACAAGAGAGAGAACAGTAGAGAGCAAGAGATAGTGTGAGGGAGGGAGAGAGAGAGAGTGAGAGAGAGAGCAAAAGAGGATAAGGAAGAGAGAGAGAGAGAGAGAGAGAGAGAGAGAGAGAGAACGACAGCAAAGATCATAGCTTCTTCGCATCACTGTTCAAACAACCCCATTAAAAACCTGATGTGGGACAAATTGGGTAAGAAAACTTTACAACCTTTACCCTATTATTCTTTCAAATGTTCCACATTCGTCATTGACCTCACAAAACTCATTGGGTTTCCCACATGTACATTCATACATATCTACTAATCCACCTTTCTATGTTGATGCAGTCCCTGACAAGACATGTTTTTATAGAGGCCATCTTTGTTGCTTTAAACCCATACCTGATTGGCATCCCATAACGAAGTGTGGAGAATGGGAAAGAATCCCAGAGGAGGAGACCACATCCTACAGGAGTTTGTTCATAAATATACATACTGTAGCAGGCTACATCATCCTCCACCCATCTGGCCCTCATTGGACATTGGAGGTCGTACTATCTCAGTTATCTGTTATGCAACCCAATTCAACATCATCTCAGACTCCAGTGTGGAAGAGGTCCTGAGAGGTACACCTGGCCTACAGGGTCTCCCCTGGAGTTCAAGGTCCAAGGTCAGGCAAGCATCAGGCAAGCATCAGGCAGGGGCCAAGGTCAGGCCAACACCAATGAGTGAGCGAGGGGCAGGTCTGGGGGTACACCTACAGCGTTTCTCCAAGGTCAGGTCCACAAAACAGGAGTATGGGTAGGTGTAACATCTAGGATCTAGGGTCTAGGCGAGGTCTAACTCTAGGGTCCAAGGTGAAGTGTACAAGTCAAGGGTCTATGGTCTAACCCTGCGTGTGTGCTCTGGGGTGGGCTTCACTCTCTTATCCCTGGGCCTCAGGAAACGGCAGGATAGGGAGTTTTGTTTTTGGTCTGAAATGAGCTCTTCCTGAGTGGCAGTAGGTTTATTGTTGTAGGGAAAGAGGAGAGGGTTGATGCCTATAGGTAGTATGGGAGGGCAGTGAGCTGTGGAGCACCTGGAATGCATTACATGTCCGTCTCCTAGTCGAGAACGACTGCACCTCACAACATCTCACTCTCCATGTGGTCCGGCAGCTACACAGGCCTCTTGTTACAGATTGATCAACCTACGGCACGCTAACAGGCTCACTCACAGTCACAATAGCCATTTTGGCTGTTTAATTCTGAGGTAACTAACTGTAGTATTATACTCCACTTCCTTAGCTTCAATATTACTGGGTTGCCTTGAGTTCAGGAATGAGAGGGCCAAACCCGGTCTATTTCAGTCCACACTTTACAACCTGTCTCACCACAAAATAGACAGAGCGAAAACTGAAAAAGAAAGAAAACAAAACAATGACAGGGTTCAGCAGTGTATTTCAAAGGAAGCTATGCCTGAGAATGGTCAT
The DNA here is from genome assembly GCF_951799395.1 of Argentina silus. Classification (NCBI taxonomy): domain Eukaryota; kingdom Metazoa; phylum Chordata; class Actinopteri; order Argentiniformes; family Argentinidae; genus Argentina; species Argentina silus. The sequence continues at coordinate 21,217,227 of NC_139657.1, read as the reverse complement.
TGGACACGTTTACAATCCCATGGATCACACGATCTGTATGTTAAGAAGACTGAGGTTGTACTGAGGGCTACTCAAGTAATATTTAATGTTATTAACATTTAGAAATACAAAAGAAAACTTTATGAACAAACAGTTTTGATTGTCCCAGTGAGTCTGTGGGAGCTGGTGAAGAGAGTGCCAGTCTGCTGTCAGATATATAACCTCAGAGGAGGGTGAAAGAGAGGGAGGAGGGCCTCCCAGACTCATCCTCAATTCTGGGGTCAAGCCCTCCTGCAACCCCTGCCAGACCACATACACACACACACACACACACACGCACATGCACACATACAGACACACACACACACGCACGCACACACACACACACACACACACACACACACACACACACACACACACACAGACAATTACTTCCTCCACCCCTCAGTTTTCTGCAGCCCCCGTCTCTTTGCCATCGATGCCCTACCTCAGCCCCTCTCTCTGGCGTGGCTGGTGCCCACGTGAGCAAGAGCTCAGTCTTTGATGTGGAACCGTTGACTGTTGGCACGCGCGAGCGTGAGCCGCCTGCTGCCTTTGATCGTTGCCTGGGCCTACTCTGCTTAGCGTAACGGACGGATGGAGGGGGGTTTATGTGGTAGCTATCCATCCACCTCCCCCCCAAAACCCCCTTGCTCTCACTCCCTCACAGCTAGCCAGTCAGCCCCCACCAATCCCCCCACAGTTCCCTGTTTAACGCTGACACCTGTGTGAGCCACTTATGAGCAGTGGTGAGCTACGCTGCTATGATGTTCAAACTATTGTAGCCCACATACTCTCCATGTGTGTCTGTTACCACATAAATGCTTGACAGACCCAACAGTCTTACCCATGATGAAATGAATCGTTCCTCCATACAGGCAGCTTGACTGGGAGAATTCATTCGAGAAGGGGGGGTCACCTAAAGGGGGGCTGGGCAAGCTGGGAACATGCTCTTTTTTCCATAGCCTGCCAGGCAAGCTGTGTTTACATGTGGGGGACATGGTAACATACATGTGCATTGTGGGACTTTCATGTGCCCTAATGTTGTGTTAATGACTTAAACAAGCCAGTTGGCTTGTATCTATGGGACACATGAAACGGCCTAACAGGGCTGGGTGGGTGCCTGACAACTACCAGCTGTCAAAGGAGAGAAGAAAAAACACACTATAAAACATTACTTTGCCTTTCAGTTATCTCAAATCATGTTCTAACAAGAAAATAATGAAATTGCTGATATAAAATGCATTTTGGAGTTTTCGTGGAGTCAACTGCTCAGTAAATGTTGAGAAGTTGACTGAATGACTAATTTTGGGCAATGAATTTAACAATTTATGTTGACACAACAATAATGGGAATCATGTCAAGTTATCCCCCCAAAGTACCTGTATGTGGTGTACATGCAATTTGTACGTATTTGACACATGTCCATCATCCTGTGAGAATAAAATAAGAACCAACACCACAAAGAACATTCACAATTATCCACAATTCCCTAGCAAATACGTTTCCTTATCTTGCAGAGGAATTCTGGCTAATTGTGAATTTCTGTTATTTCTGTTGCATTATCTCACTAACTAATGTACCTGTGATGTTGGTTCTTGTTTGATTCTAACTGTATTACGTCAGCGCTTATGTTCATGCAAGTGTTTTGTTAGGGTGGTTACACCGTCACCCTTTTGGGTGAAGTGTGTGCAAGTGTATAGGTCCGGCCTTCCAACTCCTCTAGCCAATCAAGGTTCATACCTTTGAAGAATTTTGTGGTACACTCTTAAAAAAAAAATCACTTGTGGGACCATCCTCCCTTTTGTGTTCCACGTAGAACCCTCATTGGAAAGGGTTCATCACATATATACTGTATATATGTTTTTAAAGAACAATAGAAAACCGAAGTTAATATGAAATACATAAGAAAATAGCAGAAGGTTCTTGGTAGAACTGTTTACTGAGTTGATTTGACTTTGAGTTTTGAGTTGATTAAATGTGTTATCTGATTCAAATTGAGTCAGCACAACTTACTTTATGAAGTTGAATAGACTAGATTAAGTAAATACAACTTACTATTCTAAGTGGACTTGACTTTAAATGAAGTTAACCCAACTTACTAGGTGGATTAAGACAACAAAGTAAAAAAAGTTAAAACAACTTGGACATGTTTAGTGCACACACATGCACACACACACACATGCACACATGCACACAGGACTGTATGTATGTAGGAACACAGTGACTCAGAGTGCTCATGTGCTGACACATATTCCAGTAATCGAGTCAGGCCTTTAGTGAGACAGAGAACATCAAGTGCACACCTGCATTATGGCTCCTTGAGACTTTCCACTGGTCACCCCTACCATTAGCTCTGTTCAATAGGTGTGAGTGACAACACAGGAGATCTCTATCTACAGAGAAGTACATAGTGGGGAAGTACACAAGCTTGTATGCTACAGTCAGGATGCGAAAGACTTTGCGTGCAAACCATTCATTCATCATTGTCAGAAGCCTTGTGTTGTCTGGCTATACCAGTCTCTTAGTAAGTTGTTTATACTCAGAATGCTTCGGGATGAACCATTGACTCCTGTAAAAAGGAGTTTCCACTTAGCCGTAGCCCCATAAAAAAGGCCACTGCATTCAGAGAACTGGTTAATTACCCCATTTCAGCTGGAGTGTAACTCCCTGTTAACTTACCGTAATGGACTCTGTCACCACTACCTCCAAATGAGTGATGGCCTTGTCGTCCACACATTAGAGTAAGATGAGGAGATGTCTACATGTACTTCCTGTGGTGACTTAATGGTTTACTTCCGATTAATTGTACTGATAACAGCATCAAAACTCTTTATATGATTACAAAACATACCACGATTACAAAACATCCCCTTCCTCTTAGAAACCTCTCAGCCTCATAGTAACCAGGGCTGGATGTGGTTACGGGCTTCAAACAAACAAATAGCTTGAGAGTGTTTGAGAGTGTGTGTTTGTGTTTGGGTGTGCAGCTGGAATAGCACAGAATAGCACGAAGGGCTTGTCCAACTCTCTCTCTCTCTCAGGTCGTATAAACACATAAACAAGGTCTATGGGCCAGAGTAGTGAGGGGTCAGGCTCGGAATATCTGTCTATACACCCATCAAGGGCAGCGGTCCATAACGTTTATGGGTCCCCGTAGAGATGGCCTGATAGAGGGGTTAGTGTGTGTGTGTGTGTGTGTGTGTGTGTGTGTGTGTGTGTGTGTGTGTGTGTGTGGGGGGGGGGGGGGTGTATGTACTGTATGCTGTGTAAAGCACCAGTCAAAAGTTTGGACACACCTTGCCAAGAGTGTGCAAAGCTGTCATCAAAGCAAAAGGTGGCTACTTTGAAGAATCGAAAACATAAAACATATTCTGGTTTGTTTAACACTTTTTTGTTTACTACATAATTTCATATGTGTTCCTTCATAGTTTTGATGTCTTCAATATTAACCTACAGTGTAGAAAATAATAATAAAAAAAAAAAAGAAAAACCATTGAATGAGAAGGTGTGTCCAAACTTTTGACTGGTACTGTATATGTACTGTGTATACTGTATGTATGTGTGTGCATGTGTGTGTGTGTTTTTCAAGAGCAAACAAGGAGTATTTATTGGCCAAATGAGAAAATAGGCAGATGACATACTTTATTTTCAACTCAGGTGGAATGTGCAGTGAATGATGTAGTGGCTAGGGAGCTAATGCAGAAGAAAAATGCTGGAGTCAAATTCAATTACCTTAAGTGGACCAGACTGAAAATGAGTGGGTCTGTTTCAAATTGGGCCCATTTTCGGCTCACAAAAACACCCATTTAACTGAACTAAATGTAATTTGAGCCCAATCGGAGTGCCACCATGATTAAGACTTTTACAGACAAGAAGGGCTATCAACAGCTAATGTCTATAACTCAACACAGAGTTGGAAGCCTGTTACAAAATATGGCAAATTATCACCAACTTTCAATGCCCTAGTTTTCAAAGGGTCAAAAGTTCTTGCGGTAGCTAGAATATACTGTCATATAGGATCCCCTTTTGTCTCTATAGACAAAGACAACGGTATTGTACCCAGTACTGCACTTGCCATTCTCCTAAAGTTCCAGAATCTTTTGAACCTCTTTTGCTTTGTCTTCCACCAGACAGTTCAATAGCTATCACTCTACAACACGTCGGCTATGAAAGACATGGGAAGCCAAGCTGCCTGACTACGCCACACCACCCAAGGCAATATCCTCTCCATTCACTTTAATAGGACGTTCACTTCACAAAGGGGTCTTCCGGCAGCAAAACCAATCCCATATGAAACACTGTCTCACGTGAGGCCATCTAATTCCACATCTGCAAATAGGCATCTTCTTGGAAGCAACTGACACAATACAGCTTTGTTGGAGCCAGTGAAGATCTTTACCTATGTGGAGGAGAGGGAGGTAAATTACATAATGAGATCACGGGCCGTTGTGTTTGTGTGACCTAGTTACAGACGGAGTAAGCAGACATGGTCTGAAATCCATTATACACTCTGACAGGTCCAAATGAATGGGCCATTTCTCTAATATGGAACAGAGACAGGGGCCTCAGATACTTCAAATGTTTCAAATTCAGCAAAACAGTGACCTCCCTCTGGAGGGTTTCAAAAATAAATCCCCAGTCACACACTCCGACCACAGGAAAGAGAAAAATGGAGCCTGTCTGCGCTGGGCTCTCTCACCAACATGTGAGACAAAGTGAAAAAGTATGCGGCTCACTGGTGGGATTATGTTGCATGTTTTATGTGTGTGTGTGTGTGTGTGTGTGTGTGTGTGTGTGTGTGTGTGTGTGTGTGTGTGTGTGTGTGTGCATGTGTACTGTATGTGTGTGTATACAGTGGTGTGTGTGTGTTTGACCTGGTTCCACATAATGCACTATTGTAATATGTACATGTGTGCACAGTTGTAGCAAATGTCTGTTTTGTCCATTTGTTCATTCTATATCCCTCATGCCTCTCTTTCTCAGCATTATCTGCCTCTGTCAGTTTGCCCACTAGGTCAGAGCCTTTTGGAGGGAAGCCATGAAGGGGCCAGTTTCTTGATCCAGTGTCATGTACAGAAAAATCCCCACTTGAACTCAACAGACCCTCCAAGTTCATCAAGGAAAACTAAAGGTTACAAATGTAACCCAGGTTCTCTGAAGAGATGAGGGAGACCCCTCACCATGGGGCACGCACTCTTATGTACCTTCGCTGAAGACCCCTATCCAATCATACCTGGTACAGGCCGGTGACGCTGGCAAGTGATAACCCCTCCTATCATCCGTCCCAATAAAGGCATGTGGCAAGTGCGCCATTTCATCCAGCAAACCACTCTTCATGAGCTGGCAATGAGGTGAGGTTATCTCCCTCAGAGAATCTGGGTTACATTTGTAACCATTACCAATCCAATGGGAGTGGTGGTGTGTAGATAGTGCCTTACCTTTGTCAGGGTTTGCAAAGCAGACAAACAACCCTAAACGATGCACAAACTCTGAACCACACCGCCCTGTCCATGTAAATGCACAGCACACACATTGGACAGATGGTGTTCATACGCTCCTGTTCCTGTGAGGAAAAGGGCGGGGAATGGAAAGGGAGCAGTACAGTAGTGTTGCTGCAGTATTCCATGGAGATGACATGGGTAAGAATGCTGCGTTAGGGCGTAATGTAACTTTAGTGTTGCCAGGGGAAAATTGGGTGTACGTAGGGTGGACCGATAGCGAAGCAAGTCACTCACACGCATTTTACATGGCCAGGGCGAGTAACAATGCGGCATCTTTACATCGACACTCTGAAGAGGTTTGAAGCGGACACAAGTGAGCGCCTCAAGAACAGGACAGATCCCACGAGGAGACACTTTGTCTTACGTCCTGCTCCCTTCATGGAACGGCATACGAGGGGGTGTGCCTCCACAGTCCATATCTGTGACCTCCAAGGTTCCCTGGACCAATTCTGGGTTATCAGTTTTTTGGTTGGATTAGGCCCACTGGAGGGCAGGCATACAGGAGTGTAAGCCACCAAACCGATAAGAATCCTCATAAGCCAAACTTCTGTTTACACTAAAATGAGCAAATGTTTCCATGCACATGTCACTCTCTCCGAGCTCCAAGCACCCCCTGCAGATAGGAGGGAAGCTGTAAAACAAGCACTTATTTTCCTTCTTTCTTTTCCATCGGACACATTTTCTTTGGGAGAGGTTTTTATGGTTGGGAGGTTGGAAGCCGTGGGTCGGGTCTGGAGGTGGCAGGAGGTTACGATACTGGAGTGATGGAGATGGAGAGGGCCACCTGAACAAACCCGTGTGGGCCCAGGCCCAAAGGAGACAGATTTATGACCCTCTTCCCCCCAGGCTGGAGCCATTGTCTCAGTGGGTCTCTCTCTCTCTCTCTCTCTCTCTCTCTCTCTCCTCTCCCTGTCGGCCGAAGGAAAGATGGCACTCTCTCTCTCCAGTCCAGACATCCTTGACAGCTGTTTGTCCAGATGGGTGGGTGTCTGCTCTGAGGGCTGCTGCATGCTCTGCTCTGGCCTCAGGAGTGGGGGGATGGCTGTGTGTGGGGGGGGGAAGGGGGAGACGACTTCTCTTCCAACACTTCTGTCTCCTCATACTCACTGACCGACCTCCATGCGACCCCCACCATTCCTACATGTAGAGAACATGCCACCCACGTGTTAGAGGAGAGACACGGGTTGAGAGTTTTACCATACATCAGATGGCTACAGCCACATGAACTGTGCATTGGGGACTCAAACCAAGTAAATTGCCCAAAAAATACACATGAACAGTAAATTGACTGGGGACGGCACACAATAACATATTGAAATGTTACAAATACATTCAAATGCATCTACAGTAAATTCTCTCTCCCTCAATGACGACAAGTCAGCTTATAGGGATGAGATAAATGTCCTGGCAGACAGGTACTGGGAAAATAATCTCTCTCTTAATATCAGCAAAGGATGGACAAAGGGTGGACTTCAGAAAGAAACGGGGGGGGGGGGGGGGGGCACACCCCCATCCACATCGGTGGGTCTGAAGTGGAGAGAGTTAACAGCTTCAAGTTCCTTGGTGTCTACATCACCAAGGACCAGACATGGTCACTGCACACCCACACAGTGATCAAGTCTGTAAGGTTTTGGATAGGATGAGCGGATCCAGGTGCAGTGCATATAAATGAGGCAGACGAGTAGGCAGCAACACCAAAAATAAAATGATCTAGAAAGGATTTAGAAAACTAAATCTCCAAAACAGGAATCGGGAATAAACAGAAAGGCTACGAACTAAACTAGAAAATAAAAGAAAGAGCACTTCTCAAAAACCGTACTCGTCAATATCAAAGGCTTACTTTTCACAGGTGACACACAGTGCACACACAGTGACGACTGAGCGGGGAGTGAAGGGAAGTGAGGGTACATAAAGCATCAGTGACAATTAAACACAGGTGCAGGTAATACTTCCATGATGAGTGAGTGAGTGGGTGAGTGAGTGAGAGAGTGAGTGAGTGGTTGAGTGAGTGAGAGAGTGAGTGAGTGGGTGAGTGAGTGAGAGAGTGAGGTGGCACAGTGGGCGGCCGGAGGGAGACACCTAGGGGTCGCACTGGGAAGTGCGACCCCATCCATAACACACTTCAGCGTCTTTTTTTTCCTCAGGCAGCTGAGGAAATTCGGCATGTCTCCCCAGATCCTCACAAACTTTTACAGGTGCACCATTGAGAGCATCCTGTCCGGGTGCATCACCACCTGGTATGGCAGCTACACCGCCCACGACCGTAACAGGCCGTGAGCTCCCAGCCATCCAAGCTATCAACTCTAAGAGATGTAAGAGGAAAGCCAGGAAGATCATCAAGGACAACAGCCACCTCAGTCACACCCTGTTCTCTCTACTTCCATCTGGCAGACAGTATCGGAGCATGTTGAACTGACACCCTTCATCTCATATATATATATATATATATATATGTCACGCCTGAGGTTGCTGTTCTGGTGACTCTGGTGCCCTCCTCTGGCGGTCCGGTGCCAGTGCTATCCAATCACCAGTATTCCGATCACCTGTGTGTCCTGTCATGTGTTTGCTGTGTGTTCCCCTATGTCCTTGTCGGAGATTCTCTCTGTCCGTATGTGAGTTATCCTGTCTGCCCGTCTGTATCCATGTAATCTAGTTGTTTACCCCGTTGCCCTATACCTGTTTTGACCTGTTATTATTATTTCTTAGCTCAAACGTCTTCGTACTTCTGTTGATTTCTCCACCTTTATTTTACCCTTTATTACCATGTATGTATGAATCTATCGTCTGAGTATTCATCCGCACTTCACCTCACCACCAAGCCTAACATATATATATATCGGAAAGTATTCAGACCCCTTCACTTTTTCCACATTTTGTTGTGTTATAGACTCAATCTAACATTTATTAAATTAAAAGAATTGACCATCAATCCACACACAATACCCCAGAATGACAAAGCGAAAACAGGTTTTTAGAATTTTCTGTAAATGTATGAAAATTGAAATACAGAAATACCTCATGTACATAAGTATTCAGACCCTTTGCTATGACACTCTTAAAATTAACTAAAATGCAAAAATGTCATCAACAAATCACTCAGTTGAATTGAGTCCATTTTAATGCAAGGATAATAGTTAATTTGTAATTTTGTAATTAATATCTTTGTTTTTATAGGGTCTCTGATTTCCATAGGAATCAATTAGACACTGTGTGGATCAGGTTGTCATTACAAACTGAGCAAATGGAGAAGAACAAAACTGCTCAGGAATGCGACCCTGAGGGCTGGGGAGACTTACAAAAATCTACAAAGTTGAATGGTGGAGAGGAAAAAGCACAGTTGATGGGACACCATCATCTCAGTCACTCTACAAAATTGTTCTATAACCAAGTGGCCAAAAAGGAAAATAATCTCTCTCATATCCATAATTGTATTCAAGTGATACAGCAAAGAAAGTGGCTGGAAATGTGTTTATTTGGTTTTACTACAAGCATTAAGCAAATCCAGCACATGCAATGCAGTTTCTGCACCATCTCTCGTGTAAAGAATAGTGGTAGCTGCATCAAGTTATGGGTATGTTTGTCACTGGCAGGGACTGGGGAGTTTGTCAGGATCAAGAGAAAATTAAGAAATTTGCTGAGTTGGTAGTGACATCCTAATCTACACAGTGTGTAATTGATTCATATGCAAATCAGAGACCCTATAAAAACAAAGATATTAATTCCAAAATTACATTAACAACTATTATCCTTGCATTAATATGGACTCAATTTATCTTATTGAGTGATTTGCTGATGACATTTTTGCATTTTAGCTAGTTTTAAGCGTGTCATAGCAAAGGGTCTGAATACTTATGTACATGAGGTATTTCTGTATTTCAATTTTAATAAATATACAGAAATTTCTAAAAACTTGTTTTTGCTTTGTCATTCTGGGGTATTGTGTGTGGATTGATGTAAATTATTTTAATTTAATCAATTTTAAATTGACTGTATAACACAACAAAATGTGGAAAAAGGCAGAGAGACAGCGCTGCCTGAGCGAGGGGCGTTGCCTGTACTGTGGCCGGTCGGGTCACCAGTAGGCTGCATGCCCAGGAAACGGAGGGTCACGCTAGTATCTGGAGGGGTACTGGCGGGGCGGGATCCACCCTCCGTCCCTAGAGATCCCCAGATTTTCTCCGGGTCGCGGTGCAGTGGCGCTCCGACCTGCAGCGGGTCCTGGCCCTGGTCGACTCCGGAGCGGCGAGGTCTGAATACTTTCCGAAGGCACTGTATATATATATATATATATATATACATCAGCCCCCCCCCACCCAACTGACTATACCTCCACCCCCCCTCCTATTCAGTGACACTCACCATTGGCATTGCACTGCAGCTAATAATAATCCTGCTGCTAGATTTAACTATATTATTATTATTGTTTTTATTAGCTTATTGTCTGTGTTACATTCTATTGTTGTTGTTGATGTTGATGTTGAGAGTTGCTCTGCCCAAGGCATTTCGTTGCATTGTGTTCCTGTATTCAATGTAATGACATAAACGAAACCTGAACTTGAACTTGAACAATATCTCTCTCTCTCTCTCTCTCTGTCTCTGTCTCTCTCTCTCTCTGTCTCTCTCTCTCTCTCACACACACACACACACACACACACACACACACACACACACACACACACACACACACACAAGAGGAATACTCTACCCCAGCAACAGTGAAACTTTGGCAGAGAAAGACCATCGCCCCAAGTAAAAGTAAAACCACTGACTACAGACATTCAGTAAACGTGTAAAAATTTCCCTTGACGGTGGTAAACTCTGTTATACACCCCTTGAGACGCGAGGTAGTAAAATCAAATGAAGTGTGCGGCAAATTTGTACTGCTTTGCTGCAGATATTGCAGTAATTAATCCAGCCCTTGCACGCTTTTCTGCCATGGTATTCCACTCAACAGGCCAAGTCCATCTCAGCTGGGGGAATTGAGGAGCTCGCTCAACGCTTTCATTCCTTTAGCAGACCTTCGGTTAGAGCCTGTCTTGGGGTATAGATGTTTGCTGTGGAAACCAGCTTTACCAAAGAAAACTTGTCTTGTCTCCTTGAAAGTTCTCATAGCTATTTCCATAGAGATAAGATACATTATAAATACTGTTCTATTTTGCTCAAACTCCAAAGTAATTACTGAGGTAAATCAAAAAATAACATTCTTCTTATGAAACAACAACTCAGCTGCACCCCCAACATGCTCTCCCGGAGACCTGGTCATTACTTGTGATTGAATAGGAGCTCTCCAGTGTATCTGTTGGTCATTACAGTAAACAGTGTTACCATAGAGGACTGTAACCTCCTGGCTCATGTGATGGACGTGTTTACTCTACAGCTAATCACCATGTCTGATGCGGCTTCGCTGGACGTGTGAGGGGGAAATGCCGGCTAAATGCAGTCACCACCATCTAATGAGGTGGTTTAGTGGCAGCGACTTTCCTTCTGCCCAGCCTGTAATTCAGCCACCGGCTCTCCTGCTCTCCAGGCCCTGCTTGCGTCACAAGTGCGTCCATCCATATTTTTTGATATTGCCCACATTTCTGTGAAATGTTTTGTAATGCTGTAGTAAAGACTGGGCCCAAAGGTCTGTCACTCAAGTATAGTGAGTGTGGTTTTGAAAATGGGCAACATGGTGTTTTTTTTGTGTGTGTTTTGACTGTTTTATAGGATTTGGGACTGTACTGTACTGTATGTCCTGAGTCCACCCCCACCCCCCCTCAAACACACAACCATAGACAGAGACAGAGACAGAAACAGAGACAGAGACAGAGACAGAGACACAGACAGAGACACAGACAGAGACACAGACACAGACACAGACACAGACACAGACACAGACACAGACACAGACACAGACACAGACACAGACCCACACAAGACACACACACACACAGATTATGCAGCAGAAGGCCTGTCTTCCTCTCTGTGTGTCCTCGTGGCAGTGCTGCTCTTGGCAGTGCCCTGTAGCTCTTCCCCTAATGGTTAAACAGCATGCTCATGCCATGCTACCTAATGACAGGCTAGGGTAATTCCACTGAAGTGGCAGTTTTCAGAGTCAGCAGGGAGAGAAAGAAGGCACTGCACCTTCCTAAGCACAAAGGTGATGTGAGGACACAGTCTGCATACACACCACGTACGCCAACACACACACTCACACACACACACACCCACGCACACACACACACACACACACACACACACACACACACACACACACACACACACACACACACACACACACACAATTTTTTTTTTTAAAACCTCTCGTTTTGGGTCTGGATGGTCAATGTATAGTTTGTACAAATACAATCTATAATTTGAATCAGTGTTTTACCTCATTCAAGCACCAAATGCCTAGTTTATCAGCGCAGTTTGGAAGCTGCAGTTTACTTTCAGTTTCAGTTTCAGTTTCACGTTTGACTAGAGTGCCCGTAGCACTGGGCTCAGTGGAATCCTCACGCACACCAGGGGAGGCTGGTGGAGAACCGGCACGTGTTGGGGACCCGTTTTTGCTAATTAGTGCTACTTTTACAACTGTATATTATACAAATTGAATTATTCTAATTATCCTGCATTATTAGCATATTTTTAAGGCCTTGAGGTTTGTTTACTCTGGTTATCTTCCAGCAGTTCCTCAAAGATCGGCCCATCAGATAGTACTGTTAGAAGGGGTATCTCGTTCCAGTGCAGAAATCTGCTCCTATTTTACACAAGATCACAAAGATTAAGCGGAGCATTTTTCTGGAGTGAACACAATCACTGTGTTGTGTCCTCTGCAGCCCTCACAAGGGTTTCACATGGATGTCACTTCTCATTTGATAGCATAACTGTGTTATCGCTAGCGCCAGCACCATTCAAATCAATTAGAAGAAGCATACTGAGCACCTTAGCTTTGTATTTTATGATGTTCTATGGGCCAAGTGACCAGGAATGAACTCTGGTAGACAACCTACATATCCTCCTATCTGTGACTGATAGGGAAGCAGGTTTAAATTAGGTCCTTGGCTTCAGGAGATATAGAGCTTCTGGCACTGAGTCCACATCGCTGTAGTCTGCACTTAGCCACACTCCACTAGACAGTAAACAGAGGGGAGCGAGAGTGTGTCTTTGTCTTTCAAAACACAGGGGCGGTTTTTGTTTGACTTGGCGTTTGTTTAGCCGAACGGCCCATTATTAGGATAGTAAACTTCCGAGCATGAGTGACAGAATGCTGCTAGCCAGAATGCTGGTTTGTCTTTATTCATTTCCTCCGGAGACCACTAAAGTGTAAGAGGACCTCCACCTATACACCCCATGGAAGACGGTTAAATTAAGGGGGGGTTAGTGGGGTGAGTCCAGGGTCTTCAGAGTAGGGGGAGCATCCATCATCTCAGCACTTTGAGACTGTGTGGGGGGCTACGCTATACACTAAGCTAGCTAACACTCCCAGGGGGGCACACAGATCCTGATTCCTGACACACATTTCCCTGAGTCCAGGGGCTCTGGTTCTGCCCTGCGGCTAGCTAGCTAGCTCGCTGACTTCCACATCACACACCTCAGCTAGCTAAGGTGGGAAGAAAAATAATGTGCCTTTTCATCAGGACTGGCACAGCGCTGCATGAATATTTCAAACAGGGCAACATGATTCCACCACGCCACCCCTAGACAAAGGAGAGGTATGTGGGTGAGGAGGAGGGGGAAGGAGAGAGACTGGGAACTGCGATCTGTGGTGGATTCGCCTCCGGGCACCACCTGTATGCACACAGGCAAGGCCTTGTGGTCGGTATTGTGACGGGAACTTTGGTATAGAACCCCTATCCTATCTGAACATGTCTGGTTGTCTTTGTGCCAGCCTGTGGGATCTGACTTACCCACGTTCCATCTCCGGTGAAAGGATGAAAAGCTAATTCGAGCTCTAGCTTGTGCAGTGTGTGTGTGTGTGTGTGTGTGTGTGTGTGTGTGTGTGTGTGTGTGTGTGCACGCGCCCATGCATACATGACTGTGTGAGAGTGGAAAGGTGTGTGTGTGTGTGTGTGTGTGTATGTTTGTCTGTCTCTCTGTCTGTCTCTCTGTCTGTCTTAGTGATTGGAAGGGTGTGCCTCTCGACATACCAAGCATTCCAGGTCAGCAATAAACCCAAATTGAAGGGGGGATAAAGTTGGGATGTGTTGACTGATACCAGGGCAGCTGGGACAAGGGGGCGTGACATCCTTTTTAGAGTGGTTTTAGCTGATGAGAGGTGCTGATGTTGCCTAGGGTGAAGACAGATGAAGAGTGAAGATTTGCTAGCCAGGCCCTTTCTACTGTATCTACAGTAGGCTATGCCCCAATTTGAGCTCCCGGAAAGTGTTTTATGGTAAAACTGTGGTCTGACTATATCCAAAGAGCTCCCATTGCCACTGCATCAGTCTGCTTGCTTCAGTAAGTCCAGCTACTGTTCTTCCTCATACTTCTACTTCTTCTTCTTCTTCTTCTTCTTCTTCTTCTTCTTCTTCTTCTTCTTCTTCTTCTTCTTCTTCTTCTTCTTCTTCAAATACCTCTTGATTTGACATTTCTTCTCTGTTTTAACATAATATCACAATTTCAAAATCACACAAAATCTGGAAGCATTTTTATGACTACCACACCTTTTTTTGAGAGACTTGCATGATTAACACCTTAACTTTAACACCTTAAGCTCATCACAGTAGCTTTTACCCTCATCATGGTGAATCAAAACTAACCTTACAGTTAGGAATGACATACCCATTTCAACTGTAATGGCGATATCAGCAAGATAGGCAGGCAGACAATAACAGTTATTTGTATGATCAAAGCGATTACATGTGAATAGAAGCCCACACAGCACTCATCCAGCCTCCAAAGAAGAGATAACTGTATGTCAAAATGCTGTTTTTCTATCTGTCTATGTAGAACTTGTTTTCAATGAGCATCCTATGATATCTCATCCCATGACAGTGTAATTTGTAATTTATAATTATTTAAACTTATTCTAATTTATAGTGTACATGCCCCATAACCATTTCACAGCCTCTGCTCTTTTTTGTAAATTTGTGAAGTTGTTATTGCTATTGCTATTTTGTTAATATTTGCTATTTTGTAAATTTCTTGTCAATATTTGCTATTGTTTTTTATGTCCATGCACCAACCTCACCAAGTCAATTTCCTGTATGTGCAAATATACTTGGCCAAATAAAAGAGAAGTCTGATTCTGATTCTGATGTGTGTATGTGTGTATTATAGGCTATAGTATGTGTGTCTGCGTAAAGGCCAGTGATGTTGATAACAATACCGATAGTGGGCAGTCAATGCTTAGTGATGTGGATAATGGATGAGACAAACAGTTTCTATTTGCTCAGGGTGTGTGTGCATGTCTGGCGGGTTTATGAAATCGATCTTACAGTTATGAATGGCTTACCCTTTTCAACATTACAGACAGACAATAACATTTATTTGCTTGATCAAAGAAGCCAAGCAGCGCGCACCCTGCCTGCAAATAATAAGTTCTTAAAATACAACATGTGATATTGTAATGATTCTTACATCCTTACCAAACAAAACCAGTTTATACATTTTTGCATGGCTTTAATCTAATTCAGTGATTACACTGTTACACTAATGTCAACACATCTCCAGACACTCTGGGTACTTTGGTTAGTAATGAGGGCCCAGGGCTTCTAGTCTTAAATAACTTCTATACATACTTTTAATACTATTTAGACTTTTTTTAATCTAAAAGCATTTAAAGTTGCATGCATTTATTGATACCAATAAAGGCAATACTGTTGCTATGCTACTCCTGTTTCATCTTTTAAGCTTGACAGTCCAATTCATCTTTAAAAGTCCACTTTCCACTGCCATATTAAGACTTTGCAAACCCACAAAGTTTCTTCAGGAACTTCCTTTTTTTAGGTATGATCATAGAGTTTATCTGGATTTTGTCCATGTTGCATTCACCAAAAATGCACCAAATGTTTCAGTCCAAAACTATTGATTTTCAACTCTGACTCTGCCAACTAATTGTCATGTTGTTATTGTACATGTTCATAGTGGCAACCCTCCATCTCACAATGGTAATATATATTCACATTTGTTTGGGTTTAAAAGCTTGTCCAATGTAATGATTAAAGACATTGGCTAAGCAAGGCTTGTAGATTCAGGATCCAAAAACAAGGAATGTTTAGAAACACCACCTTTTAAAGTACAGAGGAGGACAACATGTACTGCACAAAAGGCTTCACCTAACCTTATTTTACCTATATCTGAGGGTCTGCCAATTGTAGATATGAATCAACATACATATCTACCTAATACGAACAATTGGTGTGAAGACCTGTGGTTGTAATCTAGACCCAATGAACCACATGGGCATAGAGAAATATTCAAAAGCCTGGCAGAGTCAATCCACTGTTCATATTGGTCTCACCTAACATGGGTCTTGCATATGGAGGAGAACATGTACAAACTCGCTAAGTTAAAGCCTCGGCATTAGTTCAAGGAGCTAACGTCTTCAGGTCCCAGGCAAGGTTACAGGTTACGTGAGCGTGGTCATGGAACCACCTCCTTTACATATACATATTATATTTCAGAGCAGCTTGGATACTACTATGTCAGTTACACACATTTGAATGCGAATGAGCAAGATTGACATGGCTCCAAATGCTTCATCTGGTGAGTGACAGAGTGCAGCCTCGGGCACGGCTCGTTAAACCAAAACATTGAACCAATTATACCCAATTAACAATCCGAATGGACTCCTTGGAGAGAGGCATGTAGTGTGCCACTATAGACAATGGAGGACACGCACGCACGCATGCACACACACACACACACACACACACACACACACACACACACACACACACACACACACACACACACAAACATACACAACCCTGTCATCCACACATACATTCTACCAGACCAGTAAACCCACAGCTTCCAGCATTAACATAACTGAGGACAATCTAGAAACATTGTTCCGGCCATACTGTATATTCCCACTCTCACACACGCAATTTCTGTTGTGGCTAAGACATGGGAATCGAGCAAAGCCAAAAATAACTCCAGCATAAATAATGGGCACTATTTCCGAGCGGATTGACTGACTGAGTACCCACTACCCACATTCAAGCATTACTCTCAGACGGCAGCCATTCCTGCACGATTCTATGGACATCTGGATGCTTTTCAAATGCCGGTTGAGTTTTTCAGAAACAGGCCCCGTATTTGAAAAAGCAACAGAGGAGGCCTTTGTCTTGTAGTTTAACTGACTCCTAGGCAGGCAACATGTGGAAGGGGGAAGCCATTCCATCCTGGAGGTATGTCCGTCTGTCTGCGTGGTGGCGGCGGCATGATGCAGGGCTTGCTGTACCCCGGGAAGGCCTAATGTGAGCCAGATTGCTGCTGCTTTGGGGAAAATATAGATCTCACAATTACTTACAATTGACCAATTCATTTGAGACCTCGTTTGACATTGCGTCTGTGCAGCTGCATCTGGGAGTGTGTTTTACGTGTGTGTGTGTGTGTGCGTGTGTGTGTGTGTGTGTGTGTGTGTGTGTGTGTACGTGCGTGCGTGCGTATGTGCACGCGTCGAGTGTGTAGGCCCGATCAGTCACAGAATAATAAATCAAAAGAGCCTGGCAGCCTGTAGACGGTAGACCTCTTTGGGCCTCTTGTTTCAGAGAAATTGGCACACGACGTGAACATTGATCGAGCAAGCGACGGCTGGGGCATTGAGTGTTTAGATTCCAGTGAGCCAAATGCACATGCACAGATGGTGATTGTTCTGTGCGTCCAGCAGCCAAATGATTGTAGGAGTGGTTGGTTTGTGATTCTTCTCACTAGCCTCACTGGACCAAGGCAAAGGGCTAACAACAGCAGTGGCTCTGCCCAGCACGTGTGAGCACTGGAATTCAAAGCAAACGGAGGTCAGTCTTGTGATGAGCGCTTTAAAGGGCCAAGCTTGGCTGTGATCACTGGCCTTTGGAATTTAAGAAGTATTAGGCCCAGAGAGCTTTAGATGGGCCGCCATAAAGTATTTTAAAAGAGAGTGGGAGAGAGAGAGAGAGAGAGAGAGAGTGAGAGAGACAGACAGAGAGAGAGATACATAAAGAGAGAGTGAAGAAGGAGGGGAAGGGCAGCTTTACTGGCTGGAGATGAAGTGTTTGTGTACAAAGGGATTCCATGCATGTCAGGGAAGATGGAGAGAAGACTGCCCATGGTCAGGTAGCCCTCTAAAACATCCTCCCTCCACTCTTCCTCCTAATAATGCAGCTTATCACAGCTGGCATACAGCTGCTGACTCCACGCTAACAACTCTCACTCTTAACCCACTGGCTATGGCATTTATGTACAGTCTAATAAAAGCCCAGAGTGTGTGTGTGTGTGTGTGTACCTGTGTGTGTGTGTACCTGTGTACCTGTGTGTACAACATCACACTGTATGGACATTCCCTTTGCAAATTCCAGCTCAAAACACACTCTACTCTTACTAGAACAGCATCTGTTACGTGTCCCAAACTTATGCAACACAAACAAGTGAGGTGACTGCTGCTAGGAGTCTGTAGATGATATCACTGTTTCCGTTGCGGTCTCCCTTGGGTGTCACATGGACCTGGTTACAAAGCGCTCATGTCCTCTGTCATCTCCATCTGTTGCCCCTAGGGGCCTCCAGGATGGTACTTAACCCAGGGTGCCACAAACAACAGCAACCAGACAAACCAACCACGGCAGAAGAATGGGTGAGGAACTGGTGAATTTGGACAAAGATGAAACACAGTCGAGAAGAGGAAGACAGCATTAAGAAGAAGACAGAGGTCACATATGCTTGCGGAGGGAGAAGAATGTTTCCCCCAAGATCACAAGCAGAGAAATAATTTATCACTGCTAACTCTATCATTTCTCATGGCAAAGACAGATGGCCTGAAGTCAGATTGGATCAGTGATGTATTTGGGGTTTATGCACGTGAACACACACACACATGCACACGCGCGCACACACACACACACACACACACAAACACTGTGAAGCCTTACTGTGGTGTGTAATTTGCACTGTCGGCTAGATTGAACATCTGCCTTCCTCAATTGAATTGACTGCATTTTAACTCAGAGATAATAACTGTGTGGAGAATGCACAAATAATTCAATTCATAACTTCAGGAAGACAAGGCCCTTGGCTTTTCTCCATTAAATTACAGTAAGACATCTATTGTGGTTTTCTCTAATTGAAGGTAGCTTTAAAACCGTCATAGTTAAATGCAAAAGGGCAAGTCAAGGTTTGATGAAAGTGCATATTATTGCATGATCATACTGTTCACTCCTTGAAAAAGAGGGTTATTCAGTTTGATCCTGTAGGAGAACCCTTTGAAGAACCACAGAGAGCGTTCTACTTGGAACCAAAAAGAAGTCTCCCACAGAGACAAACCAAATATGTTTTTTTAAATATATATAAGAGTGTACAGTATCACCAAAAGCTGTTGTTATGAAAATTGATTGATTTCTAGATATGAAATAAAGTAAACTACATTCAAAAGCAAACTGAAATGTGTAGATTATGCAATCCCACCAGAGACTTGCAACCTTATCATTTGAAGAGACCTGTGCTAATAAACTTCCTGTCAGGAGGAAATCCGGTGAGCGAATGCAGCTGCCATCTTGTAAACACACAAACACAGGGTCTAAACAAGACTACAAACTTACGTAACGTTCATTTCGACAACAAGCACCTTCCTGATATGGGATTATTGTTATGTAAGTGATATTGGACCTAAGGCCCAGATGATGCTAGGTAAGAAGCATGAGCTAATACCTAAGTGGCATTGCAGCAGCCATCTAAGTATTGCTACTTTGGTGTATCTGACTCAAAGAAAGCAATACAGTATCCCACCTACCTCCAAATCCTGCTGCCGGCATTGTGTTTGACCTCTCTTACTAGGCACTATCATGGTGTAAGATTTAAACTGTTAGGACAGGCAAATCAGGCCAATCATTTGAAACTTTTTCACCACCCCCAGTGATGGTGAGTGATCAAGTTAAGTGTGTCAAGAACTATCAGACCAATTAACATTCAGGTTGGTATGACATGGAGATGTTAATGGTTTGAATGAAGGGGTAAAACACTACAAGAGCTGATGGAAAACTCAGTTCTTGGTTCAGACCACTCCACTGGACCAAGAGCATGGACTTTATTTTTCCTGTCCTTTATTTTCTTACAATGAGGTACGTCTACTTGAGCACTTGAGTACTTGCGTACTTTTATACTTGTCTTGAGCACTAATATCATCCCACTCATACATAAACATACACACGAGACAATATCATGGTTGGGGACAATTACATATTAATTTAGAATATATAAACTGAAAAAGAGCTGTTCATCTTCAATGACGGTTTTCTTTCTCAATTTGTTAATTGAATTTCATCTCACTCACTGAATTGATGGAGTTGGATTGGAATTGACCCCATTCGTGCTGTTTTCAGATAAACAAAGTCAAACTCCTATCCAAGATATTTATGTTACAGTATGCCCCGGGGGCTCAAAACTCTTCCTCTGCAGGTGTTCTTCTCCACTCTCTTCTTTCCTATCATGTCTGTCAGCACACAGATTAATCACTGATTGGAGAACAAGTTGTCATCTGAGTATGGCTGGTTTAGGAGGATGTTTGTGAACACTGGGAGGCATGTTTTTGCCGTAATTCCATCTCGCTCTCCCAACTCTGAATGGATGGAAGGATATCCACAGCGCGGATGCCAACAACAGGCATTGGAGCGGGAAAAGCGCTCTGAATGGGAATGGGTGTAATGGGCCGGGTGGAAAAATACCATGGGAGAAGTCAGTCATGTCAGGGGATCCTGAGAAGAACAGATCTGACAGGGAGATCAGATATGAATATGGGATAGGAAGAAGCATGGCAGATGGTTCATATTTGAGGACCTCAAACACCTGTGCGCTCCAGTGCTTATCACGTGAGAGAGAGTGTGTTTGAAAAACATAAAGTTGTGTTTTGCTCATGTTCATGATTCATAGTTGAATTTGTTTGCTATTATTTTAGATCTCATGCACACACATACAGACACACACACAAACACACACACAGCCTACATTCAACCATACTGTACAGACTACCCTCTGAGGGATATGAAGCCTCTAGGAGTGATGAATAGAGTGTGGACTACTCCCAGGCCTATAATCACACTGATGACACAGTACTGTAATTCTCACCTGACACATTTAACGCCTCATCTCATCTCCACTGCTGGCATAGACACGCCACACCAATAAATTTGCATTCCTACACTCCTTTTTTGAAAGGCTAAAGACCCTGTTTTCTGTGTACTGTACAGTGTGTGTGTGTGTGTGTGTGTGTGTGTGTGTGTGTGTGTGTGTCTGTATGTATGTGTGCGTGTGCGTGTGCGCGTGCGCGTGCATGCATGCGTGGCGTTCCACATGAAAATGGTAAGCAGTTGGAATAACTTCAGCATACCCAGTAATGCTCTCCGGCTTAGCCTCTTGGTGCTAAGCATGCTTTAATTGTTTGGAGTTGAGCTTCCTCCCACACTGTGTCCTTATCACACTGATCCACGGAGGGAGCTTCCCAAAACCAGGCCGACGTGCCAGCACGCCTCCACACCACGGCCCACTATCCTTATCTCTAATGTAAATAAGGGCTCCCGTCTGGAGGGCTGTGTCTTCATCTGCCCCTCGCTCGATCTGCAAAGCCTCCTGGGATGGGTGGATGGGTAGACCAGACAGAGGGGTATGGTAACACTGGCAATAACTTACAGCACCCTGACATAAAGCCTATGTAAGACTGACAAAAACCCTACATAAGGTATGAACCATGTTGACTAACCAGGCAGTATAAAGGCAGAATGGAGTGAGTAGCTTCAACTGTCTTAATTTGCTTTTTTAATGATTGGTTTTGCATTTCCACTTCCTTTTAGATATCATCTGTAACAAAAATCAATGGTCTTTAAGTAAATGGTCCCAAAATTCACACACATATTTATTGACACACATTCATAGACAACACACACCACAACCACTGATGCCACTTATTGAAAACAGTCCAAGCGATAGTGAGAGTAAGGGTCTCAAAGTGATTTATTTGTTATGAAGGAGCTTTTCATAGCTACTAGACTGTAATGTCTGCTCTTTTGTTTTCCTAACAGGGATTGTAGAGGCAAATGAAAACACAGAGACTATTTGAGTTGCCAACTGGAGAAATGAACTGTAAACACTCGCATACCTCCCATTTCTTCCCATTGAGCGTGGAGAAGATGCCAAAAAACAATTCAATTAATCTTGGGTGGAGGGCACTGGGAGTGCATGGAGGAAAGGGTAAACACCCTGCATTCGGCTGGCGAGAGAGAGATAGAGAGAGAGAGAGAGAGAGAGAGAGAGAGAGAGGAAAGAGGGAGAGAAAGGATACATCTGGGCGATACAAACATTGATACAGCTGCCCAGCTGAGTGAAAACGTGCCGTGCCACAGAAGCCACACTGCCACAGAGGAGCTTCAAACAAACAGACAGGCAGGCCGTACAGTGGCTGGCGCGCTGCTCAAAGCTGATGAAGTATGGGAAACTAGTGGTAAACGCATGTCTATCAGTGGAGGAGATGGTGGATTGGTTTGTTATTGTGTGTGTGTGTGTGTGTGTGTGTGTGTGTGTGTGTGTGTGTGTGTGTGTGTGTGTGTGTTTGTGTGTGGGGTGGGTGGGGAGGGTTGGATACATTTTAGATTAGATCCTTGCTTTTTGATTCCTCTCCAGATGTTGGTGGATTAGTCCCATTGGTTACAGTAGATACACTGGCCTAACACCAGACCAAGCCTTGAAGTTTACTGTAAGCATTTCACCATCTTAAGAGTTTGTAGAGTATCACACTGTTACGCAAGCAGAAGCATGTATTTGTTGCTGTGGTTACACTAGTTTTCCATCATAACAGCTTATGTTGTCTTATTTACGGTGTTTAAAGAGTCATGACACTGTTATGTCATCACATCGAAGTTGGAACCATAAACTGAAATAGACTTAAATGCCTGTCTTTCAAAATGCAATATCCACCAGTTATTCCACTCATAACTCATACGCTCAGTATTCCAGTTTAATAAAATCTAAAAAGAGATCTCCAGATAACATTTTTAAGCACACCTTCAGTTTCCAAATGTTCAACATGGAGCCATAAAAAGAACCAAAGGTAAAAATAGTCGTGGTAAAAATAACACATTCCAATGGCATGACAGCGTGACAGATCGACATTTACCCATTTAGTCCAAATGTTGCTGTACTCCCCGGGCTGTTTGGAGAAATATCGGTGGGAGCCACGTTCCCAGAAACAGGGCCCTTTTTTGTGTGCTGAAAATGGATAATTGCTCATCTGAGCTCACCCAAGATGCTTCTCTCCCTCTTTCCAATGGCAATATAAACTTCTGCTGCATTCTTGGGAAAGAGTTATGCTGACCTCTCTCTCTCTCAGCCTTTTTGCACTGGGGGGGGGGGGGGGGGTGAGTGTTTGCAGAGAGAGGGGGGAGGCTGAAGAGCTTTGCTTGTGTGGGTGAGTTGTGTGGGTGGAGGCAGGAGTGGGGGGGGGGGGGGGGGGGAGTCTGGCGTTTGAACGCCTGTGAGTCAGGGCCCAGAAATGAGGGAGTATAAGCATGAATGAGAGAGATTGTTTATGTAGGTCAGTGGGGCTTCTTCTCTTTAACCCTCTCCAGCTTAACCCTTCTCAGGAAGTAACCACTGACCCACCCTGAGTCGTGCCTGACTGAAAGACAAGTCATGTGTTGCGGGAAAGGAAGTCAAACATGGTGATAGAGCCAGAGAGAGAAATCCCTTTGTAGTGTGTCAATGCTGACGGGCCTTTATAGGGCACCAATAATCATTGTGTTTACACAGGGAAAACAAGACGAGTGTTTGGTCAGACGTGCTGCGCAGAGCCTTTATCAATAAGACCACAAGGCAGGGGTTAATGGAGTGAGGTCATCTTACTATGGTTGAACCCTCGTAATTAGGCTGTTCTCTCTGCAAGTGGGGACAGTAAATCAGAAATCAGACTCTAAACTGTTGATGACATTTTTCTGAGGCGCAAATGTTTCAGAGGAAACCTTGGGTGCATGCGTTTGGTATTGCATGCACAGAAATTGGCCTTCCTGTTTATGCAGCTGCTTTATTCAGAGGGAATTCCAGATAAAACAGCTTTACACTGGAAATTACAGGACAGAAAACACTCTGGTGCACCATGAGCAATATTCTTGCCTCTATGACACACTAAGGATGGGAGAAAAGGAGTGTCAACTGAGTGTCAATTCAAACTGGTAGAAGATGTGTCATTCCTGTCCTGGGCCCAGATTTTTTCCAAGTCAGGTCATGTGGTCAAAAACTCTGGACTTTAGTCATGACTACAATCTCTAGACACATGGAAGTGCGAGGGGGTCCACTTCTGGGGCGGATCGGAACTTGGATGTGGGAAAAGAGAATGATCTAAAGGGCCAAGCCTGCGGACTGCAGTAGCCTACTGTACAGACAGACGATTCTCCTGCTCATTCTCCTACGTCCTGCCTGCCCGTGTGAACCAGCTCCCAGGATGTGAGGGGACATCTGTCCACAGTGGTGGGCCAGTGGGACCTCTTTGATTAGGGCCAGAATGCTTGGAATACGAGTTCACCACCGGTCAGTCGGCCACTCAACCAGTCTAACAGGCAGACAACACTCACACATACAGAGGCTTCTCTGAGGGCCAGTATGGAGGGATTTTGACCTCTGTTAAGTTGTGTTATTGTCCATTGAGACTGAGAGGGAGACCACCCTGCTCCAATCAAACAGTCCAGGTCTCAGGTTGTAGCATATATTTTGGGTTGTAAGGGCATATCAAGCATATTCCCTGATACTGTGTTGACATCAGTTGTTAGGAATGTCTGTCAATGCAACAATCTTTCCCACCCTGCTCAGCACACTGTAGTGTATCATTAGCATTATGAAAGATTTCTGTTTTCAGAAGAATACGTGTGGGAGGCGTGCATTACGGGCTTTGATGTTGTCAGGTTGTGAATACCTCGGCATAAATTGTTACAGCGGTCAGAGAAACAAGATATGGCAGCTCCATAGCTAATCATAGAGTAATCATTTTTGCTGGGAGAGATAGTTTTAAACAGAGAAGGTTGAAGAAAAGCAACACTAGAGCAATTTTCGAGAAAGAAATGGGATAGGATCTTAGCTTCCTGATGAAATAATGCAAAGTATAGTATGTCTCTCTCTCTCTCTCTCTCTGTCTGTCCCTCTATATTTCCGTCTCTCTATCTGTCTTCCTCTCTCCTCTCTCTGGTGTTTACCATACTCTTCCTCTTTTCACTTTTCTTAAACCACAGGGGCAGCCCTCTCCTCCGTTCCACGCCCTTTGATTCTCCACCGCAAGTAGCCCCTGGCACTAAAACCGTTTGAACTCTCTAATATACTTCAGCTGTCCAGAACAAAGACCCCACTCCCTCTCTCCATCCCTCTGTTTTTCCCTCTGTTCTCTTTTCTTTATTTCCTCTCCCTCTTATTTTACTCTTCAGACCACTCAACAATTTTTTGAACCATTAAC
Organism: Argentina silus; assembly: GCF_951799395.1. Lineage (NCBI taxonomy): Eukaryota > Metazoa > Chordata > Actinopteri > Argentiniformes > Argentinidae > Argentina > Argentina silus. The sequence goes on along the minus strand of NC_139657.1, from coordinate 21,192,099 downwards.
CCTCCCCACCCCAAATACCATCCTCTCTCATGACACCCTCCCTTCTGGTCTCCCTTCACCCCCTCCTTCGCCAAATTGTTCTTACATTTTCACTCAACCCCCCCCCTCCCCCCCCCACAGCCAATCCCTAGACAGGTTTCGACTGTTGCATGTGGAGAGAAGTATAGTCTTTATAGTATAGTCTTTCGTCAAGCCCGCACAAGTGAAAGGAGGGGGTCAGAGTAGAGGGGGAGAAGGGGAGCGATGAGGGAGGTGGGAGCAGAATGGGGGGGGGGGGGGGGGGGGTGTGCTGCTGAGAGAGATCCATTTTCAAAGGGCTATCTTTTCATTTGTTTTCCTTCAACATTTCACTGCTATTTAAATGTATGAAAAAAGGGAGGAGAAAAAAAGTGCAGACAAAAAAAGTCCAGATGGCCATCTGTCATAAAGGGAATCTTTCAGGCACGACTCACCAGCCATCCACGTTAAGACAAGACATTCCCTAAAACCTTGGCTGCCAAGGAAGATAGTATCTGTGCCGCAACTCAAACCAACCCTCCTCTTCCAGCTGTCACTTTAAGTGAGCTTCAAACGCGACTCACCTGAAGTTGCCTAGTGGTTGCTTTTGTTTGAAACTCTACTCCTCCAAAAGAACTCCTCCACCCTCGCCTTGGCAGCCATTAAGAGGTAGATATCTGTCTGGGACAGTACCTCCTGTTTAAATCAAACCAAGGAGAATGTATGGATGCCCCTGAGGGCGCTTATAATCCCCTATCATCAGTGGAACCACAAAGCCAACAGAGTTCCCTCAGTTCCCACAAAGTCTGTTTCAGGACAAAACAAAGGACATTTTCATTTATCTGGAGGAATCTCGTGTCAGTAGTGACATACTAGCGTCAAAGAATGAAGGTATGAACCCTAGTGCAGGAGGAAGAGAGGGAGGGAGGAGGACAAGGAGGGGAAGGGTCACGACTCTGAGAGAGATTACCTCAGTGGTTAACACTTCATTACCTTGTGTCTCACATTGTTTTATGGGCACGGCTGGGTCTTTGGTGGGATATAGAAGATGTCAGGCCCCACATACTCACTCTTTTTTCAGCTTTTAGAGAGACACCTATCGACCACCCTGGTGCTGGCTAGTGCCTTGGAGTCTACGGTCAGTAGGTTTAGCTAGCTAGCTGTCTGACTATGGTGCTGGCTGGGTCAGTGAGGTCAGAAAATGGTATAATGTTGCCTCCATTCCACTCCAGATTTACCTGTGGAAATGCTAAACCAACTTGCGGACTGCAGACTAGAAAACCCAGCTTGCTAGGAGCTAAAACTGGTAGTTAAAGAAGAGGGACAAGCTTATAGAAGATAACTTGTGGTTTCAGAGTGAACATTCAACTCCTAGAGTAGCTAGTTTTAGCAAATTTTCTAGCCTGCACCTGGAAAGCGCACCTACAAAATGTGCTGACCTGCTAGCATGCTAACTTGCTAATATGAGTGTTTTGGCAGCTATAATATGAGCAGGTCCTATAATTTGCTAAACTCCTCATCTGGTGCTTCTGCTGATATCCTCCCTTTCCACTGCCTCAAACTGCCAAGAACCATCTATCTCTGTCTGTCGGGCACTCAGAGCGAACCCCCCCTTCGTGTGAAGGACCACTTCTGGGGGACAGAGGAGGAAGAGGAAGTGAGACAAGGAGTCCACACCCCTGGTCACATCCATCATCATGTTGTCAGTTTGAAGATGTGCAGTGGAGTTGCCTTGGGTGATAAGGCCATGCGACATGAGCCATTGTGTTGGGCTGGCAGACCGTGAGAAAGAGAGTGGCGAAGATGGAGGGTGGGACACTAAAGTACATTATATGGACACATCAATCCTGCCTTCTTGATGTTGCTAACTGCAATTCCTCTAGGTACAGTACGGTACAGTACAGTACAGTAAGTGAATTGGGGTACAGAAAACCTAAGATCGGTTTATAACAAAATAGCCGTAGTCAAAGCTGGCACTTTTAATGCTGTCCCTGTTCTTTTTTACTTTAAAATGAATAGATTAGTAATGCCGGCCTTTCTTGATATTTTTTGGGAGTTGGACTTTCCCTAACCACTGTCGGCACAATTTAACTGTATATGAAAAATGGACAGGCAGAGAGAGAGGAAAATGGCAGTGAATGGAAAGAGAGGGAAAAAATAATAATAATAAAAAAAAACTTTAATCACAGAAACACTGACCCAGAAAAAAGGAGGAGAGGCAGACACAAGTGGAAACCAGAGGAATGCTAGCCAGCTGGGGGATGCATCCAGCCCATTCTGCTGTATTTGTACTTAAACGGGAGAGAGCAAGGGGTGAGTTCAGTTTGGGGATGGGGGCAGGGGTAGGAGGAGGAGAAAAGTCCCCCGAAACAAAAACCAAATTGAAGGATGAGCTAAAACCAGCATCGCTAAAACCCTGTGGCCACGGGACCGGGTCCCAGAGCTGCAAGCCGCACAACTTTGACCTCTAGCCAAAAAAACTGTGTTTCCCAGCCCTCCCTTCAGCATTGACACTCTGGGGAGAGCGCAGACGGCAGGGTCTGTTTAATTACCTGACTGGCCGGCCGGCAGGATGGGCCACAGCGTCTGACAGGCTTCCTCCCAGACCCAGGCAGTCTCCACGCCCTGCATACTGGAGCTAACACTAACCCACATCCCCTTATGGGGAACCAGGCCCACTGAGCCACATAGCAACATGCTAACAGAGCTGACTATTCACATTTCATCCTCTTCTATGCACATAATACTACACTCTAAGAGGAGTTGGAAAAATAGGCATTTCTGCTTGTGGATGCATCTATGGGATGCATCTCAGTATTCCACTGACACTGATATTCCCATCAACGTTTTCTGCTTGGTCCACTTTTTATTACTTGAAGAAAAAGGCAGCAGTTAAAACTCTTTTAAGAGCTTGCCTGCGTCCCATTATGTTATTTTTATTCCCTCCTGCGCTCGCCCTAATCACTTGCCCTCAGGGGAATCCCTTTAGAAACCGGATGAACTTTCGTTGCCATTTGGAAACGGTGGCGTGTTCGACCAAATGTGAAAGAGAAGTGTGTGATGATTATACGGCCCTTGGCTTTAGAGGAAGAGGGGAAGAGCCTACAAAATGGTTATCTTGAATGTAGATGAGACAGCCCTTGTGTTCTGTGAGGTCCTGTCAAATGTGTGAATTAAATGTTGATAAATGAATAGCACCAAGACATTAAATCAATCAATTCATCAATTACTCAATGTTGCTTGGATTTCATTGACTCTCTTGCAAAGCTCATAGTGTAGTGCATCCTCTAATTTGGTTGTTAAACTTGTGGAATAGATTAGATCCCTGGTGTAGTTGATCGGCATGCTGCAGTGTGTCTCTGCACAAGGCCCAGCTTAAACGGATATCTGCAATCATGAACAACAGGTGGGCTGGATGCCGTTACTTCCACTGCAAACAATTTTCTTTGAAACTGAAAAGCTGATCCAAGACAGGAAAAACGTCCCATTAGTGCTGGTTATTTTCTTTTCATGGACCACACACACAAGCGCACACACACACATGCACATGAATGGACACACACACATACGTGCGCACACACACACACACACACACACACACACACACACACACACACACACTGTTGAGTCAATCTTACAGTGTGACATTAACACACACATACAAAGACATTCACACACACACACACACACACACACACACACACACACACACACACACACACACACACACACACACACACACACACAAACTCTCTCTCTATCTCTCTCTCTCTCTCTCAGGACAGGAAAAACAGACACATCTGCACTTTCTCCCTTTCCTCTGTACTGGGTCTGTAGCTCTGGTTTAGAGGGCGAGGAGCTAGCCTAGCGAGTGCCTGTAATCAGAGCCCTGGGCCTGGGCCCTGCTCTAGGTCTCTGTAGTGGTTTGAGAGCAGGCCAGACATTCCTGATGAGATCGCCGCCCAGACATCCAGCAGCAGCCAGTCAGCACTGAATTCCAGAATAGCAGCGCCGTCGCTAAAAATAGTTCCTCAGGACAGGAGAGCTAGGGAGCGGGAGCGGGATGGGGAGAACAAAAGCAGAGAGGAGAGGAGAGGAAAGGAGGAGGAGAGGAGCAGAGGGGGTTTTATTCCTTCTCCATTCACAATGTTATCACAGCAGTGCAGAGGAAAAGGAGCACTGCTGAGATTTGAATTTGGGACCCGTGTGTGTCTGTGTGTGTGTGTGTGTGTGTGTGTGTGTGTGTGTGTGTGTTATGTGTGTGTGTGTCTAGGTCTATATGTGTGTGCAGAGTGGCCGTCACAGCTCCCCCTTCTGTAATAATTTGTGTCAGCTATCTGAGGAACACACACTCCACTGTACTCAGGCCTTCTCTGGGCCTGGCCCACTGTTTATTTTTCCTGCTATGAACGGGGCAGCTCGGTTTACACCCCCCCTAAAACCCTCAATGTGGAATATCCTGCCTGCACCAGCAGCCAAACACGCCAAGGCAGCACTGACGAGGCCAGCTCCACTGCCCTTTTTGCTCTATTTGCAGAAATGCTCCCCCATTTGCTCACATTCTAACCCCTTCTTCTTGAGACTAAAGACCTGTAAAACTTAACATGAGCATTATTTGAATTTTATAGAGATTCTTAGTGTATGTATTTTCTCCACTGTAATTAATTTGGATAGAGTGGAAAAGTGAAGGGGCCTCTTTTGAGTTGGTGCTCCAAGCTATAGAATATACTCACTAAACTGTAGTAATGTAAACTTCCATCTCTTAGAGGCAAGACAGTCTCAGGGTCAAAGTACAGGACCGGATGATGGCGTTTAGAGGTAGAGTCTGGATGTTGCCCCCCCCCCCCCCCCCACACACACACACACACACACTTGTCCTCCAGGGGCAAACTCAGAGGCTTACCTTCTGCAGATGAAGGGAGATGGGGGTCGGGAGGTAGTTCAGAAGGTCTGGCAGCTGCGTTTTATTTGAGGGTCAAAAAGCTAACCGGAATTTTTCAGAAGAAGTCAAGAAAAAAAATCCCTTTGAAACTCAGGTCATATCAATGTCAGTGGGAGCAGCAGTTACAGTATGCAGTCGTCTTGATAGAACGTTTCACTTTTAATCTGTGTTAGCACTGTTGTTCACCTACATAGATAATGATAAACGCAAGATTTGTTACATAAGTACCCTCTTATTTATTTGTCTGCTAAGTAGCATTTACTTCCTATCTTTGTCCTGACCTGCCATTGACTTGTTGCTAGGCTGAAAAAATAATGTTCTTGGATGTAAACTTGGCTTAAAAGCAGACCCGCTGAAAAGATCTTAAAGGAACATTTCACTGATGGTAAAAGAGGTCTTTGTTGTCCAAATAATCAGGAAATAATCTAAAAACTATTTGCACAAATAAGCAAGAAAAAAGCCTTTTATCGGACCAGGAAGTAATATGTCAGAATGATGAAATCCTACATTGACCATAGTGCTTTGTGGCTCCCAGCCAGCCATGGTGGCATGTCTAAGCTAAGATGCACATTATTAAACACACATGATAAATGTATGTGCTAGCGTGGTGCTTATGAATGTAAACAAACCAGGTAGTAGCTAATTCGGGAATGGTAAGCTCACTCCTCCCTAAAGCTACTTGCAGTTTTCAAAACCCTGTGATGAGCCCCAAATCAAGTCACTCAGGAAAGAATCCTCAAACTAGCAATACCGAAATTTTCACACCATTTTCACATGCCCACACATTTGTGAGGTGATCTGGACAACGATTTTGAGGTCAAAATCGGTGAAGTGTCCCTTTAAAGGTTGTTCACTCTGGCCCTCTTTAATTCACTCTGTTTATTTACCCCATATAGCTAGTTTCCCAAAGTTACATTTCCAAGCATAATTGGAAACTTACAACCATGACTAGTTCTAAATCAAAGAGTGATTCATAGTGGTGCATAAAGAATGCTCTATCATTTGGTTGCGTTGGTATTTTCAGGAGCTTGAGTGCTACTTATTTCAAAACACAGAAACTACAAATCCCCACGTGAGTGAGACCAACTAAACCAGTCTGGTGGATGTAAAACTCTGTACTGTAGATGTTTAGTATTCTTCTCTTCCTGGGCCTGCTGCCTGTCTGGAGTCTGGACAGCACAAGCCAGGGGTGCCATCCCACTCATCAGCACCAAAGCCCCAAAGACCCCACAGCTGCTGCAGACTCCAGATCTGCAGCCAGACCAGCTAGCAGGCCAGCCAGCCGGCCAGCCAGCCAGCCAGCCAGCCAGCCAGCCAGCCACCCACTCCCCTTGCAAATGTGGATCAAATTAACCCGGCAGCAGCAATGTTCTTCTCCCCTGAAAACCAACTAGTATCGTGCTCTCAAAACCAGAAACTCTTGTTTCTCCATAAGATGCACATTCTCTCTTCTCCCTCAAAAGTTTCTCTAAGAGGGACTCTTTCCACTCTCAGAGACAATTAGATTGCATTAGTGATAACATTAGACAGACAAATAAAAAGAGTAACACTCAATACACAAATACAGACACAACAAACAAACTTCTTTGACGTGATCCATTTATTTGAGTTGGTACAGTATTACAGTAGCATGATTTGTGTAGCGGAGGGAGCAAAGTAATTTGTTTGTTCAATCTCCCTAGAGTATGACTTTAAGACATAGCAAGATATGATGAAATCTTATTGTTTTGCAACTCCCAAAATACATACTTGACCGAAAGCTTTCACAATGAGATGACACATCACCATCCTCCCACAACTGTATTCCTGACAATGATACCTCAGTTCTGTCATCAACACACTCCCAGGCAGGCCAAAGCATGGACAGAGTAGCTTTACGTCAAATGAAATGGCTTAATCACCAATAAATACAAGTATAAAAAAACACATTGATAATAATTCTCATTATCAAAAAAATTAAACATGATAAAAGATAGCAAAGGCACTCAACTTAACCACCTTGGCAGTCCAGGTTCACCAACTGATACCCCCTAAAAAACAAAAAAACTAAATCATAACCATAACCACCGACAATAGTAATGAGCTGTAACAAAAATAATACTTAAATAACATAATAATACTATTATTATTGTCATAACAATATCCAGTCAAGTTTTCCTATGATTAGACTTTCTGCTAACTAACGGATATGCACCAGTTATTTCCAGTTTGGCAGATCGCAAGTTTCATCAGATTCTTTCCATTGTATTCTCCTGAAGTCATTCCTTCGATTTGGACCTCCCTGCTTTGGTAAAGGTGGGCTCTTACTGGGTTCTTTGGGGTCAAACAAGGGTAGTCAATGTGAGGGTGCATTATAGTGACCATTATTCACGTGTTACATTTTTAGAGAGGTTACTACAGTATCATATTAAGCCATGGACACCCCCTCTGGATATTGTCATATTGGCCTTTCTGTGCTCTTTCTTTGGAAGGGGGTAGATTTCAAGGCTCTGGGTTCTGTAACTGTTTCACCAGGCTGTATTATCAAGCTGTACCTATATAACTATCTGATGTAAGTTGACAGGTAAATACTGTAGCATGACTGACCTAAGGTCAGCTGCTCTGACCCTTCAGGTGTACCAAAACAGGGGAAACACTGAGATTATGCTGATCAGATCAGATACTCTGCTTGCGGCCAAACTCGGAAGAAAAACAAAATACTTTCTGCCATAACATAAAGCAATATAAAGTTTCTATATTTTGGAGAATCAAAAACAGAAGCGTAATAAAACAAAATACTAACATAGTATAATTTTATCACTGTAAATCCAGTTGACAATAAAATGCAATACAAAAGGCAATAAATGCAATATAATACGTAACGCGTCTATCGTTTGAATCATTACCCAGGACCTTTTTTTTTTGCACAAGCGGACCTTTGAAAACATTACATGTTTTTTGTTTAGTTTTACTTGGGAATGGCATGGTTTTCTGTTGATATATTCTATTGATGTGATGTGTCTATTGAAATATGTCACACACTAAGGCCATACTGACACACACCCACACTCTCTCCATGACACAAACTGGGCTAACAGCCCATCTCTAGTCCCTACACACAAATGTAAAAACAAAACAAATGCATGTCAAGCCAGTATTGATGCAAAATGGGGATTCCTTTCTGCGCAAACTATTCAAGGAGTACATATAGTACCCAAACCACTACATCCCCCCGTCATTTTAAAGCTTCTTCTCGTCTTTGGTTTAAAAGTAACTTCCCATTTGCTTTTGTTCTACTCAGAACTCACTTTCTCTACTTTACTTTCTCTAGTCTACATATCTTTTTCCTTCAACTCAACAACACCACTCTTCAACCTTTTTCCACGCTTTACATTAGTAAAGCCCTCTCAAGTCTCACCACCAAACATCTTTTTGTTCACTCAAAACCCTTTTTTTCTCTCCAAAAAATCTCTACGCTCCACTTCTTCTCTCTTACCTTCTAATGAAAACAATAGCTTGTTAATTGTGCTTAGTTGACATAATGGACTAGTATACACAGCTGGAGGCAAAACACAGACCACAGAACCCACCTGTGCCGAGGTGATAACATCTCCAGCATCAACACGTCTCTAGCCATTGTCTGTGGAATGCGCTGTGTCATCAGTGCACTCAAGCAAATCCACTTACTTTGCTCTTTTTGTGGGTGGGGGGGGTAGGTTAAAAAATAACTAACTGAACAACAGATAACGACCATAGCATTGCATTCATGTGACGTGTGGGGTTTCTTATTCACAATTATCATCTGGTATCAGTCGAGTTATGGCCACTCAGAAGGTAATTATGAGAAGAATACTCAAACCTGTTGCAAATCCCAGCACTAACAGACAAAACAACCACATGGGAGTTTATTTGCCATGAACATTCCGGGGCTATGAGAGGGTGTCTGAGCCATCTACCTTCACTAGGGTTCGCAAAGGTGAGTCTCTCCAGACCCCAACTGGCGAGACGTTGTGTTTAACCAAGTCACCAAACTGCTGATACCTGTACATGCACAAAGGCAAAAAACAACAAAGCACACATGAAAGGGCTTGTTTAAGACTGTCATCTCTCTAGGTTTTTACTATTATTCCTGACAGTGTTTCTTTCTGCTCTATTGCTGGGGATTGAGACATGACTGTTTAATCTCAAATGGTGCTTAGGTCTGTGTGACCTTTGAACCGGTAAGGCTCGGTAGTTCGCTGTGCGTTAAGGTCCTGGGTCTCTCCACATTCATATACGAATCAACACAGCACAACTGGTGACAGGTTGGCCTGGCATCTCTCCACTTCACAGGAAATGACATACATAATTTTATATGGATCAAAAAAAGGCACTTCCTACATATTCCTAATATCATACGCTCATATATAGGACATACGCTTTTAATGGTGATATACATGGCTGCATGCATTACATATGCGGCCATATTAATATATCGAGTTTATATGTTTCTCATTTCATTGGGTAACATAATAATTATATATGTCAGTTCCACACAAAGGGTTGGAGACATTGAGCTTTGGACTCTTCCAGTACAGCCAGAACCCACCAGTTTGGTATTCAACTAAAATCCTACGCAAATATTAATAAATAATAATAATCATTGTCAGTTATTTTGGAGCAAGACCCTGGTTTGTTTATTTACAGGAAGTATAGATCACAGAACCATGTGCTGCTCTGGGGTGAGTTTTAAGGTGCTTTTGTAAACTCAAACTCTATTGTGGTTTGCTTGGAGAGCCAACCAAGTTTATGGTTGCTGCGTTTGTGATTCTAACTTGCCTTTTTGCTGAATATGTAAACATTTTGAACACAGCAAAGTCTATGGGCGGATGCAGGAGGCAGGCTGGGTGGCATTCTCTCGTGCCAGTTGATTTTTCGCTCTACTCACATAGTCAAAACCCTGCTCGCCGAATCTGCTTTGGCCTGAGAAGTGCATAAAAGTGCATGTATGCAAGTGTGTGTGTGTGTGTGTGTGTGTACATATACAGTTTCCAACAGGATTTGAACCCCTGTTAGGAAACTACCACCTTCCGTAAGGTGCATCATCCCAGCAACACACTGGTCGTCAATGACATACACAATGTACACACACACACACACACACACACACACACACACACACACCCATACACACACACACAAAACATGTACAGATGTTACATCCTGTTCGCTACTGCCTCCTCTCTCCCTCTGTCGCCCCCTCCTAGGTGAGGTTGCTGCTGATGTCCAGGGCTTGCTGGTACACCTGAGTCATATCATCCAGGTCCCCCAGCAGGGAGAAGCTGCCGTTGTCCCCCGGGGAGCCCTTGGCCCTGGCGCCCCTGCTGTTGCTGAACTTGGCCCCATGGTGGTGGCCATGGTGGGGTGGAGGGGCCGCTTGGAAGCCCTGGAAGTTGGCCAGCTGCAGTAGGTTTTCGGCTGACACGCAGGCCCTGATGTTGGGGCGTGGGGGGCCGGTGGGAGGCCAGTCGGGAGTCAGGGAGCTGGGCGACAGGGACAGGACACTGCTGTCATCACCCACGATGCTGGAGGGCCGGCTCTGGCTGCGGGATAGGCCCGAGTCGCCCGAGGAGGAGTCGCCTGCCACGCCCATGCCTGAGGGAGGCCCGCTGTAGGTGGAGTATTTCCCGTTGCGCTTCAAGATGCCCTTCCTTCCCACCGCTCTTTTAGGTGGGGAGTTGGCCACCAGGGACATGGTGGCACCCCCTAGCAGCTCGGAGGACTCGCTGCGTTCCGGGGAGGAGTAGTACCCTGATTCCCGTTGTTGGTTGTTCTTCAGGATGCCCTTCTTGGGGAGGGTGGGCACCATCTTGGCTGGTGAGCCCCCAGACAGGGCAGGCTCTTCTTCTTCTCTCTCTGGGCTCGACCCTGACTCTCCTCCCTCTCTCTCCCTCTGGGCTGGTCTGTGGCCTGGGCTCAGCTCCCCCTCCTCCAGGCTGGGCGAGTGTTGCTGCTGCTCTTCAGTCACCCGGGTCTTCAGTATCCCTTTAGGCCTCTTCAGCCCAGGCTTATCCTCCTCCATGCTACCGTGGGTCACTCCCACCTCGTTGTTCTCCTTCTTGGACTTCTTGGGCCTCTGGCGGAGGACTATAGGCAGGGCAGCGGGTTTGCCCCCCGAACCCCGGGGGTCGGTGCGGTTCTGCCAGTCGATGAAACGAGCCAGCATGGGCGATCCGTGGTGGTCTCCGCACTGGGCCTCACAGTCGCACACGCTGCTCTTCCAGCCCCAGTTGACCCACCAGTGGTTGGCAATGTCCTCCACTGTGGCACGCCGCTCAGGGTTCACCATCAGCATCCAGCGGATCAGACCACGGGCATCTGGTAGGGGCAAAGCAGGGGTATAATATGTAAGCATATGTGAGCACAGGTGAGGGCTGGCCGTACATTAACTGGATGACTCCTCACAGCGGGGCTTCTCCTTAGGGACACTTATCTGGTTTCTATAGCATCACCCACACAAGGCAGTTAAGCTAGCTAGCAGAGAATTGAGTACAGACCAAAGACATAAACAACACATACATACACACATATATAGATAAATGGAATTGAGAGAGACTGTAAGTCTATAGAGAGTAGAGGTGTCTTACTGTACCTGAGGACTGGGTGGGCTCTCTGTACTCCCCGTTGCTGATCTGGCGGATGAGGTTCTTGTGATCTCCACCGTCAAACGGCATGGTCCCGTAGACCAGGGTGTACAGCAGCACGCCCAGAGCCCAACTGTCCACCTAGAACAACGCAACACAAATCACACGTCACACAATACACATCATAAAACAATCCAACCCTTACTTTCCAATAGCTCAACGATGCTACTTTTGGCTCTGTAATAGGCCTTCATGTGCCCCATTCCCATGGGCCATTGAAACACTGATATATGCCAGTGCTCTGAAGTGTTTTGTTGCCGGTTAGTTTCCACGCACACAAACTCTCTTCCTCTCTCTCACTGTCTCTCTGTCAGCCAGAAGCAAGTACTTTGTGACCGCTAACCTAATGCAATGTGGCTTTCTCAGCAAACAGTTACATAAGACCTGTGTCTGGGGCATGGAGGGGTGCAGCGGGATGTGAGGGGTAATGAGTCCAGCAGAGATGGCAGAGCCGTGATATCCTGGCCCCTGACAGATCTCAGGAGACACACTGCCAGTCACTGATTAGCAGATGTCTGTGTGTGTGTGTGTGTGTGTGTGTGTGTGTGTGTGTGTGTGTGTGTGTGTGTGTGTGTGTGTGTGTTTGTGTGTGGGGGGGGTGGGGGGTGGGCGGGGGGGGTGGAGAGGACAAGGCTCCTGGAAGAATGTGTCTCTTGATGGCTGTAGCCGAGGGTTCTGTTGGTGTGTCAGGGGCACAGGAAATCAGATAGGGCAGCCCCAGAGTGACTGGACTTCCTCTAGGGCCCGCACCAGGAATGTCTCACCCCTAGGTCTCTCTGCCATTGGTTCACTCCCTGGGCGAGCTCACAGAGGGCCAGACAGGGCGAGTACCATTGTTATGTTCTGTTTTTGTTCCAAGTGTTAGCTGTAATTTGCAGCCTATTCCCGACTGGGTTCTGTAATTTTGATTACAATCTAACCGTTGTTTTTTTTAGCACTCTGAAGAAAATTACAGTGAATTATACCAAATTGAACGGTTGGACTTGGGGGTATAAAAATAAGACTTTTCTTGTACTTTGTTTTATATAACACACAACAGTTCAATTTTAAGAGGATGGCGTCCTGAAAAATTACTTTCGGAATTAGTAAATAAATTGTTTGGGGGCCCATTTTTCACTCTCTCCCTTCATTTTGTGTCAACCAAACTATTTAGTCACACCCTTGGTCTTGGCAATGAAGCTCTCTCCAGTCCCAGCCTGTGGAACCCATTCCAATCCTATTAGAAGGAAAGACTGTGAGCAACAACAATCCCACAGGTCTTCAAAAGGCTGCTGAGAGACACCATCTGTGGCCTCCCACTGAGGGAGAGGAGAGAGTGCCGCTGGTTAGTGGTCTGGGTAGGAGGACTGTGGGGAGAGATAATCCCATCAAAGAGACCTAGACCTAGACGTAAAGCCTCCGCCACTCTCTGTGTCAGCTATGTGATGATGATGATGATGATGATGCCCAAGGGGGTAGGTCCGGGAGATTAGCGACAACTCCTCACACGGAGGGATCAGAAAGAATAACAGTGGCTTTCATTGTTGAGATCTGTGACCGTTGACCCTTGCGACCTGTCCTGCCCAGACCCTGCCTACGTACCTCTGGGCCGTGGTAAGGTCTGCCGTTGACTATCTCTGGTGATGCGTAGAGTGGGCTACCACAGAAGGTCTGCAGCAGTTTGTCCTTGTGGTAAAGATTGGACAGCCCGAAATCAGCAATCTGTTGGGGTAGAAGAGGAAAGTTAAGCATATGATAGTGAAACATTCTAGAACAGGCATAGCCATTGTGCATCTTGCAAGCCCTTAATTGGCAATATATATATTTTACATGTAAGTTACAGACTACCAAATACAGCACAATTTCAAATAGTTTCAGAGCAGTCAAGAGTTGTAATTCAGATTGTGTGCAGTCAACAGTTTAATTAGACGCTCTATGACAACTAGGTCTGTACCCAACCAAGAAATGTAAAAATCGGCAGTTTAAACCCATAGGAGACACACGCCACGTGCACATAGACTGCGTCAAAATGATTGTGATCCAGCAAAAAAATAAATCCTCCTGTTTGCATGGTGTGGTGAGTGGGAGCTGGAGCTGGGTGGTTTGGGGTGCACCTTATGATTCAAACAATTGACTATTAGCATCTTAAAGTCCAAAAAGAATACATTTGATATTTGTATGAAAGCTAACATTGGTAGAAAATGTAAGTTTTTCTTTTGTGCAAGGACATTTTTCCCGCCCTGCGACTATTCGACCAAACAAAATGTACTGACCAGTCGACTTTTCGGGGGCAGCCCTAATGACAACATTAAAATGTTTTTCATCTTTCATCTCAAGCTTTCATCTATAAAATGAGCAGCTTTTCATACATGCGACAGGCAGCATGAAATAGCAGAGATTAGGCGCAAGACAAATTGAGGAGCATTGACATGAATAGGCTAACCCTAACCCTACAGAATGAAGTGAGGAATTTTCATTCCCATCCACAGGAGTCAGTATTTTAAATTGTAGCAGCATTGAGACTGGACAGAAAAATAGGCTATCCAGGGCAGGGGAACATCATTTCCCTTCCCATGCCATCCTTGACTCTGAATGGTTCACCGACTTCATGGCTATGGTGTGAGAGAGACAGTAGGCCTATGCATTTCAAGTTCCATGTTCTGTTATTTAATAGGATATTCTTTTACTTTGCCTGAGGTTTTTATTTTTGCCGTGGTATCATTTAAGAATTGAAATTGTGATACTTGGTATTGGTATTAAAGTCAAAATGTTTTCTATCGTGCCAACGCTACAGCAACTGTATGTTGCTCTTAGATAGGGGTGTTTATAAAACATTAAACATTTTTTATGAGAACAGTCAGTATGTTTGCTCTTCAATTGGGATTTGTCTACATCACTATTTGTTTTATGTGCTATATTTGGAGTTTATTTCTAATTAAACTATTGTGTGAGCAGACAAAAAAACGTAATTGAGTTATATCATGATAATTAGGAGTTAAAGCTGTATTCCCAGTGATTGAATTCTGCCAATGTGGCTCCCTGGCAAAAATGGCATATGTTGTCGAGGGAACTGGGATGAACAATAGTCAGTAGCATCGAGAGTATTGAGATGAAACCATTCTTACCTTGATATTACAGTTTTCATCCAGTAGCACGTTTTCCAGTTTCAGATCCCGGTGCACCACCCCGTTCTGTGAAGACCAAAAACCCCCCCAAGTTAGGCCTCATGTGGACAACGACATATCGTTTCTAGACAGATTAATACAAGCAATATATGTTGTATTATGAAAGAGGAGATGATTTACAGAGACAGAGCCACAGCTCAGCTCTTGGGGGAAATCAAGTGGGCCAGTGGGTCTAGTAGTGTTTAATTGCTCTGCCCCTCTGTGTCTTTGTGTTGACATCTGCTGTGATTTTCCCCCTCGGACTCACATGTGGCACATATAAAACACAACCCTATAATTATGGACCAGGATAAATTATGTTTTCACAACAATTTGGCATTCAAAAGCAACTCGGGGGAAATGCAGGGGACCTGCAGGGGACTAGGGAAAATGCAGCCATTTCTGATTTGGTGACTACAGCTGTGGGGACCGCTGTGGGGACCGCTGTGGGGACCGCACGCTGTGCGTCTCCAATTGGTTAGCAGTGACAATGAACACATGTTCACATGGAGATGATCTGGGAATAATCAGCACTCTCGTACACCTCCTCTTCCTGTGTCAGTCGACCGCACTACTTCCACCTCCTCCCCCCACGGCCCCACCCCCCTCTCTCCGCGGTTGCCGCTGGTGACTCATCCCCCCATGTGCTGGGTGTCTGGGTCTTCCCTTATGCAGGGTGGATGACATCATCCAGTCTCCAGCTGTAGAGATGATGACTACAGAGGGAGCCCACCCAACAAACATACGCTGGGTTTAACCAGGAAGGGGAGGAGGCCAGGGTGAGATGCGCTGGGGAGAGCTGGCTCTAGGGGGGATGCAGGGACATGCAGAGATGAGGACTAGAGCCGGTAATGAGACAGCTTAGTGCTCAGGTTTATGGATCATACTGCCTGTTATATGTGACGCTGATTAATCCCTGACACACACACACAGGCCAAGAAAATCATGCTTCATGGCTATGAGGGGACTATATAAGGTTTGTATTACGTTATACACTGTTGACTAGCAGAAGTGTGTGTGTGTGTGTGTGTGTGTGTGTGTGTGTGTGTGTGTGTGTGTGTGTGTCTGTAAGGTGTGCTCTGTTACCTTGTGACAGTGGTGCACGGCAGAGACTATCTGTCTGAAGAAGTGTCGCGTCTCTCTCTCGCTCAGGCGCCGGCGCTCACTGATGTAATCGTACAGCTCACCCTTACTGGCATACTCCATCACGATCACGATCTTGTCCTTGTTCTCAAACACTGAAAGACACAGAGAGCGGGAGAACTTTAAGAGACGGAATCTTATTTACAAACAGCTAATATATTGGTTTAGACACACATGCAGTCAAATGGCTGAGCTGAATTTCAGTGTATGTACAAAAGTGTAGTAAGCACAATAACATTGTAACAATAACATTCCACAATCATTTCATGGGACATAATGTTGAATATTATCGTAATGAGTTGACTACTCCCAGTTTTGCTGCCTGTGTGTGAACTCCAGAGAACAGTCCATCTCAGAGCTGTTGTCACGATTACATCATCAGCCCCACCTCATGAGTGGCTACAGGCTTAACAACACTGTAGGGAGGGGCTGTTTCTTCTACCAAGCAACCCCTCAGAGAGAGAGGAGAGTAGTAGGGTGGAGAAGACAAAAGAAGAGAAGAGATGAGAATAGAAAAGAAACGAGGACAGCAGGTCGTATAGGTAACAGAAGGTCAACAGACTACGTTAAGTGTCATGCCCTTGACTAACTCATCTTCTCATCATGTCACTGAATTTCACCGCTCTCTCCCACATTCCAAAACCCACCACACTATGCCCCATTCACAGACAGGAGTCAGGAGCAGATAGGAATACCTCTCTCTGTCCTACAGCTTAAGCGCAACCTGTCCTTTATTCCACCGCTGTCTTCTCCCCCATGAATGGTTTTGTCTTGGGAGCATGTTGCAGTGCCAACAGTGAGAGCACTGTGTGGGGGATGAGTGAGAACTGTTAGTCAGGCGGAGAGAGAAAGGGGATGATGGCAAAACAGTCAGCCATGTTCTTCTTTGTGTGTTGATTTTCCCACACAGCAGGACTCCAGGGGGTTGGAGCGGAGGCCACTGCCTCTCTGCACCCATGAGTGAGCACCTTCACCCTCCCCCACCCTCCTCCCTTGTAGAGAGTAATCCTCTGTAAAAACATGGTAGATGCTGATTGATGCTGACCCTCCCTGATTGTGACGCGAATGCTCCGCCGGGCAGGCCAGCTCGGGAACCAGGCCAAATGTCCTGGGGGGGGCATGTTGGTCGGTCCCGATTGGCTGACGGGGCGGTGACCTGAGGTGACCCATCGGCGATCCGCGGTGGGCACCGTTTGAGGGCTCAGCGTGGGGGCGCTCGTTACCTCTGACCCTCCCACTACCCCCCTCAGTGGGGTAATAATTACCTGGCTTATATAACGAGGGTTAGCCATGGCCCACTGGGTGCTAGTGGCCCAGTCACTCACTCTCTTTGTTCCACGGGCACTGGCCTCACATCAGACTAATTAGGACCTATTGTCCCACTGCCCTGCACTGCTATGAGTCTCTGTGCCACTAACTGCTAATTCAGGGGTAAGTAGCTAGCAGAGTAGCACAAAGTAGCCATAGCAGTGTTGTTACTTTTTTGTTTTGAGTGTGTTGTTTGAAGTAAAGCCTTGAACCTAGAACGTTTAACCGACAGTGGCATGTCTTATTCCTACAAAACTTAGGGTATGGTACTTTACTTAGAATGCAGCGCTCATTCCCCCATTCAAACAAAGGGAGGAGGAGTTCCCCTCTTTAATATCTATCCCTCCTCAAAGTCTCCTTGTCTATAAACCAGAGGGAGGTCCTTGTCCTAGTCACACTAGGCTTGTTTTTACAGGCTCTCAGTCTGTTTGAGGACAATGTCTGGACTCAAAAGCCTTACACAAGTCAATAGCACTCGAGCTGAATGGACTGATCTGACTGCTTTAGGAAGCATTCTTTGATGAAACAATCTTTTAAAATGGGGTTATATGGGGTTATGAATTATGCTCCAAAGTGACTAGCAAAATGTGCTTTAAATGCCTCGCTCGCTAGCGAGCCTTGCTGATGGATGCAGAACGAGAGAGGATGAAAATCAATCTCATGACACACATCTGGTTCAGCTTTGCTTCACACAAGCAGTTTAGCTGTTGACACGGGTGTTGCCGGATACACATATTTGTGTCTATACATCTCCAAGGCTATTTTGGGAGGGGGCCAGGCCACAACAGTAAACACTGGGTTAAGGAGAAACACCAGAAACCATGCAGGCTTCTACAAAAAAAACAGGGCCTGGCAAAGCATGGTGGTACTGTGTAGACACACATAGGAACCGTACACAGACTCCTTAAGGCTTTATATTAAATTGTGTTCTCTTAATCATCCTCACTCAGACACACACAAACATGGCTAAACCACAACAACACTCACAATTGACTACTGGCACATTACCATGACAAACATCACTGTTTGTCGCCGTATCCATGGGCTGACAAAGACCTGGGGACTTTGAACCCAAACAAAGTCCTGTCAGCCAGTTTGGGCAGTGTGACAACACTACAGTCCTGATGACGTGGCATGAAAACATTCCTTTTGTTGACTATAGATCTAAAAATACTCACAACACATCGTATTACGTGAGTCACAATATGTATTTACTTCCAGTTAGTGCCCTTCTGATAGCTCGTACCTTTCAGTTGTGGGCCAAGAAGTATTTGATGAACTATTAATGAACATGAAATACATTTCCTACAACTTTCTACACTCAATCAAATATTTCTTCAATCATAAAAATGCACTCTCTCTCAACTAATTATAACTAATTTATATTTCCTCAAAATTAATATAGATTTATGAATGCTAATTCGCAATCCCTGAAAAAAACTACCTGAGTGAAATATCCAACACAAGACGAGATTGAAGGTTGTCTATTGGAACAGATACAGGTATGTGGAGGTGGCTTCATAGTGAGCTTAGGAGCTCTCCTCCCAGTGCATAGCTGAGGAGTCAAACTGGGAGCAGGGGTGAATGGGGTTAGCCCTGTCTCTCAACCCCCCCCCCCCCACACACACACACACACACACACACAGTCTGGCTCCCAGCTGGAGGAGCTCTCTAAGCATCAGCAGATGTTTGGCCCTGAGATCAAGACCAGGGAAGACAGCGGATGAGACCCCTCAGATGTGGGAGCGGTAAACCCCACCAACGTCCCTCGACACACACACACACACACACACACACACACACACACACACACACACACACAAAAAGTCAAAGTCATTCATGCACACACACACACACGTGTAGACACACACGCACGTGTAGACACACACACACACACACACACACACACACACACACACACACACACACACACACACACACACACACACACACACAATCCAGACACACTCTGGCTCAGACAGAAGAGAAGAAAAGATGAATAACATCCCAAAGCCTTGGTCCAGATCTTATTATGACATCTGCATGTCATAACACGACAGTCATACAGCGGGACGGGTGTAGAGCTGGAGGAGAGTGATTGGTGTGTGTGTCATTAATAATATATATATAAAGAGAGAGAGAGAGAGAGAGAGAGAGAGAGAGAGAGAGAGAGAGAGAGAGACAGCGAGAGAGAGACAGCGAGAGAGAGAGAGAGAGAGAGAGAGAGAGAGTGCCCTGCGTATGTAATAGGACAGTGAAGCATTTTGTCTTCTTTTGGCTCTATACTCAAACAATCAACAAATCAAACAATTACTACAGTATGAGGTTAAAGTTAGATTGTCAGTGTATATTTAAGGGTATTTGTACATGTTGGTCTCACCATTCAACTAATTACAAAATTAAATCACTTCATACGTAGTTCCCCTATTTCAGGGTACGAAAAGTAATAGGATAGATTCATATAATGTCCAAATTAAGCACTTGTGTTTAGTATATGTTCCGACAATCTGAAGATTGACTTGGCCAGTCAAGAACTTTTGGCCCATAAAAACTCCCTAGTTGCTCTGGCAGTATGTTTTGGGACATTGTCTTACTGTATGATGAAGCGCCATCCAATGAATTTGGAGCCATTTGCTTGTACTCGAGCAGACAAGATGTTTCTGTACACTTCAGAATACTTTCTGCTGCTGCTGTCAGTAGTTATATCATCAATTAAGACATGTTAGCCAGTTCTAGTGGCAGCTATACATTCTCAAACCATAACACCCTCTCCACCATGTTTCACAGATGAGGTAGTACGCTGTAACTCATGGCCCCTGGAGCCAAGTTAAGTGCCTTGCTCAGGGACACATTGGCAGTGGATGTGACTTGGATGTGATGCCAGCAACCCTCCTGTTGCCGGCTCACATCCAGCTCACACCCTTCTGTCAGCACCAGGGATCGAACCAGCAACCTTCCAGTTACTGGTCAGCCATTCTGTGAGGCTACTTGTCGCCCTGCCATACTTTTTTGCAAACTCTAACCTGACCATCCTTTTTGAGGATAACTAGTGGTTTGCACCTTGCAGTGAAGCCTCTGATGTATTCTGCGGATGGTAGTCTCTGACACATTCAAGCCTTTTTTCTGATAACAAAACAGCATAATAATGGATTCCTTGGCTTTCATTAACACCTCTTTGGTCCTCACGTTGACACCAATAGCAGGCCTGCACAAATGATGTGACGGAACACACCTGACTTACCAGAAACACCTGTCAAGCCAATTGTCCCATTACATTTGGTGCCCTGAAATAGGGGGACTATGTATAAAAAGTGTTGCCATTTCTAAGAGGTGAAACCAATATGTGCACAAATATTATGCACAAGTATGCTTGTGACATGCCTTCAATTTGGTGAAAAGAAACAAACAAACAAAAAACTAATATGCTTTTTACGCGACTTCGGAAAAACCGGCCCTAGGAAAAATACTACATAATATTAGAACATAATAGAAACCAAAACAGTTTTATTTTGCCATATGGAATATGACGTTTAACACAGGATTCAATGGGGAAACAAGCTTTTTGGCACCAGCCAGCTTCAAAATCTCTCGACAGGATTACTCCCCTGGTGTGTGTGTATGTGTGTGTGTGTGTGTGTGTGTGTGTGTGTGTGTGTGTGTGTGTGTGTGTGTGAAGACAGCCAGAGAGAGGGAGACCCACCTTCATATATAGAGATGATGTGGGGGTGGCGGAGGGACGACATGATCTCTATCTCCCTGCGGATGTGAACCATGTCCTGGTCATCCTTGATCTTCTCCTTCCGTATGGACTTAATAGCCACCTGTGAGGAAAGGGGCAAACATTTTGTTTGGTCAATTGCAATGAAATAATCATCACATTGAGCATTACAATGTTGTCCAGTGTACAAATAGAAGTTACACTTGAAAACCGGTCGCAATGAATACAATCCTACATACACATTTCTACGTACAAATATCTCACACAGAGAAACCATAGTATCAGTTAGGCCTAAATCAGGAGAAACGCTTTCACAACCAAACTGTGTTGTGCATTGCATTAATTTCCTTGCATAATGGCTTTCTGTACCTCTTCAACCTCCACCATCCTCTCTCCCCTGAGTCTCATAAGGGTCCATATTACACTTTGACCTCTGCTCACTAGTGAATGGTGATCCAGTCAACCCATCAGACACAACGTCTACAGACTGAGAGGCACTGAGAGAGGCAGTCATCACATCACAGTCTTCGGCTGTGTAATTTACTGTGCCTCTTTGGGGGGGTAAAATGAAGGTTCCTCATTCTAGGAAAACAACATGGCACGTGGTGCAGTATAATGGAGGCCCTCCTTTGTACTCTGACATTTACCCTGGTATTACCAACAGACAGTGCTAGGGCTTGATGCTCCAGTCTCTGTGATCTCTGCTGGTGACTCCTCCCTGACCCCGGTGTAATGGTTATATCAGGTAGCAGAAGATCGGAGGACTTGGGTTTTTCGTAGGGGTATCCATGGCAACTGCAACCCCTGGCACTCTTGTATGAGAATAGGAGCCAGCAGGGGAAGTGGAGTGGTGAGCTGCTGGACCTCCTAAACTACAGTGTAGTCTGTGAAGGATACTACAGAGCCAAAGACACATATTTTGTTAGTGTGTCACTACACGGATAAACTACTGTTGTATACAGCACTACACACACAGACCCACATCTAGTGAAACTCATTTCCTCACATTAGTTCAATTAACAAAATTGTAGGCCTACCGTAGCTTTTGTGCTCATGAGTGCATGACATAGGTATACTGATATTATGCCACAACTAAACAATGACTGGAGTTTCAGTCCAGTGAACCTTCCTTGTTGGTCAATATTTGTAAATATCCTTGCCATATCCTATCCTACCACTCTGTTGCTGGGGGAACAAAGTGCTTTCTCTATTGAGAGAAAGAGCTGTTACAGTGCAGCCAAGTTAAGAGTATATTCCAGCCCAGGCAGCAGAAACCACATGCAGTAACAGTGCCAAGCTAATTATCGTGTACATCCATAAAAATAACCCCAGCCGGAATAACTCCCATCCAGAGGACTTGATTACATAGAATAAAACATATATATAAATATAAACAACTATGGCCCAGCGTTCACATGCTGAGTGCTAGTCTTAGTTAGTTGCTGTTCTTTATTTGTAAAAAGTTATCTGTGTTACATGATTTTCCATTACCTCATGAGGTTATCAGCAGCAATGGCAGTCACCTCATGCCAAGTCCAAAACCCTGAGTAAGAGACCAAGCCTCCCCCAGTTTTCTCTTACGTGAGTAGCACACTGCCTGCTCTACAGGACACTTTTGCTGTTTTTCATTTAGAAGTACAGTGGTGTGATATCAATTTCTATAGAAGACGTAATGTACTTTGTCATAGATAGTATTGTATCAATAGATGGCTAGTCTTTGACGGACATGACCCTGTAATCATACTGTATGTAAACTCATTCGCGAGCCAGCTAGTGTTTCAACAATGCATGGCAAAGAGAAAGCCCAATCCATCCCCTGCCTCTTCTCTAGTTCCCCTGACCCTGTTGTAGATCATTAGGCAGCCCCGTCTGTGTATCATCCACTTGCCAGCTGGCTTGACTGGCCACTGCAGCCCTTACGGCTGTCTTTTCACAAGTGCTTTTTCTCTCTGAAGATCATGTTGATGTGTGCGAATGGATGGAATATGTGGTATGTGTGTGTGTGTGTGCGTGCGTGCGTGTGTGTGTGTGTGTGTGTGTGTGCATACATCAAGGAGTGGATAATGGCAGGGAAGAGACCATAAAGTGTATCTCATAGTTTCTTCACAGGGCCTGAGTGAAGAAAAAACTGCTCAACCACAGCTCAAATACCAGCAGATCTCAGCAGTATTTTTCTCCCCCCTGTTCAATCCCAAGTGAATCCATTATTTGGGAGTGATGTAACTAGTGCTTTAAGCTCATATTAATGTGACTTTGTAACCCCTAAACTGAAGCCCACCCCTCTTGTTATGGTGGGGTTCCCTGTCTTTGAGCTGCTATCCCACTCTCCTCCTGAACCCCCACGGGATATTAACTTTCCTCTCTGTTCTCATTTCCTGCGAGGGATGACCTTTCATGTGTCACTGCCCACTCTGAGGCCTGCTGTCACCACAACCTTTTCACGCTAAGCATCTCCACACTTTCTCTCTCTCACACACACACACACACACACACACACACACACACACACACACACACACGCACACCACCATCACCTAATATAAACACACAAACACATAGTAGCCCACAAACAGACACATGAACAGATACTGTACACATACTTGTGTACATACTGTACACAAATCTCATCACTCCCCTCCATCTTCTCCAGACACACACATCTCATCAGTCTCCCTCTGCTCAATCTCTTTCCCCACTCTGCTCTTCTCATTTACTCGGTTAAGGAAGCCGGCACACCAGGGAAAGTAATACCGGCCAGGGGAGATGGTGATTGCATAACAGTCTCACCCTGCTGCTATCTCTGCCACATGGACACCAAGGGTTCTTTAGGTCAGGGGTCATGTACACACTCACTATGCCGTGCCAGACACGCGTGCCCTGGAGGCCATCTGCACTCTCACTTTCTCCCTCCGTCTGTCTTAGGACTTCTGTACTCGATGTACAGAGGTGCTGATTCTCAAAGGGCTGCCTTAGATCACTAGGTAGGCATCGTTTTCTAGGTTCAGCTTCCTTGACATTCATTGAAAGTTTCACAATTTGAGGCTAGAAAGCTAAGCCTGCCCCGTCTCAAAGATAGGGGAGGAATGTATGGGGATTAGTGCCTCCCATAGCTCCATGTTTCACTAGAATGCTGGGCAATGCAGGGTAAATGGATTGATCAAGTGTTGGCAGTAGTAGTAGTCTACTTTTGGAGTGATAGAAATGACACACTCAGCATTCTCAATAAATGTTTTCAGATTCGCTTGCAAAGAGAAGAGGCTTTCCTTGGCAATCGAAGTGTCTAAAAATGTGTTGGGAGTCTAAACTGGTTATAGAGCACTGAGCTCAGTGAAGCAGTGGGACCAGGCCATTAGAGGGAGCCATGGGAGAGGGTTTATAGTGCCCCTTCCAAGCATGCGTTTGCCAGCAGCTATGGAATCCAGGGAGGACATGTTGACCCTACTAAGTTTCCCTTGCTAGCATTAAAGTTCATCCTGTTCTGCCAGAGTGAGAGCATGGGTCAAATTCTGAAGCATGTGGAGATATTTGAAGAGGTGCCAGGTTTGCAAGTACAGCTATGCATTTGACTCAAGATGGTGAGCATCCAATGACAAAAAATAACCAGTGAGTAGCATGTTGACTCATACCAAGACACAAACAACTTAACCTTGATAATCCAAAGGCACAACATCATGGAGCAACCGAATGTATAACATACTGTAACAGGTGAATGCCTACTGCCTAGCATTTGAACTACCCTACAAAACAAAACAAGTTATCACTGCCAGGAATTAAAAGTTGACTAAACTCTCTTTTGGGGAACTCTTACCTTGACAGCAATAAATTGTGCGTTCTGGACTAACCCTAACCCTCAATCTGACTAGGTGGAAGTATATTTGAGGACTGTTGGCCGGCTTCAATGATGCGTATTATTTGCGTCATTTTAAGCCGCATCAATCAGTCAGTAGCGGGATTTAAACATCTGCACTCAAGCATCCGGTCGCAGGCACCACTGGGGACAGCGCGCGTGCTGTCTAGATTCCCATGGCCTCTAGGGCCCACTGAGCACGGGGGAATTCCCAGAGGGGGAAAGAGACGCACACGCCTTGGAGCGCAACAAAGTAGCTATTTGGGTCTCTCTGTTGTATGCGTGACTCGGGGATGGGCGTTTCAACTGTATGCCTAAATTATAGCTGCACTAGAGAGCTACAGATGTTTAAAACCCATAAGAGCGTTTTTAAATGTCTCACCTCTCTTCCGGAGTGTCGTTCAATGGCCTTCTTGACTTTGCCATAAGTCCCTCTTCCGAGAGTCTCCAGCAATTCGTAGCGGTGTTTCAGGTTATGCTTGTGATGGTGTTTCTTCACACCTGAGTTTCTCCTGTCGTCACTACCTGCCGGTGTCTCTGCCGTTGAATTACCGGCAGGTAGGGGGGGCGGGGAGAGGTCACCCCCCATTGATTTTCTCGCTGAGGTATGGCCTTTTTTCGCCTCAGGACGGGATAGCCGGTGGGGTGATAGACAAACGGTTTCCATCTCTAGGGAAGTATTCAAACTAACTTCCCACAGTTAAATATCCTAAACTAGCTATTTGTAACAAATGTTGATATTATAATAATTGTAGGCCTAATAATAGTATTAATAAATAAATAAATTACAAAGAATAATGCGTAATTATATTAATAAACATAAAAAAAACCTATTCGGATTGTCGAATGGTCACTCATTTGCTCATTATTTTCTGATCAGAGAATTCATTCCATATCTATTCATCCATTTATCGCATTATAAGAGTGATTCATTATTATAAGATTAAATAAAAAAGCAAAAGTCTATAAAAGGGACATTATCTGTCCTCAAGAGTCTGATACATAATGTAATGGATATCATATGTCTAGCTATACATGTTTATTCTAAGGCTACAGAGTAGGCTAAATATGTATTCAGATTTTGACAAACGACTGCATGTCGAAAGCTATATCCAGTTTCGATTTTAGACAATGTCTCCTCGGGTATGGACAATGGTGCTCAATTTCGAGCAATCTAGAAAGAAAATATATAGGCTATAAATCGCATCGGGCTATTCTCTTCTCTCATGTACTACTAACATGATCTCGTAGTCTATTGTTATTCTGGGGTCGTTCACATTATCTACCGTAAATATTCTGCCAACATCATTAACTCACAACTAAAAGGCGAAACCTCCTTCAGCGTCATTGCCTCCCGAGAAAGCAGCGACGAAACCGGCGTTCTGGATAAAGATGACCCTCATTTTGTCCTCAACCCAGGTGTAACGTCATTCAATTGGACTCTGTTTATTATGCGAGTGCTCCATGCCCAAGTCGACGTTAGAGATGCGTTCTGATCAGATATGTCAAGCTGAGACGTTTTGAATATTGCCATGGTCGTTTTGCTCTCCTTCTTCTGGTGCCCTCTTCTCCCGTTCTCTCTGTTCTCTAACGTGAGGGGCTGAGAATAAGGAATGTGAGATGATCGAGTCCGGAGGCGGAGTTACAGTCCTCCTTCTCTCCCTCTCTTTCGGTTCTCCTCTCCTCTGTTTAGGAGAGCTCACTGCTGGCTGCTTTTCCCCTGCATAAAGAGGATCTGCGGGTAGCCTATTCTTGATCTGCGTGTAGCCTATTCTTACAAGATCCAGTCATTCATAATGGCAAGAGTGGTTGTCTTTCCAAATAAACACATTTAAAACAAATAAACTGTCAATGAATTCCACGATGTGGAAGACGTTCATCTATGTCCAAGTCATTAGAGAGCAAATCTAATTTATAAGGGCACTAAAACCACATGAGGCAGATTGAACCCTCTTTTTTCTGTATTTCATTACATATGTGATATTGTTGAAATATGTCTAAAGCAACTGTCCCTTTACCGAAGCTTACATGTCAAATTTGTACCATAGTGTATTCATTAAGCCAAGTTACAGTCATAACCATCATCAATTAATAATATGGTGATTAATTAAAACACAGTTTACAGTATCACTAAATAAGGTTATATATTCATTATTTGCAATGATGAATAACAGACACATTCAGAAACCTGGCTCTGCCTGATCTTTGCACTTTCTGCAGTTCTATAGAGATACCTCAGCATTTGATATACATTAATCACGCAAAATGAATTCATTTTTGCATCTGGTTCTCATAATGGAAAGGAATGCAAAGGAATCTCAAAAAGGATTATCTAATTAATCCCATTTTGCTATGGGGCTACATTGGACACTACTGATCATTGCATGCAAGCAAGCACTCACATGCTATTCTCTATGGTGGAATGACCCTTTACTGCAGAAAACAGAGCCAAGTACTGCACTGTGTATGATATAGCCTCACTGATTACAACCATTGGAGGGAACAAACTGTACTCCGCTCCCTTGTGCCATCATCCTCTAGTGGCAGCATCAGATGGCATGGTGCCATTATGCCCAGAGAGCCTCACCTCTGATCCTAAACTGGTCCCAGACATTCACAGGAGATGACCTGATGCAGCCGCCCCAACTGCATCAGATCTGGTTTACTGTAATGGTTTACTGGTTTACTGGTTTACTGTAATGGTTCTTGTTATGGCTGCGTATTGTGTAATTTAGCCACTAATTAGAGAGAGGAAGTTTATGTCAAACACTATCTGATTAGGAGCACCGTCTTTTCTCTATGATCTTGACGATAGCAGTATAAATTTAGAACATTTTTGGCATTTGTTTTTCTTTAAATAGGGCCAGTGGTGTATCCACTTATAGCAACAGTGTTTCAGAGATTTGTATCTGATCTGCTGCAAAGTTGGCCTCATTTGCACTCCAGAGCAGAAATATGTTTTTCTGCAATAAAATACTGTCAACACTGCCCTCTAGTGTAGAGAAGAGTAGAAATGTCCCATAAAACTAAATCTCAACGCAATTCAATCAGGACAAACGTAGTTACATAACTAAAAGGTCCTATTTTTCTAATTTATTTCTAAACAGTTTAAGCCATTCCAAAGAGGCAAATATCAACTAGACTTTCAAACTTTCAACTCGAGATTTGATTTATGATACAGAAAGTGTACAGTTCCCAGCCAGAATGCAATGAGTTAACCATAGACAGACAACCATGACTGCCAAATGGCCATAAAACTTTATTCTGGGCAGCACCTGCGGAAATAAATTCAATGCCTTATACATAAAAACAGAGATTTTAATCTGCTTGTATTTGTCGCAGTTTCCCCAAGGAACATATCACTATACTGAATGAATGTGAATCAGTCGATCAGCTGCCAACAGTACAGTGTCTGTGTCCCAGCCCATATATGTACATGGCAAGGACAGATGTCATAAAGATCTGAGGACATTGGAAACGAATAGAAACACAAGAGTCTCTATGTTTCCATGTCAGTGTGTTCAATAATAGTAAGCTATGAAACTTGACACAGGGGCAATTGCCTTGTGCCAAATGTTTCCACAACATTTATGGAACCAACAAGTTATAAAAGGCATAATTTATAAAAGGCATACGAGTTGTTACGTAACCGGATAGAGAAAACACCAGACAACATATTATGAATTCACTAGGTGGAGGATAAAAAAAACGATCTCTTTGATAAGTTTCACAGAGGTATTCAGAACCCCAAGGCCACTGGCAGAGGTCAATCACGAAAACAACAAACAATATTTGGGCACACAGTGGGCTTACAAAATAGAATATTTCTCATATGATATAAGAAACTAACAACTGCAGAGAGAAAACTTGTCAACAACACTTAGCCACATTTAGAATGCCCAAAATAGGGACTGAGTCTTCAGTAATGAAAGTCTGTGCATCAAATTGCTGCAAAGTGAACTTGACTGAGAAAATATTACAAATGTTGATGACGGTGTGTAAAATGGAGAGGGGTAATGAAAGGGGGGACATTTCATTACTTTGCCAACAGATCACATCATGAGATCACATCAAGATTGATGACATTGACTCACCAACACTTCATCGTAAATGTCAGCTTGTGAGAGGCCCACCTATCTCTGACATGGAAAGCTGTTAACTGCCAAATAGAAGACCAGAAATAGCCTAGGGGCAGGGGAGAGAGAACGAGTAAGAGAAATAAACAGGCCTATGCAAATGTATGAAGATGTATCAGCCATGTATGTTTTTGATATCAAGTGATAAAACTTAACATCTCGTCTTACAGTAACATAATCAAGTAGATTATGATTATTCTTGTTAGTATGCAGCATAATGTTTTGATGGAGTTTATTCAGCTTTGTTTAGTAGGACAACATGACTGGGTGGCCTTCAGAAATACCGTGACAGTAGCTATGTTAAAGCTGTATCACTACCCTTCCATTTTCTAATGGTACATGTCTTTACTGTATTTATTTGATATCTCTATTAAATCATTTGTGAAATGTACAATGGCTACTGGCAAGCATACATCATCATTATCAAATTGACCCCTAAAAACAGTAAAATCCCTTATTTTATTTCATTAGAAGAATTAGTTGGCAAGTGATACAGGTACTGTTCTTGCTTCTCGCTCGCAGTCTGTCAACCTACGATCAGGTCTCGCGCCCAAACATCGCCAATCAACGTGACCTCTAGCAGCCTCAGACAGCACGTGACAACACGTTTTGCTGCATGCAACAACGGTTTGGGACACAGCTTTTGTGGTTTAGAGACGCATAGTATGATATGTTTTATTTATTATCTTCTGTGTTGTCCTACATTTTCATCACAACAGTTAGTTACAAGCTGTATATCATGGGATGGGAACTTTGCTTTTTACTGTCTATGGATGGGAAACTAGCTAGTAAACTTTCAATTATTTGCACAATTAGCTGCTACGGCAGCTAATTTAGTAGCCTTTGTTGAATTACGTCAACTAACAACGGCCTCGTGTATTTCCTAGTTTTGCCAAATTGTAGGAATTGGACAAAGCATGCACATCGTTTTGTTTTTAAATGTATTTTCCCTGTCATTTACTTGTAGTTGAAGTTTGCAGACATGGTTACAGCAGTGCAGTGTTTGATATCCAAGCTTTTGGCACCATTATGGAGGAAGGTAGAGGAAGATGAGGAGGATGGGTGTTATGGTACTGGTAAGTTTACCCATGCCACCTTTTTTTGTCAATCAAAAGCAAATAAAAAAATTCACGTCTCATATCAGAATGGGAGAGATCCTATAATGTATACAAATGTATAAAACTGCTTAATTAAAGCCTTTCAATGATCATAATCCAGAAAATGTCATTAAACACTTAATGATGACAATCCATTCGAAAGGCAGATAAACTTCATGTGTGTGATTTGGTATGGCAGCTACGGAAGAGATCCGCCACCTGCGGGGCGGTGAGGTGACGCTGCTGTGTCAGGACTACGGCATGATTGACGATGCTGTCTACTTTACCACTGGAGAGGTGCTGGGTGGGGTGCCACTGCGAGTAGGGGACGCTGTCAATGGCATAGCAGTGAGAGACAGAGCCCAAGGTGGATGGAGAGCACTGAGGGTGAGAATCTATGACTAAAGGCCTTGCTCTATATAACTGTACCATATATTTTAGATACTGTGTCAGAATGTGAGAGTCCTTTACTCAATGCAAAGGCTACAAATATACGGCATTGTGTCCCTTATAACCAATGGAGGAAGAACGGACCGAATACATTTCCGCTGAATTTCTTCTACCTCATGTTATGAGGAAAGTTGGTAATGTAACATTAAGACATACCTATTTTTTGACTTTGTATCACTCCTGTGGCCTGCCTTTAAAAGGTGGAGAAAAATGCTGACGCATGGGAGGATGGAGGAAGAGCCTCCCTGGAGGCAGACAGTAGCCAGCTGCGATCTCTGATTGGCACTGTGACATCATTAGACAGGGATGGTGGTTTTATCAACCAGACCACATTCTTTCCACGCCATGCCCTCTGTGAAGGTACGGTCAGCCTGCCACAAATGCAGTAATTTGTTTCTTATTTCATGCTGCCGTATCTCAATACCTCCTTCCTTTCCATCAGGTTTTGAACCAATGAAAGGGGACTGGGTCCAGGCCCAGTACTTTATTAGTCCCACCCAGTGGAGCAGCCAGGCCCGATCTGTAGCACCCTTACGGTACCGCCGTATGGACCAAGTTAGTCTCTCTTCCAAAACCCATCCATCAACTAATTATAATGATGCTTACATTTTAACGTAACTCAGAGAATAGCAACATGCCTATATGTATTTGTGTGCCCTTTCAAAACAATCAACCTCAAGTCCACAGTAATGTCCGGTCCTTATGAAGACCTCTCCACATTACCCCCCTCCTTCGTCCCCAGGTGCGTGTGTCCAGTGTGTTTGGCAGCAGTGGGGTGGTGGAGGACAGTGTGTTCTTCAGCCTGGACTCCCTGCTGCTCCCAGCCGAGTACCGGCCCTCCCCCGGGGATGTGGTTAGCCTGGTGGTGGTGGAGAGCAGCCAGTCCTTCTACTGCTGGAGGGCTCTGTGTATGGCCCCCAGCGAGCACAGGTAACAACAACCAACATCCATGGGGACATTCTGGGAACCAGCCATGCATTCATAATGTAAAATAAGGGTTAAATATATGAAAAGATACATATTCAGCTACCCATGCATTTACACAGTCCTTGATGGTTGAGATCTCTGGATGAATGCTCATAATGCTTGTAGCTGATCTTTATTATCATAACCCACACACACATACTTTTATGGTCCTTGTATGCTGACAGTATGAATGCTGCTAGATCCATCATCCCTGAGGTTGAGATCCAGAGTCTCCTGGAGGAAAAGGGGGGCCTGGTGGTCAGTGACAAGACCTGCTTTGGGGCTCTGCTGCTGGGGGAGAGCCGGGAGCTAGTGGTTTGGATACAGTGAGTGAGCCTTGGGAGTGTCTATCTGTATTTCATACAATACATCATATAATGTTCTTCTCCCTCAAGCTATGGTGCATATTCCTCTTTCTCTTCACAGGAACCGAGGCTCTGAAACCCACAGGTTCAAGTGTTGTGAGTTTGGTGGATGGGACTCAGAGGAGCAGTTCACCTTAGGGCCTGTGAGTGAGCCTGCTTCACCTGGACAGAGAAAGGGGCTCTTGCAGAAGCCTGGTCTGACACAAATCCTCTATGGAGGGATCCAGGGCCCTGCACACTCCTACCTCTCCGCCAAGCGCAACCCCATACTGGGTCCTGGACTCTACCCAATGGCTGGACCTACTAGACAAGTGAATGGTCATGGGACGGAGAGAAATGAATTAGAGGGAGATGTAGAGACTGTAGAAAATGATGAGGATGTTCCAAAGCCTGCGATACGGACAGAGGAGAGAGACGTAGAGATTGCGCCAGGGGAGAAGGTATCTGTCAGAGTGGGCTGCCGAGCCAAGTAAGTCTCACTTAACTGCTACGATGTAATCTTATACATAATATATATATATATATACACACACATACACACACACACACACACACACACACAGTGGCTTCAGAAAGTATTCACTTTTTCCACATTTTGTTGTGTTATAGACTCAATTTAAAATGGATTTAAAAAGAATGTTGCCATCAATCCACACACAATACCCCATGTGACAAAGCGAAAACATGTTTTTAGAAATGTTTGCAATTGTTTTAAAATTGAAATACAGAAATACCTCATCTATTCAGACCCTTTGCTATGACACTCAAATGCAAACCCTTTGCTCAAATGCAAAAATGTCTTCAACAAGTTGGACTTGGAGTCCATCTGAGTGCAAGAATAATAGTTAACGTGATTTCGGAATGAATATCTTTTGTTTTTATAGTCTCTTATTTGCATAGGAATCAATTACGCACTGTGTGGATTAGGAGGTCACTACCAACATACCCATAACATGATGCAGCTACCACTATTCTACACACGAGGGATGGTGAAACTGCCTTGCATGTGCTGGATTTGCACTAAACGTGATGCTTTGTAGTAAAACCAAATAAACACATTTCCAGCCACTTTTTTTGCTGCATCACTTGAATTCATTGTTGCAAACACAATTATGGATATGAAAAAGATTATTTTCCATTACAGATTTTTTTTGGCCACTTGGTTATAGACCAATTTTGTAGAGTAAGATTATGTCCCATCGACTGTGCTTTTTCCTCTCCGCCATTCAACTTTGTAGATTTTTGTAAGTCTTCCCAGACCTCAGGGTAGCATTCCTGAGCCGTTTTGTTCCTCTCCATTTACTCAGTTTGTCTGTGTGTCTATGTACCCTCAGATGTAGCCAACATGCTTTTCTTGTATTTGTCTGTATAGTAGTAGTCTAAGTAAACAACTCTCCTATTTGTTCAGAAACTTGGGGCGCTGCTCAGAGCTGCTGCTGCTGCACTTCCCATCCTTCTCCATTGGGAGGCGCTTGGAGGTGACAGTGGACAGCAAGGAAGAGAGCCTGCTCCAGCCTTTCGCCCCCTACTGCCCCGCAGCCCCACTACCCATACCACAGCACACCCAAGTGGTCACTGTGATACCCGCAACGCCAACTCATAGGTAAACTGCACCCTGGCTCTGTCCATCAACCATGTTGTCAGTCCACAAGTCTCAACAATTAACAATATTTCGGATATGTTTAACTGCTCTGTGCCTAAGGTGAAACCAAAGACAGATGGCTTCAGTTTGATAACAATGTTACATTCTATTATTTTTCAACTTTAGTTACTGCACCTGTGATGGCTTTGTTGAATGATGGCAGGTTGATCCACTCTGTTGAATTATTCATAGACCACTGTCCTTTTGAAGCTGGATAAAGGTATTTGCTGATGACCCCTCCTCTAACCGCTCTTTAAAGTATTTATTAGTGGTTCTATGATTTTACAGGCTCACAAAGCGTCACCTGCCTAATTTCCTGGGGAACTACCCTTTGCCCCAGGCCCTACGGGACTGTGTTGAGGCCCAGAACGATGTCCTGGTGGCCCAGCCATGTTTAGGAGAAGTGAGTGAACCACAAAGGCACCACATTTTACAGACTAGAGCCTGCCTTAATCAACAGCAAGTCCTACAGGGATATCTTTCATCAGTCTCATGTGACTCATGTTGACTCTTCCACTCCACCTTCTCTTCACCATCTTATAACTCTCCCTCTCTCCCAGACCTTGTCCCAGGCCAACGTACATCCCCGTTTCTCGGCCCTGCTCTGGCTGGAGGAGCTGCAGGCTGAGAGGGAGCTCAGGGAGTTCAGCCTCAGTGGCGCCCTCCTCAGGAAGGGAGCTGTCTATCTGCATCTAGAGGTGCTGGGCCTGGCAGAGGGTAGGCCCAGTCTCTTCATAGGTGAGTGAAGGGCCAGAGTGTTGCCCTCCGTGGTAACTTTAGTGGCTAATGGCGAGTTATGGACCTTACTGTGGCATATGAGATTTGCTGTGTTTTGTCTTCTCCTCAGGTGACAGAGTGGCATTGAAAAGGCCACTGACTGGTGGTGTGGTGATGGAGTACATTGGTTATGTCACAGAGGTACTGTAAGATTTTTGATTTATAACTTTTTACATATTTTTTTTTAGGATGAGAATGTAAATAAATGGTCTCTTCTTGTAATTCCCACCATATAACATTGGCTGAATTTGACGCTCGTTATGCTAGTATCTGCCCATAGTCAACTCATTCTTTTCTTGTGTTGTATGCTGTGTATAAATTGTCTATCTTTCCCAACTGGCCTCATCCACAGATCAGTGATGAGGATGTGAGCCTAAGAGTGAACACAGAGTTTCATCACGGCTACCTGGGAGAGCCTCTCGATGTGGAGTTCTCCTTCAACAGGTAACTTGTGGCATGACACACTTGTGTCTTTACTGCCCCTCAGCTAGTGTCTTTGCGCTGAGAACTCACAGGACTGATTCCCAGGACACAGATTAAGCTTAGTCCTGGACCGAAACAGCATTTTTTAATAGGATATCTCCATCGAACATGCTACTTAGGATTACATCTGTGTGTGGGGAAACCGCCCAATTAAGTTTTATTGTGTCGTGTTTCATCATCCTTGTGTTAACAGGTTGACCATGAGGCGATGCCACCTAGCTCTTGACCAGACTAAACTTTTTGGCAAGAATGGTGAGCTTTTGATTTTCAATTTGTCCCGTTTTCAATACCTTTTTCCAGCAAGCCCCGGAGTAATTGTTTTCCCTCGCTTCTCTTTGGCCTAGTTCTCTTCCCCAGTGCTGTGATTCTACAGGCCCCTCTGTGGACAGGAGAGTGGGGTCAAGAGGAGATAGAGAAAGAAAAGACCACAGAGGAAAACAAAGTGAGAGAAGCTGAGGCAGCGCTGGACCTCAGACTGAATCAGTCAAAGTACTGTTGTAAAAGCTCTTCAATCTTTGCCTCTTTATCTATTATATATTTACTCCCAGGGAGCCCCTGCAGAAGATGGGAAGAAGACCTCAAGCATCTCCATCGACATGCTGTCAAAGGCTACACAGACTAAAAATGGTAAGAGGGATTTGGACATGGAGACTTTAAGTATACATATTCCCTGTATTGTCATTACTACAGCTGATGAAGTTTGCTGAACCTGAATAGCATCATAGCTGATAGTCCAGCTCAAGCTTAGTCTGGGGTGGCTCACTGAATTATTGACAGGTGATCTCCTCTCATTTCACTCAGACTGCAAGACACAATCTCAACCCATTCCAAACCCAGGCCAGTTCTTCAACCACCTACTGAACCCCTCGCAGAAGGAGGCTGTGAAGCATATCCTGGCGGGAAAGTGCCGGCCCACTCCCTATGTCTTGTTTGGACCTCCGGGCACGGGCAAGACCATCACCCTCATAGAGGCTATACTGCAGGTAGGCATACACAGACCTGAAAAACACTCTATTACAGTATTCGTTAACTATGTTCTTATCTCCACACCCCAAAGTGCTTTTCTATTTGCCAAACATAAAATTGCCAAACATTGGGTTTTGTGTTTCTCTCAGTTGTCCTTTATTTTGAGCTTCTTCAAGTTATTACAATAGATATGAATATTCTCCCTGGAGAATGAGTGTAAATGTGTTCTCCCAGGTGTATCACCGTCTGCCCAGTAGCCGTGTGCTGGTGTGCACCCCCTCCAACAGTGCCGCTGACCTCATCTGCCTTCGCCTCCACAACAGTGGCTTCCTGAACGCAGCCAGCCTGGCACGTGTCAACGCCTCCTGCAGGCAAGGGGAGGTACTGCATCGACGCAGAATTAGAATATTCTTTTTCTTTTTTTAAATTATTTTATTTACCTCAGACACTGTGTCTCAGGGGCTATAAACCAAAATCTACCCAACCCTAGCATCACCACATAGCAGTCACAGCTAATACATTGCTTCATTCTAAGTAGTATGGTAGTGTAGACATTGAAACACAACCTGAGTGTCTCTCTCCCCTTCTTCTTCAGTCCATCACAGAGGTTCTGAGGCAGTACTCGCGGGCCGGGGAGGACATCCGCCACGCCTCCTTCCACAGGATAGTGGTCAGCACCTGCTCCAGTGCTGGAATGTTCTACCAGATCAGCCTGCAGTAAGGGAACGCCTCTTGAGTTCACTTTTAAATGGAAACTTCTGTGTACTAATTCATGAATGAACAACAATTCATGAATTGTTTTTATTTTACAATTTTGAAATGCATATAGTTGATTCAGCCATGTGAGGTCATAGTTGTTTCTTCAGGGTGGGTCATTTCACCCATGTGTTCCTGGATGAGGCTGGCCAGGCCACTGAGCCTGAGGCACTGATCCCCCTGGGACTCCTGTCAGAGAGAGACGGCCAGGTAGGTTAGACCAAACCCTGAACACAAGATGGTCAAGATGACCACACCACACTGTGGTGACTAACCACAGAACTGCAGAAACATTGCATATCCCCAGATGTATCTGACTTTAATATCTGGTCCCTGATAATGGAGTAACTTATATATATTTTTTAATACCCCTCCCCGCTCATTCTAGATAGTTCTGGCCGGAGACCCCTGCCAGCTGGGTCCAGTGGTGAAGTCCAAGCTAGCGTCAGCATTTGGGCTGGGTGTGTCCCTGCTGGAGAGACTTATGGCTAACCCACTCTACTCACGAGAAGAGGGGGGTTACAACCCAGTGCTAGTGAGTACACACACCATCAGTGATATCCCTAACACAGGTTAAACCCACCAGCTGGAAATACAAGTTAAAAGTTGATCATTGTGTAATGTGTTGTGTAGTATATGAATGGATTCTCCTTGCATTCTCATGTTGTCCTTTCCCTCCTCCAGGTGACCAAGCTGATGTACAACTACAGATCTCATGAGGCCCTTCTGTCGCTACCCTCCAAGCTGTTCTACAAGGGGGAGCTGTGTGTCCGTGCCCAGAGGGCTGTAGTGGACTCCCTTTGCCACTGGAGCAAACTACCCACCAAGGGCTTCCCCTTTATCTTTCATGGTGTCAGGGTGAGTGGTGTCTGTCTGTCTGTCTTTTCTCTCTCTCTCTCTCTCTCTCTCTCTCTCTCTCCTTCCTCTTTTTCTTTGTCCATCGAATATGGACCGAAGACATGGTTTCTCCTGTGTAGATGGCACAGGGCATAGGTATACCCTTTATAACTAAATACATGCCAGTTGTCTCTTCTCTCTCAGGGCACTGAGATGAGGGAAGGCAACAACCCTTCCTGGTTCAACCCTGGAGAGGCTGTGCAGGTGATGCTCTACTGTTGCCAGCTGGCCAAGAAGCTCTACAACCCTGTTGCCGCCGCAGACATAGGCATCATTGCCCCCTACAGGAAACAAGTAAGACTGCACCATTTAGCTGTCGACAAGAAGGGCCTGTTCTTTTCTGTAATTTCCCTAGTATGCCTTCAAAGGCATCAAACAGCATATGAACAGTTCATCGTTCTGTCCCAACCAGTATAGTGGACTCTTTTCTCTAACTGACCTCCATCTTTGTTTCCTCTCTCTCCGTCAGTCTGAGAAGATCCGTGTGCTACTCCACAGGGTGGGTCTGTTTGACATCAAGGTGGGCTCTGTGGAAGAGTTCCAGGGCCAGGAGTACCTGGTCATTATCTTGTCCACGGTAAACATTTCCCCCTCTGCACTGCACACTCACTCCTGAGTTATTTGACTCATAGCTTCCTTATATGTCTCCTATGGCCTACTATGTAAGAATGGCCTGTATGTGTGACTGTATATTGTCTTGCTGACGTAGGTGCGGTCTAATGAGGCGGTATTGGGCGATGACCTGCAAAACATCCTGGGCTTCCTGGCCAACCCCAAGCGCTTCAACGTGGCCATCACACGTCCAAAAGCCCTGCTCATCGTCGTGGGTAACCCACACGTTCTCATCAAGGTCAGAAAGCCCTGGGTGTTTTAATAGCAGAATTGCACGTGTGAATATTGGTTTTTATAAACCACAGTGTGTCAGTCATTATTGTTTATTTTCCTGTAGGATCCATGCTTCAGCGCTCTGCTGCAGTACTCTTTTGAGAATGGGGCGTTCCTGGGCTGTGACCCCCCTCCCTCTCTCAGGGCTTCACACAGGTAGGGTCAGAGTGTCTGCTTTTTTACAACCACTCTATATTGAAGTGGAATTAAAAGTCACTCTGAGATATACTGTAGCTTTAACTTTTTTCCATCAATGACCAAGGCCTCATATCTTATTTTCTCCTCAGAGCTGCGAGAGAGAAAGAGAGTTTGTAAGATTGTGCCACCTTCACTGCTGCTCAGCAGCCCTGCACTTCCAGACTAGCAGGCCTATTATGATGTTTCTTTCATTCTTTACATTGCCATGACTTGGCTCTGTAAATTGTTCCTGTATACAGTGTGCTGCATATTATATGTTAATCAGTGGGAAAAAACTGGTGTGAACTGGTTTGTAAAGATGACTGTCTCAGGGAAGTGTACTCATGGTATAACTGCTGTGAGCAAACTCCAGATGTAGTTATCATGCAGTCCACTGGGTGGCAGAAATAAATATGATAGTACTACATCTCTGATGCTGTTTGATTGTATGTCCTTATTGGGCTATGATTTTACGTTTTTTTTTTTATTTAACCATTATTTATACAGAAAGACACACTGAGACCAATGTCTCTTTCAGGTGTGGCTTGTTTGCAATACAAATATGATAACAAAACAACACCTTATAAACACAACACAATAAAATACTAAATACACACTTCAATTATTAAAATAAGACTCTGAGCTGGTCCCTAACCAAGGACTTAAAACAAGTGTAATGGACTAAGTGTTCCATCCAATTTTTTCCCAATTCTGTAGACATCCGTGGGACATTAAAAAGTAGCAGGCAAAGTCGAACCAACCCACAGACTGATACAAAATACAATGGTGGGTGTAGAAACTATCCCTGGAGATGAACCGCAGAGCAGTGATACAGAACAGAATCTTGAGAACCGAGGCTGTGTGCATGTAACTTGTGTCGCCATAGTCGAGGACAGGGAGGAGGGTTGGCTGCACAATCTACTGTTTATTATCTGTCCAAATGTTGTAATGGTCCTTATAATGTTCATTTTGGGCTCCTTTCAGGAGCTTGTAATCAATATTACGGGATCTAGAGAAAAACACACATTTAGTTTTGTCCTCATTCAGCACCAGCTTAAGATCAATTAACGATTCTTGAATAGAATCAAAACCTTGCTGAAGGTCAAGAATAACCTACTGAACTGAGGAGGCAGAGGAGTAGACAACAGTATCATCAGCGCATAGATGCAATTTACAATTGTTCAAGGACAACCAACATTATTTTTGCCGATGCCCAACAGCAGTGGACCTAGAATCGAACCTTGTGTGTAACACCTTTTGTTAACATTGAGAAAACTAGACTGAAATGCATTGAATCCTATCCTGCAGGTAATTTTGAAACCAATTGCAAATGACCTCTGTAATAGGAGGGCATGACCAACCATATCAAAAGCCTTGGAGAGGTCAATATAGAGGGCTGCACAATGCTGTTTCTTATCCAAAGAGATCACAATGTAATTTACAGTATAACTAGGGAAGCAGCAGAGATGGTGCTATGTGCAGACCTACAACCTGACTGGTGCACATTTAAAATACATGTTATTGATTAAAAAGGACATTGGCCGCATTCCACAGAAGACATTGTAGCCATTGAGGGCTATATCAGCATCGAATTGACCTCACATGGAGTATTGATTTGGTTAGCCATGTCTCTTAACAAAATATAAACATCCGGATTTGCATGAAGGATCCAAATGCTAAGAATATCCATTTTAGAAACCACTCCCCTTATTCATGTGCAACATTCCAAGTCTGTGCTGTGATTCAAGATCAAATGGTGTCTCTAAAACTGCTAACTCCCCATTAGCATTTGACTCTACTATCTGGGATTGGTACCAATACAAGGTTGTTTACAGACACACCATTTGGACTCTGTTTCAAACGAGGAATCAGATTATGGTAAGAGAGTATGGGAATTACCATTTTTGGGCCAGTACTGTATATGATGATGATGATGAGGTGTTTGTGTGACTGCAAATTTCATTTTCTTCCATTGCTTTGGCATAGAAAGGGTAATTTATATCAGGTATTAATTTGTTATGGAGCCATTGTGAGTAAAAAAAACAAACAAGTGATCTCAATGTCAAATTTAGCAACACCCCCCCCCCCCCCCCCCCCCCAAAAAAAAAAAAGAAACACAAAAAACCTTGGAACACTGGATAACTATTTAGCCTAGATATGGAACTCGTATAACTTCTTGTCCAGCCCAAAGTGGTCAACACACAAAGCTCTGTTTGGTTTCATAGGCTGCAATCCGTTGGCCGAGAAGGATAGTGTGATGGTAAACGATGGTCTAGTATTGGATGATAACAACCATATGTTTTCTAGTACTCTTCAAATTTGCTCAGACACATATGAGCAGCATAAGGCTACATAACACAACGGCCGCGAGAGACGGGAGAGTTGGGTCTAAACACCTCAGTGTGGCAGCGTCTGTCCACAGGCCCGGAGACTGGATGTGACAATTAAGTGCTACTGACAGTCTCCAGTGACAGTCACAGCCCTGGTGGAGCCCCGAGAGGGGGGGGGGGGGGGGGGGGGGGGGGGGGGTTGAAGGGATGAGGTTTGGGGGTGGGTAAGAGTCAATGAGACTCTAATGGGCAGGGAGGAGACAGCTTTTATCTGCATGTGCTGTGCTGCCATAGAACCCAGCTTAACCCCCCCCCCACCACCACACACACACACACACACACACACACACACACACATATACACCCCTCCCTACCTGAGAACCTCTCTTTGATGTTGGACTCAGGTGATGTGCTGCTGTCCTATTGTACTCCTGGATGTGTCTCATGAAGATATTCATGTGTTTCTAGATGGAGAAAATATGTAAACGCTAATAATTGTCATTACATTACAATTTCCCCTACCATTCAATAGGGTGCCCTGCCTATATCTGTTTTTCCCCTCCTGCCTTTTGGCTTACATAGAACTCATTAGCAATGGAAACTCTGTCTGCAGATTTAGGGGCCTCTGCGCCCTTTCTAGAAAAGATATCAGAGAGCAACACTGGTTCATTACAATGCTGATACCGAGAGAGGTAGCCCAGGGTAACTTTGCCACTAAACCATTTACACCATGAGACTATGCTAGCATGCTAATACAGTTGTTTTAGCCAGCGGTTTGCAGTGAGTAGTGCTGAGGCTGCCTTCTATGGGCCTGTAACTCCCTATTTGTCTGTGCCTTTGATAGACAGGTGCCCACTATAGTCCCCCATTAGGAGGCAGCAGGGCAGGCCACACATTACCAACACAAACACAGTGTCTACAGATGGGTAGGGGGGCCATTAGGAAGAAAAACAGACCCCTGCTGGGATAATGGCAGGGGGAGCTTGTTAAACGCGCAGCCCCATTGTTCTCCCAAATTGTTCTGCGACTCTAATTGCCCAGTTAGGCCCCTCTCAATAACTCTCCTCGTCTACCCCCGGCTCAGCCTCAACTCATCAGGCTGTAAAAGAGGCTGCTTGGCTGGGGAGACAAGCAGTGGAGACAGACCTGAGAGAGAGCGAGAGAAAGGGGCCAGCCAGACTGGAGGGCTTGGGGGGGGGGGGGGGGGGGGTTAGCTTGGCTAGCCTGGCACGTCTGCAGCCTCAGCCACCCAGTCTTGTGTGTGAGTGGCCTGTGAGATCCAGGGCCATACTCTCATACTCTTCTGAAGCCCTCCAGGCGGATTCAGAGATACACATCTGAATGTGGAGACAGAGAGAATCTACACAACTACTGTACTTTTCTGCTATTATAAGACAAGTAGAATGTCTTTAGAGACGGAGCAACAGAGGGAGCGGGCCAGACCGTCATTAGAAGCGGTGCCTGTACCAGTCACCATCGCAGTGCGAGATTTCGAAATTGTCTGAGATGTGAGCTGCATTCTAGGATGTCTGTCTGTTGCCACTATGTAACAGTTTTTAAAAAAAAATATATAAATAAGATGCTTTTATCAGTAGTTAGTCAGGTTTTGTTACAATGTTTGAAGGGCTACATTTATTCTACATTAAAGGGATAGTTCACTCTAAAAACGATTTTCTATGATTAACCACGTATCACTACAGTCGATACACCAAGACACTTTTAAGTCATTATCCAGGTTATTTAGCAGCTTGCACTTCCACATTTTCCAATATAATGGAAGGGGATCACAGTCACAGAAATGTGATTTTAGAGGGAACTATCCCCTTTAGAAAAACAGTATTGTGAGTGACATTAAATGAAGTCTGATGCTTTTGAAGTA
This sequence comes from Argentina silus, assembly GCF_951799395.1. Taxonomy (NCBI): domain Eukaryota; kingdom Metazoa; phylum Chordata; class Actinopteri; order Argentiniformes; family Argentinidae; genus Argentina; species Argentina silus. The sequence goes on along the minus strand of NC_139657.1, from coordinate 21,149,533 downwards.
TGAATGACAATGAATTAAAGAACCATATAAGAAAATACATAACCTCATTTCTCCATAATATACTCAAATGGCATTATATGGGCAAAAAGAGCAAATACACTGACTTGCCAATATAAGATCAATATTGCATTACAGGAACTATCGTATCAAATGGTTTGTATCTGTCTCAAGCTGCTGTTAGTGTAGCATATAGCCAGGTATAGAGCTGTAGCTGAGTGGTAGCATTTAGCATTTGAATATGACTGTGAGCTGGTGTGAGATCAAAGCCAGGTAAGCTAGAAACACTGGTCTGCTAATGAGAGGTAGGCTCTGATCAGGACCCTTCTAAGGAAACCCTCAAATTAGCAAAGAAAGAGACATGAAAGAGCCTTGCTATATTGAGGAGACTACCAGTCTGTCGACTAAAACTCCTCAAGAAACTTTCTCCTGTGTTGAATATGAACTCTAAGCATAAAAACAAATAGATCTACTTTCTCACAATAATTTGAATAGAAAGTATCCGTATCTAGTTAACCTACCTATCACTTCAGCAGTGGAAAAATGTGATAACCCAGAGGATAATAAAACATAGGATAGTAAAACAGTAGCTATGCATAATGTTAATGGGTACATTTCATAAAGAAAAGGGATAGAGACTGGGGAATAATGTGTGTTGCTCAGAGAAATCTTTGCTTTTGATTGCTCATTGAATGCACCCCGTCCCCCACTCCCCATTCACCTATAACCCCCCTCCCTGTCTGCAGTCATCACAAAACAAGCTGTTGTCTCCTCACACGTCGTCTCAGGGTCTTTGATAGGTAGTTGATAACAGACTGATGGGGCTGGACTAGGTGTATATAAAGGGCAAGACCGTCAGCAGAGAGCTACCATTCTTCCTACAGCAAGCAACAACCACAACAGCATCCACCAATCTTTCCCTTGGAACTCTCAGGACTTTTGAGTTTCCCTTCTCTTCACCATGGCTCTAGTCTTTTTCACCCTGGTTCTGCTGATGGTCCTCATGAGCCCGGCTGCCCTGACATTCGATATGGGCCAGTCAACCCGCTGTGTGCCCATCCCCCACAAGATGAGTGTGTGCCAGGACGTGGGCTACACAGAGATGCGGCTGCCCAACTTTCTGGGCCACAGCAGCCTGGAGGGTGAGGTGGTGCCCCGCTCGGAGGACTGGCGGCCCCTGCTCCAGACGGGATGCCACCCCCAGGCCCAGGCCTTTCTCTGCTCTCTCATCGCCCCTGTCTGCCTTGACACGTAAGGATCCTCTTATGTTTTATCACCACATGTCCTTCTTCTCCCCGTTTCCTCAGTCTCTCTCTGTTTCTGTCTCACTTGATGTCTCTCTATTTTGCTCTGTATTTGTTTGCCTATTTTCTTTCTTGCTCTCTCTCCTGTCCCTCCATCTGTCTCTCCTCTTCACTCTTTATTTGGTTCTGTCCCCAATTCCTTCCCATTCTCTCTTATGTCCTCTCAGGTGGACAGATCATGGGACGTTGATTATTACTTTTTTTTTTCACCCTCAGTCTATCAATACTCATTTGTAGTGTTCTTGTTTTGAGTGTCCACTCTTGGTCTGACAGTGTCTCTGTCCCTCCCCAGGTTTATCCAGCCGTGTCGCAGCCTGTGTATGTCCGTAAGGGACAGCTGTGCCCCGGTGCTGGCCTGCCAGGGTCATGCCTGGCCTGAGGCTCTGGACTGTGACCGCTTCCCTGCCCAAGAGGACATGTGTCTGACCCCACACCCCAAACAAAACAGCCACCTAGCGAAAGGTCAGTATCATCAATTGCTCCTTAAAAATATTCTTTAAAAAGTTATTTAAATCAGCATTAGAGTTCCCTACATTTTCCATTTTATAAATAGAATGTTATATGTGGGTATGAATGAAGACATTTCCTGTTGGAATCTGTTTTCCATTGTTATTGTTTCCGGAGTAGTAGTGTTGACCTGTGTTGTTTCTCTTACAGCACTGCCTAAGCCTGCATGCCAAGCCTGCCCCTCTGTGGAGGAGCTCCCCTCACTGAAAACAGTACTGGATGCCTTGTGTCAGGATGACTTTGGTAAGTGGAATGTTCACATGACCTAGCAAAATAGTGGGATATTGTCACTATAGTGTGTGTTGTTTACATACCATGACTATATATATTTTGAGAATTGATCTAGTGTCTATTTGTATGTGTGTATAGGGAGGCTACTCAATGCACATTTACAGTTTTGGGTGTAGCCTACTTCTGTCTTAACTGAAGCATACTCTCCATTTCTTCTCTTTTTCAGCTGTAACAGCCAAGCTCTCTCGTCGGCGCCTGCTCTCAGGGGAGCCAGAGTTTGAGGTGGAGGGCAGGGTTGAGTTTATCCGCCAGGGCCCTCTCCTGCCCTACGATACCCAGCACCTCCTCCAGCAGTGGCTCCTCATCAACTCGCGCTGCACCAACACCCTGGTACGCCCTGGGCGGGCACAGCTCTACTTGCTGACGGGCGCTGTGCAGCCCGATGGCACCCTGGCCCTCACCCACCTCTTCCCCTGGCACAAGAAGGACAACAACATTGCAGTAGCCACTCGCAAGTGGAAACATCACAAATGCTGAGTGGCTTGATGCAGCACAGAAACTCTGTAAACATGAGCTCTGAATCTGTGTGACTCAAGGGTAGCCTCACAAAACAAGACTTGACTCAAGAAAGTTGTGTTCTCTGAATGGCAAAAAGAGATGGAATCCAGGGCAGAATTATATGATTCTTGTTATTATTGTTATTATATTACTGACCTGCAGACTCCAGAAGGTGGAAAACACAAAAAGCATATTAGTGTTAGAGCTGGACTCTCACTTACCCTCTGCTGCCCTCTGCTGTTTATTCAGAGTAGCTAACTCACTCTCAACCCTTATAGCACACAGTAATAGAATGCACTCTACTGTACATAGAAATGCTAAATGTAAAGTATTATTTTCTAGTTCGATAATACAGTATTTATGTGTTTTGTGTGTTGAAAAATATGTGACAATAAATGGTCAATATTTACCTGTTTCCCATTGTCAAGTCATTCAAATGATAATCACACAAAATGGCTGAACCCTTGACTCATGATAATATACAGAATCACTTACAATTAACAGTTGAGCTTTATTCAATATAAGAAGTCAAATCAAATGTATAGCAGCACTGTCCTTTTGTAGTATCTTGCTTTGGTAGATGCAGTTCCTATAGTAGTCACCACAAGATGGCACTGTAAGGGAGAGGTACCGAATTGAGGGACAGATCTTATTTGATTAGGTTGGACAAAGCGTGATCTTGATTGTTTTGATTGTGAGTGACCCTTTTAGTATGCATACCGGACAAGCCTTGGAAAATACAGTGACAAATGAGAATGCGGCTAATGAGATGATGAATACACTAGGATGCTAGTTTTCTTTTTAATGCTTCATTAATGACTGGATTGTCCACTAGACCAGTGTTTTTCAACCTTTTTTGAGCCACGGCACATTTTTTACATTGGAAGAATCTTGCGGCACACCACCAACCAAAAATGTTACAAAATGACACTGTAGCCTGATACAGTATATATAATTACAATATTATATACATTTCCTCTCCTGTTGTTTTTTCTGGCAGTGCCTTGCAAAATAGGACGTTTTCTCTAATGGCATCTCCATCCACAAAACGCACATTGGCCAAGAGCTGAGAATGTCCACTAATATCCGTAGACTCATCAAGTTGCAACGCAAATTTCCTACTGATGCGTATCTTTCCCAAAACATGACTTTCGATGTCTGTACACATGTCATCAATACGCCTGGCAATTGTGTTATCTGAGAGCGGGACTTTAGCGATGTCTTTAACCGCGTCAGGGCCGAGCATCTCGTTGACAATGGCTTTGCAGGCAGGTAGTATTAATGTCTCTGCCACAGAGTGGGACTTTTTTGATTTAGCTACGAGTTCAGCAACTAGGTAACTAGCTTTGAGGGCTTTCTCATTTACCTTTGTGGTTTTTCTCATAAAAGTTGCCTGTTTCTCTGTGTTTTCACGCAGGCGAACAAAATAGTCCATTGGCTTGTTTTGAAGCGACGGGTGTTTCGTTTGGAGATGGCGTTTAAGCTGCTTGGCACCATGGCGCTGTTGGAAGATAGCTTTCGCTGTATTGCCTCGAGCTCACTATCTTTGCTTTCTTTTTACCACCACTCATACTAGGGCCTTCACCTGGGTCAGAATGTTGTCCAGGGCCCAGTTCGGAGTTTACATTTTTCCTTTTTAAAAACTTCTCCATCACTGTCACCACGACCTGTCGCATGCGACTCTTGTCTCTAAGAAGGAACGAGGCAATTAGCTACCTGCTGCCACCCGGACGAATATTACATTACTCTGCCAGTCACTATATTACAGCACAGACACTCGACAATGACATTTTATTTGCAGATAATAATTAATAAATGTTAATTTAAAAAAAAGTGAAATTGGATAATTTCTCACGGCACACCCAACGATCTCTCACGGCACACTACTGTGCCGCGGCACAGCGGTTGGGAAACGCTGCACTAGACTAATGGGGCTAATAGGGAACTACAGTATGTCTCCATCTCTGAAGTCATATTATTAATTTGATGCATACAGACGTGCACTGTGGTATGCTGGTACAATATCTAGTCTGTTTCTACTTCCTTAAACTAAACCATTTATTTGGGATTATGCATACTTAAAAAAAGAAAGAAAATGATTTATTTTTACATCATTGTTTCACAGGAACAACATTTCCTCCCCAGCAAGAACCACATAGAAAAACGAAAGTGCAAGGAAGGAAGATGGCAAGGAAAATGCAGAGACTAGCAGTAAGTGGTAGTATATCAGTAAGTTACTGTATATCTGTGTGTGTGTGTTTAAACCCTATGTGTGTCCTCAGCCTGGTCAGGTCATAGTCAGTATTCTGTTAGTGACCAGTGCTAGTCTCTTAGCTGCACTGGTCTGTGTACTGTAGACTGCTGTGTGTGATTGTGATGTGGATCCTGCTCACACAGAGAGGAGTTGACAGAGGTGATCCTGAGACTGCTGGGGGCCTGGGGCAACCCACTGTCCCAGCTCCACGACAGCATGACCCAGCAGCAGCAGAACTTCAACTACTATAGTAGCAACAAGGATCCGGAGATGAGTGACATGGTGCAGAAGCTGAAGAATGGTGTGGAGTGAGTGGCGGAGAAGGTAGGAGTCAGCTACTAGAGAATTCTAATGTACTTCAGTCAGTGTATGTGAATGTATCTGGAATCAAGGAAAAAATACTGTGTGTGTGTGTTACCTGTCTCAGATGCAGTTGCTGCAGGCGATCAGTAACTCTCTGAGTGACCTGTCCTCCCCTGACACCCTGGTCCCCCCCCCCCCCCCCCTCCTCCTCTGAGAGAGGTGAGGTTAGCTCTATAGACCACCATCTCCTGCTCTACTGCTTTCGCCAAGACTCCAACAAGATCCAGAGCTACCTCCGCATCCTCAAGTGCACCATTCTCCCCGAGCAGGGCTGTCAGGGGCATCCAGACCACACCCTTAGCAGAGCATCCTTGCATAGCATTCTTATCATGTCATCATATGACCACATCCTAGCATAGCATCCCTATCATAGCGTCTTATGACCACAGCCTTAGCATAGCATCCCTATCATAGCGTCTTATGACCACAGCCTTAGCATAGCATCCTAGCATAGCATCCCTATCATAGCATCTTAAGACCACAGCCTTAGCATAGCATTCTTGTGTAACTGATACATATGTGATGCCATTTTTGAATTCATGTTGTTCTATTTGCATATTCTATTGGGGAAGAATAAGATGCAATCCAAGAGACAGTTAGCATTTCGTGGTCACGCTGCTAACAGCTAATATTGAAGCGTCATTGTGGTATAGCTAGGTTCTCAATAGGCCAATTAAAGGAAATGAGAAATCCACAGCAAATCGTCCTCGAAGGACATTTTGAAAAACATTTGTTTTCGAACTAACCTGACATACAATATATCGAGTTGTTTTAACCTTCCACTGAGGAGAAAAGTGACTTGAATAATAAAGCTCACATGCTCAACAGTAGTCAGTGTGTAGCAGCAACGTAACTTTGGATCCCTAAAATCATGCTGTTTGTTTAACTTAGCTAACAGTTGTTAGCCAAGCCGTCCGACTACCAACTTCCACTAGGAAGGCGTTACGCAACGCTTTATGGAAAATGCTTACAGTGCACACTCTTTCCAGTGTATTGTCTTTGGTCAAGTAAGAACCCCAAATTAGCATGTGACACTAGCATTGCATGCCTGCCATAGCATCTTATGATCTGCTCGCACACTGTTATTTGATGATAGTCGTGATTTATTTCTGAAGTCCTTTTTCCACAAGCAGTACAATATCCCTGTACAGTTTTGTGTTTGTTGTAAAGATGATATGTCTACTTTAAGTTTGTAAGTTTCTCATGGCAACGCTCTAAGGGCTGAATATATATGCACTGAAGAAACCAGCACATAATGAACATGTTTATTTACAGACAATATATCAGTGAAAAATTAAGAAATCTGACTTGATGTCGCATTTTATACATGGCCTTTGTGTGGAGCTGACCGTATAATTTATCTTACAATTAAAACATGTTTTGATGTGAAAACAATAAAATCTTGAAAATTATTTTCAGAGAGTGATTTCAAAACACATGAGAAATAATGTACCAGTTGTATTTTACAAGAGGATAACATTTCAGTGTTAAGGTAGGTGAGTAGTTGTTTAATCAATGCAAAAAAAGATTGTTAGTGATTTTATCCAGTCAGATGCCAGTCAGAGAGTCTGTGTTCATTCATCCACCTATCTCACCTCTCACCTACCCCTTTGTCCCATCCAGTACCCTCTCCCTTCCCTCTCCTTCTCCAGCCCCTCTGACTCCATTCACACCTCCCCTCCATTCCCCTCCTCCTCTAGCCCCACCATTTCCTTACTTCACAACTCTTCAGTGCCCCCCATCATTCTGCCCCCCGACACTACTACCACAGCCTACAACCCCCCCACCACCCCCCGCTCTAGTGTCTTCATCAGAACGGCTCAGGTGAAGAGAGAGCTGGGGAAACTCTGCACCAGGAAGGCTGCGGGCCCTGATGGTGTGAGCCCGAGGTTGCTCAAAGTCTGTGCGGACCCGCTGTGTGGAGTACTCCAGTACCTCTTTAACCTGAGCCTCAGTCTGGAAAATGTCCCATCAACGTGGAAAACATCTTGCCTGGTACCAGTACCAAAGAAAAGGAACTTCAGTGTTCTGAATGACTATAGACCGGTAGCTTTGACATCCCACATCATGAAGACCATGGAAAGACTGGTGCTAGCACACATGAGGCCCCTGGTGAAGACATCACTGGACCCCCTGCTGTTTGCCTACCAGGCAGACATTGGTGTAGATAATGCCATCATCTACTTGTTACACAGAGCTCACTCCCATTTAGATAAGACTGGCAGCACTGTGAGAGTCATGTTCTTTGACTTCTCCAGTGCATTTAACACCATACAGCCCTTACTACTTGCGGATAAGCTGCTGAGGATGCAGGTGGACTCCCCCATTGTTTCCTAGATTACAAACTACCTGTCGAACAGGCCACAGTTTGTATGGCTGCAGGGATGTGTGTCGGACTGGGTGGTGAGCAGCACTGGCACATCCCAGGGGAAAAGTTCTGGCTCCCTTCCTCTTCACCCTCTATACCTCGGACTTCAGGCACAACACAGATACTTGCCATCTGCAGAACTTCTCGGACGATTCTGCTATTGTGGGATGTGTCAGTGGAGGTCAGGAGACTGGTGGACAGTTTTGTTGAGTGGTGTGAGCAGAATTACCTGCTACTCAATGTCAACAAGACAAAGGAGATGGTAGTGGACTTTAGGAGGACTAGGGTCCCCCTGTCTCCTGTTTCCATGCAGGGAGAGGACGCGGAGGTGGTCCAGAGCTACAAGTACCTGGGGTGTACCTGGACAATAAACTGGACTAGACTGGTAACACAGATGTCCTGTACAAGAGGGGCCAGAGCCGGGTTTATTTCCTGAGGAGGCTCAGGTCCTTCTGCTGAACATGTTCTACCAGTCAGTTGTGGCCAGTGCAGTGCTGTATGCAGTGGTATTCTGGGGGGACAGCATCATGGAAGGTGACACCAAGAGGCTGAAAAAGCTTATTAGGAAAGCTGGTTGCACTAAGGAGCGCTATAGGAGATCTTTTCTGCCTGCCACAATAAGACTGTACAACTCCTCCCCCGGCTGGCTCAATCAGGGTGATCAGAGTCAGGCTGGGGGATGTTAAATCATACTGGACTGTTCTTACTGTATATAATGTTTCAGTTGTCTATTTAATTTTTTATTCTATTATTCTATTGTCACTTTATTCTATCTATCTATCTATCTATCTATCTATCTATATATCTATATATCTATATATCTATCTATTTAACCCCCAACATCTCCAAGTCTGTTGTCTCCTCATGGGTCAGGTTGTGTGTGGTGTGTGTCTGTGGGCACTCAATGATCGTTTGAAAGTCACAGGTTCCTTGTGTGGTTGTTTCTTCGTGGTAACCCCTGTTTCCCTGTCCCGCTGCTGTGGTGGTGATTTGTACGATTGTATGCCAGTGATTTCAGTTGGAGGCTGTGGCTCCTCATCCTGTGTGAAGCCCCTGGACATGAGCTCCTCCATGGGGGAGCGGCCGCTGTGCGCCTCCTTTTCCTTACAGTTCCTCCACTTCATCCTGCGGTTCTGGAACCAGATCTTCACCTAGAAAGAGGAAGCGTTTTAATATAGAGGTAGTAATGGCAGTCACTGTACCAGTAGTAATTAGTCTAAGTCTAATTCTATGAAATAGCTGAGACTAATTTAGACTAAAGAGGTTCACATGATGCAAAGTGGACAGTATTATGGCACTTCAGAAAGGAGGGTCAGAAAATGGATGAGAAAATTTCAGAAAATGGAGAGGTATAATGTGGTGTAAGGGTTATAGTACCTGAGACTCCTTCAGGTTGAGATCGGCTGCCAGTTTGTTCCTGTCTGTTTTGCTAATGTATTTCTGTCTCCGGAACATTTTCTCCAGCTCCTTCCGTTGCTCCTCCGAAAACACAGCCCTCCTCAGGATCCCTCTCCGGGATTTGGGGCTTGTATCTGGGGACCACATTGGAATGTTGGCTCCTTCTGGATATTCAAAGGTTAAAAGCATTCATATTAATGTTTGTATGCCCAGCGTACTGTAATTTATTGACAGAGTAATGTAATTTATTGGATTAAGTAATGGATCAGTGATTCTCATTTGCACTGACGCACACTCTCATTCTCTCTGGTAGATGAGCACCAAGGCACATTGTCATCATCAAGAAATTTACAAATATTTTAATATGACAATGAATATGAATATGAAAGAGGCTACAACAAACAAGTAGCTCTCCCACATCAAGTGGAGCAAGATAGAAAAGCATCTAAATTGATTACAGGCCAGATTATCTGCCTGGTTTGTTAGGCATCATTTCAGTTTATCATATCATTATAAAAAATATGTACCCATACTCATTATAAAATGCAATTCATTACTCTCTCATTATTTTTCATCCATTCACTAGCATACTGCAATGGTTCAATCCTTCACATTATCTACTTCAGCCAATATCCACACTCACTCACTTTCCCTCCAGATCTGAGTTTGCGCCTTTCTGTCCAATTTAACAAAATAAGGGTGACTAAAGACAGAACGGAGACCTGTTTTCACTGAGGAGAAAAGGATTTGGCGAACTCTGAGGAGCAATCCCACGCTGCCTCACTCACAGGTGCACACACAACAAAAGTCAAGTGGAACAATTTAGCCAGTCCATTCAGCAGTGCCTTTTTAATCTGTACGACAAATCTGCACACAGACCACCTTGGGGAGCGTGTAACAGGTTTAGACACGCTCCTCAGCCCTCAATTGGGCTTCAATGGCTTCCACTTAAACGGACGATTAACAGGTCAATCCCGGGCTACGTGTGTGTCTGCCCCATTGGTCTGAGCACACAACCCTGAGGAACCCCTACAATGGTGTGCTTCATTGAAAGGCCACTACTCGCTGGCTCAGCGCTCCCTCACTAAATCTTTTCACTTGCAGGTATGGGCTCATCTGTATGGGAAGATGAGCTCGAATAAGTCTATAAAAGTCACTTTCATTGAGTGCTTTATATTCCAGTCAAGAGGCCTCCAATGGGGGGGGAATAAGAGTGAAGGACAGGAGAAAGGAGGGACTCGGAAAGCTGAGCTCTTAAGCTACACAAAAGCCTAGTGGGCTGTTCCCGTTCCAACCCCCTACTGCAGAGGAATGGGTGGAGTTTTTTGTGCTCCTCAGAGTTCATTGCTGTGTTGAAAAATTGCAGCGGGGTCGCGTGTGGATGGTGGAGTGAAAGTGGCGATTGGTCACAGCCAGGCTTGGCATTGTTGTGTTGCCAGGCACTGTGGGAAAGTGTCAGCCCACTAAGAGGGTTCTGGGGACTCAGGGGAACAGGGGGCTCGATGAGCCATGCTATTTGCTGCCTCACTTGTCAAGAATCAGAGGACTTCGCTTCTAGCCCCATAGCTCTGACCGAACTCAAGAGAAAACAACACTGCCTTTTTAGAATGAATCCTACTTTGTGTAAAGTTGGCACATCAGTCTCCAATTATGTCCATAGTAAAGGGATAGGTTCTGGTTTTCATTCTGACTCGATGAAGATGTTTTCAGTTGATTAGCAACTAGTAATCATCTTGCTTAGCTTTGAAAAAACACCAATTGCTCCCTTTTGGCAATATAATAAGCAGTTTATTCACAGGGATTCAATATGACGCCTGTTGTTCTGATGTCCGCAGAGACCATTTTATACCCTTGGACAGCCAAAATAAACGCTACTTTGTGCTGAGTGCAGAGATTCAGCAATACAAATTCTTAACCGCACTGTTAATAACAATCCTAATCTGACAGAGGACAAGACGTTTATTAGCTCTGCATATTTGTGTGTGTTAGTGTGTATCTGTGAGTGCAAAAGGGGGCCCCAATGGCAATAAAAAGCCCCCCCACTCACTCCCCACCCCCTCAGCCTAAATAGCCGTGAATGGTCATGAATAGCTCTGCAGAGAGTTGAGTGGAGAATTAGCTCTTTGGCATTGCATCAGTAATTAGCCATAGAGAGCATGAGAGACCCTGCTGCTAATGCTTAGAGAGGAGCTGAGGCATTGCTGATGAAGCATAAGACACTCACTGGAGAAGACAGGAGGGGGGCTGGACCCACCACAGCATGCCAGCAGATACTGAGGGGGGCCGTGCAGATATACACCGCTCAACAGACCTAAGAGAGAGAGAGAGAAAGAGAGAGAGAGAGGGAAGGAGAGAAGGAGAGAGAGAGAAAGAGAGAGAGAGAGGGAAGGAGAGAGAGACAGGCCCAGTCAAAACTAGCAGGAGATATAGGTCATATTTCTAGGGTGCTGAGATGTGTCATTATCTCCTCTTGAGAGCATTATTTTTCCATTTCACATCGCCACACATTTTATTACTTGTATAGTAAGAAATGTTAGGCCCTATACAACTACATACCAAACGCATACACCCTCACCCTATGGACATTTCTATATATATTTCACCACATCACAGAGACCTTAGAAATATTGAATGTCATTTGGTAGAGCTGTAAAACAATAACAACATCAAAGCTGGTAGGTTCAAAAGTCTTCCTTATTTTACAGTTAGCAATTTAGCTTGTATTGCCTCACATATTTTATGGTAAAATCATAAACATAGTAATTACATCATATTTACTTTTTTATTGTGCATAATTATTCAAAACAATGAGTACAATTGTAGTTACTGTGTGGAAGCTAGTACCACAAAGAAACCGATCTTACTATAATCTTTCTTTTCTTAAATACCACAGGAAATGTTGTTAAATGTTCAGATAATCACAAATCATAATCACAATGACTCTAGTAAAGCTGCAAAGAAAACTATAATGCATGAGTGATGGTGCTTGAAAGGTATAGTTCTTAGAATAAGATGCAGGGCTACTACTTTGAAATACTTCGATGAATTTAATTTCTTGTTCCTCAGAATTCAAATATCTACTTTCAACTGAAGCAGCACTGGGTGCATTAAGAAGCTTTAGTTCAAAGATGCAGACAGAGACAGACATTTGCTCTACATTCAAAGTTATTGATTGTTACTCCAGCAAGTAGCAAGTCGATTAAGCAGTAGCTATTTAGGTTGATGAGGTAAATTTAGCTGTTTATAGTACCTAAGTTACTGTAAAATTAGGTTATGATAAAGCTAAACATTCTGCATACCATCACACAAGCCGTGTAATAATACACATGGATGAAACTTTTCTAAGCACCTCTAGGCAAAATAACTAGTTAATTCAAATCTGAAGGAAATCAATTTTATTATTATTTTTTAATTATTTGTAGGTTTGATAATATCATATCACACCATTTTACAACTATTCTTTTTTCAATTCTGGTTCCTAGGGTCAAAACGACTAGATATCATTTCACATACTCTAACACAACAGAACAACTTACATAATGCTAATATTGATAATGCAGTATGTTGTTTTACCTGAGTGTGGCCGAGGAGCCCCTCTGTCTTTGACCTGTTCACCGTGTTGACTCTGGCCCTGGTAGACAGCATGCTGAGGGCCCCAGGTTCTACTATGAGGCCCTACCGGACCTGGAGCCCCCCTGAGGAGTTCACCTGCTCTCCCCTCTGAGACAGCCACAGACTGCCCTGAGTCTAACCGCAGCAGGTTGTTGATGAGAAAGCTCTTCCCTGAGCTCCCGAAGCCTGGATGTGTGGGAGGAGGTAATCCAGCCATGTTCCTCTTCTTCCCACTCCGTACTGGGACCATCCCGTTTCACAATAATTACCCTAAACACAACAGCTCCCTCCACTCACTGTCCAACAGTCTCAGGGTGAAGTAAGTGACACAAGTTGGAGCTAATCCCTCCAAGACTGACCAGGCCAACTTCATTAAAGTCCCAAGAAAACAAAAGCGCTCTCCTCTTCCCCTCAAGGGACTGCACTTTACTAGAAATTGCTGCTTCGTGATTGGCTAAAAGGCTCTAATGTGATTCTCAATTCAGATAAGACTGTGCTCCATTCTGGAGTGGCAGAAGGTGGGCCCGACCCATTCATTATGTCAACTTGCCTATTAAATGATAGACACCAGAGACAATAGACTGGCCAAAGTTTAACGTGCACTATACTGACTTCTCCTGCAGTAAATAGTTTTCTCTTTTCTGTGGCCACCTTCAGAGCCCCTATTGTGTCCTATAGAAAGACAGGCAATCAAATACTTAGCAACTTGCTCACACAGAGTATACTTTGTTTGATTTGTTCTGGGGTTCCATGCATGTGTTGTTTTCAATGACCTAATGAAGTTAATCAATACAATCACACTTATCAGACTCACACACATTCAGCACAAAATAATGATAATCATAATGGAAATGTCTTATTTACTGGGTAGTCAAGATTAAAACTACTTGAATTTTCAATGTTCAGTTGCATGTCAATTAATCCAAGTATTTTTTTATTTCTAACTAATCTCTCTCTCCCTCTCTCTCTCTCTCTCTCTCTCTCTCTCTCTCTCTCTCTCTCTAAATAGTTTGTCCTTTTGAGTATCTTTTATGAGAAAATCTCCTGCCACTTTTTCTACTGTTTTTGAAGACAACTTGACTAGCCCTGAGGACTTACTGACTTGACAGGCTAAGTTGTTTATGAAGAGAGGTTGAGCCACAGAAGTTAACATCAGGCCCATGATGAGATTAGGGGACTTGTCATACCTGTGACATGGACAAAAACTAAACCACTTTGCAAGAGATTAAAATGGAATTGATAGATACGATACTCATATCTACTGTGCTTTGGAGTTGAAATGATGAATGTCAAATTATGTATCAATGTGAGGACAGGGTAGTTCTACTTTTCATAGCCAGACAAGCTAGTACAGCTTTGCAGAAATTAGAGACCATTTTCACATCATATACTATACATTGAACTATAAGTAATATAATCAAAATGAATATCATTTTTACTATTTACCAGACAAAACTGCTTTAACAGATTAATTGAATTTCAGAGGCCCAATTTAAGTAAAGAGACACACACAGATGGGCGGTGGCATAAATTAAATTAAAGGGTTTTGGGGGATACCTCATGCTGGGCATGGAAATTGGCCCAGACAGCCTGCACCATTGTCTGACCGCCAGGGAGCCAAAGGTGGCTTGTAATCAAATTTGAGGTTTTATTCCCCAGACTGGTGGAGAAAGCATAGCGGTGCTCACGTGATGGGGTGTTAGCGGCGCGCTGTGTGCTATCTACCTCTGTGGACCCTAATGCGTGTTTACATGCTCCACATGGGCCAGTGTTTGTGATACTGCCCCAGGGCTTTGTCTGGTGTTAGGGTGAAGCGAGCCATTTTGTTGATGACAGAATGAGTGAACCGCAGGCCGCAGTGTAGAGCTATTCATCTCTACACAAGTAGATTCTGTGAAGCCTGTTCTTCGTAAGACATACTGCAGATCCACAGAAATGTGTACTGTCACTGACATCATGAGGATGAAACTGCTGTTTGATTAACACATTTTGCTTGATGATGTGAGTTTGAGTTATTCAGGTTTTGGGTCAAAACATTGCATTTATTTTGGGTTTGCTGTGTAAATGTGATGGGTTGTTTTTCACTAAATTGTACCAGACTTGTCTTTCCTTAATGATAATGTGCATATGAACAAATGAAGTGAATAAAGGTTGGCTAAAGTTAGCTTGTAACCTTGTAGGACTTAACTTATTTATTTGTTTTATCTCTAAATGCACAGCATATAGGATTCACTGCTTCTTAATTAGCCAAATTCCAATGTAGCTCTCCCAAAGAGGGAGGTATAATTAAGCCATTCTGAAGCTCTTGGAAAATGTTCTGAAAGCAAGTTCATGTGAATTTATTTGATGTCCTTTCTCCTTTCCCTATTGGAGGAGAAAACCGGGGGTCCCCATTCAGACCCCCACAATGGTCCCTGTTGAGATCTAGCACTCTGCAGACCAGCTGAGCTCCTTTTCTCTCTCTCTCCCCCACAGAGCTCTTAAAAAGATACCGGGCCATTGGCCACTCAATTGATATTCCACCACTCGAACTTAATATCATGAATGGAGGGCCAGAGTCTATGAATCAGAAGACAATGCGCTTAGCTTAGCAGCAAACTGGCACTTTGTGCCGTGTCTGTGGCGCACTGAGGAAGTGTCTAATGTGGGGCTCACAATTGTGCTTCTATAGAGTTCTAATGAGCTTCAGTATGGTGGATTGAATGGCCGAGGTCCATTCATTCACTGTGAGGGCCGGAGGGCCGACTCTGTGCACACCCACACAATGGAGACCAGAGGAACGGGAGTCACACTGAGGAGCACTGCAAAGCCATGACAGTCTATGTATCTAACAAGCCCACAGGGACAGACATATCAAAAATAACCCCTTGTTGAACAAATATTGAAAAGTGTACTTTTTGAGCTGCAGTCCCTCTTCATTTCAAAGATGTACACGTCCAATGTTACTCATTGTAATGAGTGGTAATGTCTGTCATAGCAAACCAAAATCAAAGATATCTATTTTATTTTCATTCAGCAATCAAGTTGACAGGGACGGTAGTACACATCAGTTATCAACATTTCAATTTACACGTCCATTGTCCCTAATTATTTAAATTGCGAGTTTGCCTCATGGTAAAAAATACATTTTCCCTATGTTTGTGAAAATCATCTGTGGAGCTTTGATAAATTCAATTCTAACTTTTTTTTTTCTTATTTAGCTGCGGATGACTCATCATTGTTGCCATTAATTACACTGAGCTGTCCCTAAAAAAGAGATGCAACACTTCAACTGGACATAACAGATTCCTAGACAGTATAAAGTGACTTCTGACATCAGAGTGTGTATGCTGTAGCCCCAACACTCGTACCCCAGGGCTCAAGTCTCCTTTCACTTATACTCGCATGACTGACATCTATGATTCTAAAGACATCCCAGCTGGAGAAGGGCATTCTGCTCCATCAACTCATGGTTAAAGGCACTATGGTCAAGCCTGCATCCAGTGGATATGTCAGAATGGCTTCAAGTGGTCTACAGTATCTACTGTATACCCTTGGCAAGACTGCCCAATGAGGAATTACTACTTTTAGTGCTCTAGATATATAAATGTATTCACAATACTGACTTGAGTAACTTGTATATGTCAAATATACTGTATATATAATGATCAGATTTAAACTCTTTTTGAACATTAAAGGGACATACATTTTCTGACTTTTAAATTATTTATATATAGTCATTCTTTCTTGAATAATATAACTTATAAATGCCTCAGGAGCTTACTTCAACTGTCTTACCCCAAATATAAGCTTGTGTTACTCCATTGTTTGTAAATAAATGTAATTGTAAACAAACACTGTATAGCTTCAAAACATGATTAAAACTATAATGTTAATCTCATGGATGGTCAGACCTTGCATCCATAGCTCCGTCTATGTATTTGAGAGTGGTTACATTTCTTCAGCCTTATACATCAGTTGTTTACCAAATAAAGTGGTGGGGAGAACGCTTTGTTATTGTTAATTAAATCCCAGATTGCCCCTTTAACATTAGATGTCCAATATTCATATATGTTTGGGAAATGTGATAACTGAAGACTGGGTTTCCTCCTTTGATTAGTCAATCAATAATGATGATGAATGCATTATTGATTGATGGATTTTGATGAATATTTGATGTTGGTACCAAAAGTGTAATGAGTGTCCCCAGCTTCCCTACAATGGAACAACGGTGACACCGTTTGTTGAAATGCAGTACTGCTAGTGCTACAAATACAAATAAATCTCTGTAATTCCCAACAGAGAGGTTCCAAAATAAATTAAAACTTGATTTCCCATTTTTATTGCTTGAGGGATTTCATAAGGAGTAGAGGAGAAGTGTACACTTCAGGGAAATGGGTGGAGAATTGGTATGCAGGGCATGAAAGTAGATCTTACATTTGGTTTTAATTGTGCCTTAGCCTGGATATCCTCACAACACATACTAGTAATTTGGGCTGAATAACCACAACCATTTCTAATATGATGAGGAGAGATAGGAGAGAGTAGCCACTTTCCCAAGTTAAGGTCCTTTCAAACACAGGTAGTCTGAGGTACCACAACTGACTTTGACTGCTTCAGCCTCTTTGATATTGATATTGCTAGTAGGTAAGGTTATGGTGAAACTAAGTAACTGAACTCCCAAGAGCATGGTTAAGCATCCTCCATATGTCTGCTTTATAATCACACAAGAGCTTTCACTGTCCCTGCCATAAGAGGCTGTTTGCATTGCTATTTATTCTTGGCTGGGCGCATGTTTTAATGACCTTATTTTCCTGATGCCACTTTAGGAAATGACAACTTGTGGGCAATACTAAGTAATTACATTTCCTGTGAGTCGACCCAGATGAAATTCTGCATTAATAATGAATTGAGAGTTGGAGGCACTCTCAAACAGCAGATGTGCTTCCTTGGCACAGTCACAGAGGCAGTGCACAAGTTTGTTATATTGACAATGGCTGCCCAGTGCTATAAAAGGCATTATGATCTATCTTCTGACTGGTGGATATCTCAGTAGGATTAAGATAGGCAGTTAGAGGATGTGACATGGAGAGTAAATGTCCCACATATATTTACAATAAAACTTCACAAAAGGAACATGTTATTTCCAATTTTCAGGGCCATTTCTAAAATTAGGACATAATCGAGGGTGATTGAAGGACTGATAACATTACATTAATTCCCCCCAAATAACAAGCATTGTCATTGTATCAAACAGTCAAAATGGTATGACTAATATAACGTCACTACTTACACTTCAGTGGAACTGGAGCACAAGCCAGAGAAGATCTTGGAATGTTCCCAGACTGGAATCTGCTAGCTCTTAGATAACGCTGTCCTCCACTTGTCAGCCCAGCTTGACGGGCCACATGGCCAACAAGAGATCTTTCACTGGAATCCAAGGTTTGGCCAGACCATGTTGTGCAGTTAAGATTGCCTCAGAACTGGCTGTTGAAAAAGAGAATTCTATCAATGTCCATTTGGCAGCCGATTTGTTTGGATTCTCTGGCCACACAATGTGATACAGTGTTTATCCAGCTTTTGGGAAAAACATTTTTTTACTGGCACAACTAGGACTCAGAAAAAGTGTTCTGTTTAAAATTCTAATTGGTCCCATAAAGGAGTGCGAGCCAAGAGGAGTAAACAAGTACAGGGAACAAATCGTCTATGTAAATAAATTAAGTTAACACGAGATGACATCGCCAAGCACTTGATTTAATGTTATATGGAACTGTGACAACAAAATAAAGACATAAATATACAGATATTTTAAATAATAATTTAGGATAGTGGATATGGCAGTAATTATTAAAAAAAACAATAGACCTATTATATTAGTAATTCAAGAAGTCATACTTGATTTTTGCTCCATGTTGAATACTGTACATGTGATGGAGTGGCTTGCGTAATTGTTGTTTGTCCGTGGTTCAACATTCGTGCTCTCTTTTCGACCATTGCTCGCCAAAAGCCACAAGGGGGCCTAATTGGACCGGTTCCATTGCTTCACTGTTCACTCTCCTCTCTCTCTCTCTCCCACACTGATGGAGAAAGCAGGGTACCCGCTCCTCACCACTGCGCTCTTGGAGACTGCGAACAGAGGACCATTTGACAAACTGGCGAGGCTCGCTTTTTCACATTACCTTCCCACCTGTGTCAGACAAACGGAGGAACCTTGAGCTGAATGGAATAATAGCTTTTTGTGTCAGATGTGTTTTGCCAAATTGTGCGTCAAAGTTATGATTATGCCGTTTACAAAAAATTGGGATTTGTAATACTGCGCTGGTGTGTTACATCGTTCGCATGTGATTGAACAATACTGTCTCTTGGAAGTGGACAAAAGATGGACTAATTTTTATATTCACAATGGGATTAATACAAACATTTCTTGTCCTCGGTTTATTTTGCTTCTCCTCAGGTAAGACACAATGTTGCCAATGTCAATTTAGTATTTCAATGAATATCAAGGACTGCATATCAGACAACCCATTTAAAAGCTATCTCACAGCTGTTAACATTTAGCCTGGTGCTGTAGCCTAGTTTATGTCGAATATTTCTTTTTTGTTCTCTATTATCAGAAGGCTACACGACGGTAAATGTCACTTCTGTATTTCTGTTGAAACACTTTGATGCGCATATCCCCATAACCCACAGTTGGGGCTTTTGGAACAAGTTACTTAGTTTGTTATTTTTGTAAGATATGAAGTATGTCCATATTGTGTCTGTGTTTCTGTAAATAAGTTTTAGGTTTTGGGGTAGATCCCGCTCTGCGCATCAACGTTTTAGATGAATTGACGCCTGGAGAGGGTTTTGATGGAGTTACTCAGGTCCAGGGCTTCCACGGCGAGTCTCGAGCGTTCCATTTCCAAGGTAAGACCCTCCCATGCACTGTGAGGTAAGTCTGTTTTACTGAAGTTGGAAACGAACAAGATGGAATAATAGCAGACATATCGAGAGGACAGTTAATTGTTGCGGAAAGCATGCCAAGGACAATACAGTATAGGTCTGCTTGTTTCAAACCATGTGATATTAGAGGAACTATGTATAAACGAGATTTTGACAGCTTCAGATGCTGTAACGTTGACGTATTATGGGGACAATATTCCATCTATGGATATCTTCCATTACAACATGTTTACTCAATGGTCTCTTCTGACACACCATGGAGTTGTAATTTTCTCTGAGAATGAGGCCATGGGCCCCTCAATGCCACATGTCCAAAACAAAGGCCAGTGTTCCCATAAAAAGAGGGGTGGGGGGCACAGACATGCAAAGAATGATGCAAAGACTGGGCATGTTAATCAGATTAGTGAGCAACAAAAACCTGGGCTGAGTGGGCTGAGTGAGCTCATCACGGAAATGTATAGGCTGTGTAGATGGTGAATGGGCCCCAGCCAGACTGGCCCTCAATTGACCCCATGGGCTGTCTATGATGCTGAACCTATACTGTATTCTACCAGAGATAGGAGCAAAGAGTGGCATCACGACATGTTGTGTAATTTCCATGTTGTTATGGGCAAATCATCCAAACATCAGTCTTCATCATTGCACTTCATTGCAGTGGTCTCTAGCCTAGCAGTCAGGTTGTCACTGGTTAGCTGCTGTTGTGTCACACTGTCGCTGTACATCCACTGATGACAATAACTCAATACATCATTCTGTAAATCACATTTATATGTGGACAACACATGGATACATTCACTGGAGATGAGTGTCATATCAACCAAGCGGAAGTGATGACAGATTAAGTTGTTCTGATCAGTGGCAATCTTGGCTTCAACACAGGAGCATGTAGCATCTCATAGTTGGTTATGTGCAAAAGTAACAATGGAAATGTAATTGGGAATCATTAATTTATATGTATTTTTTACTATTTCTGCCTACCCTCTCATCCTCTCATCTACTACTGCAATAACTGCAACAACTGTTCTCTTTGAAACCAGGCCATTTGATGTCCTTTATCCTGACTATGTCTCTCAAATGTTCTGTTGTCTACCCAAGCAGAGAGAGCACTTGGTCGCCATTGATGTCACAAAATGGAAACATGACATACTGTTTTCTCAGTGCACCGCGTCGTCAATACCGTCCTTATTTCTCTGGATTACCTTTGAGCGGAGTTTAAGCACATTCAATTACCCCAGGCAGAATGTGCTGCTTTATTTATGGCTGCGCCTTTTACATCATTCATTTAGGATGTCTCAGTTAAGGAAGTGAGGCGCGGCAGGCAGACCAGACCTGGCCCCTGTGTACTAGTCAGCAGACAGCATGGACAGAGCTAGCTTTAGCGAGCAGAGCTGTCTGCTGGGGGTTTGATGGACTGCAAGCCACAGATGTATGGCAGGGCTAACACAGGCGCATGGTGACATTCCGACGCTCATTAGATAGCAAGCTAAATGGATCCAGGGCTGTGCCTGCCTGCCTGCCTGCCTGCCTGCCTGCCTGCCTGCCTGCCTGCCTGCCTGCCTGCCTGCTCACAGGGATGGCTGATATCTTAGAGAGTTGGGACGGGAGTATAAGAAAGGGAGGGGAGGATGCTAGAGGGGGAGAGAGGAGATGGGGGAGGAGGGGGTGGGACTGAGAGTGTATGTGTGTGTGTGTGTGTGTGTGTGTGTGTGTGTGTGTGTGTGTGTGTGGGTGGGTGGGTGTGTGTGTTTGTGTGCTTGCAAGCGTTTTCGTGAGAGAGAGAGATAGCGAGAAGGTAGGGAAGAGGGGATTGCGCTTTAGAACACCCCCTGCTTCCGATTTCCTTTGAAGGTGCCTGTCAGCACTACATTGACTGCATTAGGGAGGCAGACCTCAGGGACTGGTATGATGAAGCTGGAGGAATGCCCCAGGCTATATCAGTCTCACCTAATTGGAGCAGGTGGCACTCTGAAAACAGTACCTCACCCCAGATTTAGCGTGAGTCATGAAGTGTATGTTATCTATGACAAAATATTCAGTCTCTCACTACAGTTACTGCTACACAAAGAGCATTGTGGACGTGACTACAGCCTGTAAGATAAGCAGCAGCCATCCATACATGTGCGTGTGAGCCCACTGCCCTACGTGTGTTGGTTTTGTGTCACCAGCTGGTCAGGACTGTGTCGGAGAAGCATTAGTTCTTGTTGAGAGTGTTTGAGCACTGCCAGTGAAGTGTTTCTGTGTATCTGGTGGCGATTATGCCCCTGACTGCAGCAGCACTGGAGTGTAGCGGGATGGAAGAGAGTCATTTATTATACAGCAGCGCTATGTGTGTGTGTGTGTGTGTGTGTGTGTGCATGTGTGTGTGTGTGCCAACCAACAGGAGGCATCTGATGGCCATCTCTGGGGCCACAGCCACCAATAGCTGCTTTTCTGCAGCGGTGCCAGTGCGTACCAAGGCTTACTAGCGACCAGCTAGTGCTCAAAGCCTGGTGCCTCAAGTCTAGTGAACAAGCTCATTCGAATTTCCACAGCTGGACTTTCTAGTCCTGTACTGTAGTATAGTTTGTTTACAACATGCAGTTTGTAAGGTAGCGAACTCAGAGACACCACTAGCAAACATTTAAAATCCTTTGGTTTCCCAACAAGTTCTAGTAACTTAAGCAGTTTATGGCAATTGTATTTGTAAACATTTATGGCAAACATGTATTTGTATTTTGATTGTGTAGTCACAGCGAGCTAACTTGGATTAACCACCAAGTTCGCTAGCCAACTGAAACACTTGGTTGATACACTCTAAAATGTGCCCCTTGCCCTGTATGGCCTCATAAGGACCAGGGGGTTAGAGGAGGCTAAAAGCCAAAGTTTTAAGCACCGAACAGGCCTGGAGTAAGCACGGTTGAAGCCTGGGAGTGACTGTGAAAAAGCAATTGGCCTTGGCACGAACTGGCATGCACAGCGTGAGCTCCGTTGTGGAAAGCAGGCTAATGTCAGCTAGTGAAGCTATTCCTGCAATCCCAACACTTCATTCAGAGCTAACTGATGAGGAGGACTTGTGACAATAACTGGAAACAGGAATAAAGGTATTTGTTTTAAGAAGTGCTGATGATGGTGGTTGAGGGGGATATTTCTGTTCAGTCACCTCCAGGCCACCTTAGCTATGTATATAGATGACTGTAGGCTGACACCAGCTCAAAGACTGAATGTCAGACAGTCAGTGGCGGTAGGTCACTGTGAAGCCGATCAGAGAGTTTGGGAGAAAGTGCTGCCCCAGCAGTCCTGGAAAAGGTGCCCTTGGCTCAGTTTAGTATTTGTTCCAGTAGAGCAGCCACACAGTGGAGGGGAGCCCATCCTCCGAATGCAGATTGCCTGAGCAGCGCATAGGATTATGCAGAAGCTGCAGGCTGGCCAAGGGAAGGGAGGGGGGTAATGGTGGGTTTGGAGTTTTTGTTGAGACTTTATCATTACTATCATCCACCCAAGCCACCCACGCGTCATATGCCTCATGTTGCTTAAGCAGTGTGCTTTTGAAAAGTGTGTTTTTCTTTTGGAAAAAATATTTTGACAATAATTCTAACAGGCGGTGTTATACAACCTTCACCATGGGCATTTTATAAAGAAACAAATGTATATTAACCTTAAATGGTCTGGTGCTGCAATGTCTAAATCCAAACACTGTAAAAACGAATGTAAAGGGATGTTGATTCACTGTCTTGTGTCAACCATAGAGAGACGATGTAAAATAACTGTGGGACAACAATAAAAACAAAGGTTGCACAGTAGAATGTTATAACATTATCATACTATGTTGGTTTATGGTTGTCATTTGATGGTCATTGTCCAATGTTGCTACATTGTTTAACCTGTATTTTCAACCCATAATTTCACACAACATAGTGACAAGGTTGCATTGGAACTGTAAAGGAATGTTTTCTACATGTCATTATTTGAGTCATGATCCAATATTGTAACAAGGTTGCCCATTGATTCCTAACCAAAGCAAAGTAAAAAAGAAAATGTCATTAATAGAGCTTGAATGCTTTACTTAACATTGACATAAGCTATATGAGTACTTTCTCAGTGAACATACATTTGAAAGAGGTTCTATATGAGCCCATTTGAGATTTGAACTCAAAATCTTTTGGTTTGTAGCACAATGTTTTGTCCACAATGTCACTAGCCCACTACTACAACACACAGGTAATAATGGGGTTCAGATTCAGACAAATTAAAAACTTCTGGAAATACTTTCCTTGAGGTTGTAAAGACATTCCACTAGAACAGATAAAACCTTTTTTTTGTAAGTATCCACTTGTATCCAACTGCAGCGGGGAGTGAAGGGAAGTGAGGGTACATAAAGCATCAGTGACAATTAAACACAGGTGCAGGTAATACTTCCATGATGAGTGAGTGAGTGAGTGGGTGAGTGAGAGAGTGAGTGAGTGGTTGAGTGAGTGAGAGAGTGAGTGAGTGAGTGAAAGAGTGAAGCGGCAAAGTGGGCGGCCGGAGGGAGACACCTAGGGATCGCACTGGGAAGTGCGACCCCATCGGTAACAAATGTGAGATGGGGGCGCTCAGTGGCGTAGCACACTAAGGCGCGTACCATATCATCGCAAGGTCCCTGGTTCGATTCCGGCCATCGACATATCCTGCATGTCATCCCTCCTCTCTCTCTCACCCATCCTTCCTGTCAATCTCTACTATCTCTGTCCCAATAAAGCAGAAATACCCTAAAAAATATATTTAAAAAAAACAAAAACAAATGTGAGATGGTCTTATACTGACCGTCAACTGCCAATGTTAAGAAAACATAAATTTTCAACCCATGTGCAACCATGTAGCAAAATTGGATGATGAGCATCAAGTGACAACCTTAAGTCAACACTGAACAATAACCATCACATAACAACATCTAATAAACTGTTAATTCCAACCAACATGTGACTAACCAACAACCATCCAATAAAAATGTCAATCCAACATTGCAAAAGCTACAGAGCTCCAGCATTTGCATTTTGACGTTCAAAAACAATACTATCACAACCATTTAGTTTGGTTAGTTTGGTAACCTTTTGACTGTTGCACAACTGTGACACAATCTAAAATGCCCATGGAGTTGAGCAAGGAATGTATTTACTGTATATCAGTTTTGTTCTCTAACTTGTCTCTCCTTCATACATGCTTGGACTGACCCCACTTGGCCATCTGTGCCAAGTGTATTTCATACATGGTTTCATTTCAACTGTTGAAGTTGACATACAGTATTTGTGAAATGTTGTAGACGGTACTACATGGCCGGTACTATTTGGTTCCGGCAGTCCACTTATTCAAGTCCACACTCATTATTTACAGAAAAGAACTGCTGTAGTCTTTGAATTTGACTGGTATCAGTGATACTGTTCTTTTTGTTAACTTTGTTGTGGGAAAAGTCAGGCATCTCAATCATTTCAAACGAGCAGAAACAAGAACCTAACAAGCATTTAAATGTTCTGAAAATAAATGTAGCAGTTTAAGATTAGAATCAATCCATGTGATGGAAATTCAAACCATACCGCCTGGTGTGAAAACATTAAATCGCCATTTATCCTTAAGATAAGATTAGGCTGTTGCCCAAAGATGTGCTTCCCATGATCGTCTGAGCCGCCTTAGGCTTCAGAGTCCTCCACTCTGTCAATACCTTTCTTCTTGATGCCTCAAAAGGAGCGTTTTCTCCTAATGATCTGTGCATATTTAGCTAATGCAGCTAATGCAGGATTTGCAGTAGTGCAAATGTATCCAATTGAAATTAATTGAAAATTGTGTAAATGTGAGTTCTATGAAGTACATGTTCTTTTCTAGACTATTTAGTGTCAGTATCGCACATGTCAGAGTGGTCATTAAGAGCAGGTGGTCACCCCATGCACATGCCTGCCAATAGCTAATTGACTTTTGGTTTGTGCAGAGGGAGTATTGATTTGGCAGAGGGAGGTGAAGCTGACCTCCTCATCAGAGGACAGGCTCAACAACTCAACTTTCATCTGTGTTTTTAGGGGTACAGGGAGTGTCCTGGTAATCCCATTCCCCTTGTGAATAGTATTGAGGCAGGGGGTCCTGTCTACTCCTGAGAGCTCTGTGCTTTTGATGCAGGCGTCTCCACAGACAGATGTGTTCATCAGTCCGGTCCAAGTGAGTGGCTCCTCAAGCTCCCCTGAGCAAGCCGCAGACACACCCCACCCAGCCCCCTCCGCATCGTCCCCCTATGGTGAAGCAGGCTGAGGGCTGTAGAGGATCGGAGAGCCACTGACAGATAAAAGGATGATGGCTTGATGTGGAGCTCTGTAGCGGGGCTCTTAGTTCTTAGTCTCACTCCAAACCATCTCCTACCTCATTATTATACCCCCAACTTACCCTGTGCCATTGTGTCTGGGATTGAGATATCAGCATGTTTCCATTTGCCCAAGCCTTGCAGTTACACCCACCATACTGGGGTCTGGCACATCAACATAGACCAACCATCTGCTGGATGAGCCTAGTTTGAGTTGAGTATATTGTTCCAAGAATGACAAATTATTTATTGTATTTCTTTTGAAGAACATTTTACAGTGTCAAAAAAATAAATAATCACAGAGCCATTATTGTCTGTAATTATGATTGGATGAGGTGGACCCAAAGACACCTCAAGGCATGAATAATTTCCACCAATGTCCTACATTATTATGAAAAGTGGTCACTTTACATTTAATTATTCAAAGGCTTTTTCTGTTGTTACTGTAGCCCAGCAGGTTATTGCTGGGCAGAGTACTCTTGTACTTGTCATCAGACCATCTGCTCCACCTCAGCCAATGACACTAGGAATGATACTGGCAGCTGTGGTAAGATGGTGTACTTACTGCACTCACTGTGCTGTATATGTTTGGTGGGCCTAAAACCAGACAACATTCTTGTTTTGACAGAAATGGCACAACACATGATCCCCCTTGGGGCAGCTAGCCTACATTTGACAGATGCTAATACTAGCATGCTATGCTTCCCCAAAGACTGAAAACGTGTCTTCCCTTCCCATCATACCCATCAAATGCTGTGGGTGCTGTGCACAGTGGATGCCGGGCTTAATCATGGCCTTGTTAGCATTCAGAGATTGCATTGTGTTAATTGGCTACTCCCACCAGCTGAAAGTAAAATGTTTATCCACGAAGGAAAGACAGCAATGCTAGATAGCTAGTTTCTTGCATCACTAAAGTGTGCCACAGCATCTTGCATGCATCCCCTGGCTGGAAGTGAACCCTTTGATGTGATCGCTTCTGAGAAACGTTATAATTTATTGATTCTTCCATTAAAGTAGCATAGACGTCTGCATGGGTTAGGCGAGGGGGTGGGTTGTGTGTGTGTGTGTGTGTGTGTGTGTGTGTGTGTGTGTGTGTGTGTGGGGGGGGGGGGGTTGGCACACTGGTGGGAGAACAGAAGCTACACAGTGTTGTGGAAATGCCCACCGCCATGCTCCCTCTCCTCACTTCTTGCCCTCACGTCTCCAGCTTCATACCTGTCCGTCTCGGCTCCTGCTGTAGATAAAAAGCCTAACTCAAAAGAGTCCAGCAGCCACAGAAGCTGTTGGAGATTGATCAGATTTCGGAGGAGCTCTTCTGACGTCTGTTGTGTATATTTGGAAACACTCAGCTGTGTTCTGAAGTCTACATTCTGATGTTTCAAGAGTGGAAATGTTTCAAGTTGAAAGATGCCTTTTAACTGTCTGAACCAACAATTCAGCCTTTCTGCCAAAAACTGTGAGGTAGTGAGTTACAGTAGTATCTATTTTTCTATGCTGCTGTGTAATGCTGAGGAAATTATTAACATTTATCAAAACACCTTTACGTTATGTAAACATCACCCGACATGAGCCTTTAAATTGAACAATCCTCAATGTCCTCTGTAGGCCTATGTCACATGCACACAGAGAGTAAAAATAAGTCTATTACTGAGAATGTAAAGAATTCTCATGTAACAGAACATCTAACGTCTAATTTACACCTTTTTTTTTCTTGCTTTTTTTTTTAAAACATATACAGTGTCACCCATAGCATTATTAATGAATACCTTGATGATGCAATATTGATATTTTGATGACTCAAAGGCCCTGTCTTGTCTTTCTAGGTTCGTCCAGGGAAGTGAAGGCACCTGTGGAAGTGTCTGAGCGGATGCTCAAGAAGCTGAGGGGCAAGAGTGAGTTCACTGTGCTGGTGACACTGAAGCAGGAGCACCTCAACTCTGGGGTCATCCTCTCCATCCACCACTCTGACCAGAGGTACAGCTAACAGTCCTTATGTTACACACTGGATACAGGTCTACAATCAGTGTAGGCCCATACTTATCACTGAGCTAGAGTCCTTACAATACACATGCTAAGTAAATGCCTCTCTTAAGCAGTGATGGCTTTTTGCTCTGAATTTGGAAGGGTCCCCTATCTGTGTAGAACATATGAATAGTACATACGTATTGCAGAAAGAGGGTACTGTAGATTTGTGTTGGTTTTTTTTGCTTGCAGGTACTGTACTCAGTAATCAGATGACTGAACAAACTAAAGCACCCTGTACAGACAAAGCAAATTACCTTTGTATGGTAACATTGTATTCATAGTCCATCACCGATCCAAACATACGCCCCGTAATCGTGCCCAGAAAAACGGATGAGACTCTATCCGCAGTTAGCATACTGATCTTTCTCCCCCTATTCGTTATAGCTGTGTCTGTCAGGAGATCAAACTGGTCATCTAAACGCCACATAATGTGTTGATTGAACTGTGTACATTAAAGTCGGCGGCGAGTAAAGACCTCACAGCGACATTAATGACTTTCCCCGGCACTGATTAGCTGAGCGAGCGCTGTTCACACTACAAAGTCAACCCACGCTGTTTCATTTAGAAATGTGTTGGGATTCCAGAGGCAGGCAGAGGCAGCATTACTGGATGTGTGCAGTCAGAATCTGCATGGCTAGAGGAGAGGAGAGGAGAGGAACTCATTAAATTCGGTTTGTAGATAAATCAACTCCAGCACCGCCACTAAGTTCTGTAAGTGGCTGTTTTTCATTGGAATGATGCTTTCAAAGCAAGCAGCAGTGCCAGCTTAAATAAGTCTGTCTTTAAAGGCAGAGCTGATGACTGTTAGGTATTGGCGGCTCTTTCCATTACTGTCACATCATTAAGGGGGGGGGACCTCAATGGACTGGACAGGAGGGGTCTCTTAGAATATCAATAGCCTGTTTGAATTTAGCCCTCACGTTTAAAGTGCCATGCAGTATTCATGCATATTTTGTATAATCAGGTGATTGGATCTTGAAATGCTTTACAAATCCACAGAGGTTGTCGTACAGCATGCTATACAAATGTTTTTGTGAATGTTTTGAACAGGGTGAGGGATTTATAATTTACCAAGGAGTGAGTGTGTGGTCTGCTTTTACTAGAAGTAAATACAGTAAATACACAGCCATGAATCAGTTAGAGCTGCGGCTGCGGTCTGTTCTCCCTTCTACTGCTTGTGGCTTCTGATGGTGGTGTTGTTGATGTTTAGAGTTTGGATCGAAATGGGGTTTGCTTATCCATTTCTCTGTGTATCTATATGTACGGTATGTGTCGTCTTACTCTTCGATATCTATATCTTAGTGCATATTATCTATCTATCTCTATCTATAATCTCTGAGCTGTCTGCAATGTGCTGTCTGTCCTCCTGAGTAGGTTCCTGGAGTTGGAGAGCAGTGGTCAGCGCAGTGAGCTGCGCCTGCACTATCGTACCAAAGGCCAGAAGGCACACACTGAGGTGTTCCCCTACAGCCTGGCAGATGACCAGTGGCACAAGGTCTCTGTGGCCGTCAGCGCCACACATGTTATACTGCACGTGGACTGCAACAGGTATGATGAAGATGAAAAGGATGATGATGATGATGATGATGATGATGATATCACTATTCAATTCAATCAATCATTACTACTGTTTTAAACTGACCTTCTTGTTGTATAACAGTAGTACTTAATGTGGTATAGCTTATATTGATATGTGATAGTGTGGATATCGTTATCTTTTGCTGAGTGGTTTCTGTCCTTCCTTTATAGGATCTATGAGAGGGTGGTGGAGATGCCTTTTATGGACATAGCTGAGGAGACCTCCTTCTGGCTGGGACAGAGGAACAGCGCTCATGGCTTCTTCAAGGTGAATAATGCATGTCAGTCAAGTCAAGTCAAGTCAAGTCACGCTTTATTTAAAGTGCATTATCAGAGTATCAATACACTTTACCGTGAAAATATAGATCAAATCCAAACAGAGAGAGAAAAAAACTGTAAACATAGACAGCAAAAAATATTGACATCAAAACATAAAGCGGACATGCTCTGATCATTCTTCATATTGATGGCTTAGGTATTGGTATGTGCCATAAACCATGTTAACGCCACTTGATAAATGATTCAAATTATTTCGAAGAAATGATGATTCTAGGCTCATGGGCTATATGTTTTCCTACACACTGCTTTGTATGCTGTTGTGCCCTCAACTTGTTTTATTTATCATGGCTGGGAAATGTAATTGCTCTCATTTCTCAAGACCACAAATGTTAATGACTCTTTCCTTTCCCTGCTAAGAATGAATTGACATTTTTGTCCCATGTGTTGTTCTTCCTCTCTTGTCTGCTGCTAAGCATACCGTAATTATCCCACACAACTCTCACAACACTGATTTGGGAGAAATCATTATATGCTCTCGACTGTGCTCATTAAACATGGCCCATTGTTTATCAGATGTTTTAAGACATATAGTGCCTCTCTCAGTGTGGTCTCCTCCACACTCCAACATCCTACTTCCTCCAGGGAGAAGTTAGAGTAAAATGTCATCTTATATGGCCCTTACCTATTTCAACCAGACTAGGAGCTGGCGCTTTGTGTTTCCTTTGTTTGTCAGGCAAGGAATATGTGTGTGTGTGTGTGTGTGTGTGTTTGTGTGTGTGTGTTTGTGTGTGTGTGTGTGTGTGTGTGCGTTGCTCCCGGCTGTTGAATTTCTTTTGCGTTAATTGGCAGATGAAAGAAGACTTAGAGGTCACCCAGTAATCTTGGTATGTGCCCACGTCTTCCCCTCCCCTCCCTGTGAAGCCCTGATTAGTGGCTAGGAAAGACATTTCTCCTCTGAAAGGAAAACTCTGTCATTAGAGCTCAGACACTCTTCCTTCATGGTCTTTGTTTGGATAGGGGGTTTAGAAGAGGCAGAAATTGCTTCCCTAGCAGTGGTAACAATCGGCAAACACTTTTCTCACACTGATAGATTTTTATCATCGGCATTCGGCAGGTAAATATCTTAGCATCTCCCTCGCTACTGCTACTGTTTACCATTGCACATATGAAAGAGACCTCTATACGTGGTGTATGTTAACAAACACGACTCACGACCCATTCCATTTCTGACAGCGTTGCCATGTCTGTTTCTCAATCTGTTTCTGTTGGATTTGAATTTATGGACAATAAATTGAAGTGGCAAGACAATTTAAAAAACAATTTCTCATAAGTTGCACAGCTCCACTTCTGTAAGGGAAATAAATGCACTCAAGGAATGAAATGGGGCCCGGTTTCCATGGTGACTGAGTGTCTGCATGTGTGCGGTCTGGCCACAAATTGAATCTGTATCTCATAGTTATGCTTATCAGAGGGAATCGGGAGAAAACAGAAATTGCTATCACATTCATGACTCCCACATCATTGGTTCACTTTACATCCCATTTCTGTCCAATTAACTCAGTGTGCATCAGACTACAAGCCCAGGGAGCATATCTACTCAGAATAAACTTGTCAGGCTCTCTCTCTCTGGGTACACAAACATGTATTTCTTGTGGCAGTCATATTTACTAAATATTTCATTGTGTTTATTTTTCATAAATATAGTATTTGTTAGGGCTATATTGATGCTGATTTGTGTGTGTGTGTGTGTGTAAGTGCGTGTGCGTGTGTGTGCGTGTGTGTGCGCCTGCGTGCGTGCGTCTGCGTGTGTGTACTGTATGTTATTTCTCCTCCACATACTGCACATTAATTTGTTCCAGCTTCTTTATATAACACCATTGACTGTGATAATGGGCTATCCTCCCAATTTGTGTATGCTATCCTTGATCAAGTAGGACACATTGAGTCTGAAGAGTAGGTTCTGTGCTGTACTGTAAGCCCGAATGTGTTCTTTTCCTCTCTTACCTCTGCGTCCGCAGGGTGTAATGCAGGATGTTCAGATCCTCGTCATGCCGCAGGGATATATCTCCCAATGCCCGGATCTGAACAGGAGTAAGTCCACGCTTATTACATCACCTTCCTAACTTAACTATTAACGACACCTACGTACTCAATCATCTTATTCAATGTATTTTCCATTATGTTAAGTCTAACTGTAGCATAATGCGTTATTGTAATCAAACATGTCGCATTTGTTTCTGTTCTATTCTAGCATGCCCAACCTGCAATGACTTTCACGGACTGGTGCAGAAGATAATGGAACTGCAGGACATCTTAGCCAAAACATCCAGCAAGGTAGAATAATCATGTACCGTATTCTGCTCCTAAATCTCTGTCGTTAGGATGTGCATCAAGGCCAATAGCTCATTTCACTCCTGCTTCAACAAGTTTAATTTTTCTGAGTCAAAGTTGCTACTAAACTTCTAAGAAATGAATCATTGATAATCTACCTGCAGTAGTAATCTAGTTTAATATTATACAATGCATATCTCTTTTTGGCCTATATATATAGTAGGGCTTGTAGTAGGATTGGTTCCAAGTGTATGGATGTGGATGATGAGCACACACTGAGGCTCACTCCCTCTCTCCCTCTCTCCCCCTCTCCCCTTCTCTCCCTTTGTTTTGGAGGGGATGGGGCGAGCAGCTGTCCAGGGCGGAGGAGAAGATGAATGGGCTGGATGGCTGCTATTGTGAGAGGACCTGCACCGTCAAGGGGGTCGTCTACAGAGAGGACGAGGCTTGGACAGATGGCTGCAGGAACTGCACATGCATGGTAGGCATACTGTGTGTGTGTGTGTGTGTGTGTGTGTGTGTGTGTGTGTGTGTGTGTGTGTGTGTGTGTCTGTGTGTGTGTGTGTGTGTGTGTGTGTCTGTGTGTGTGTGTGTGTGTGTCTGTGTCTGTGTCTGTGTGTGAGTGTGTGTGTGTCTGTGTCTGTGTCTGTGTCTGTGTCTCTGTCTCTGTCTGTGTGTGTGTGTGAGTGTCTCTGTCTGTGTTTGTGTGTGAGTGTCTCTGTCTGTGTTTGTGTGTGAGTGTCTCTGTCTGTGTCTGTGTCTGTGTGTGTGTGTGTGTCTGTGTGTGTGTGTGTGTGTGTGTGAGTGTCTCTGTCTGTGTCTGTGTGTGAGTGTCTCTCTGTGTGAATGTGCGTTCAACCGCTCCTCTCCTCATAGTCGGCCCTCCCTGCCTTTGTTTTGGGGTTCAGTGCA
The DNA here is from genome assembly GCF_951799395.1 of Argentina silus. Lineage (NCBI taxonomy): Eukaryota > Metazoa > Chordata > Actinopteri > Argentiniformes > Argentinidae > Argentina > Argentina silus. The sequence goes on along the minus strand of NC_139657.1, from coordinate 21,116,594 downwards.
TCAAGTGGTGGTGGGGTAGTGTTGGAGGAGGAAGGGGTGGGGGTAGTGTTGGAGGAGGAAGGGGTGGGGGTAGTGTTGGAGGAGGAAGGGGTGGGGGTAGTGTTGGAGGAGGAAGGGGTGGGGGTAGTGTTGGAGGAGGAAGGGGTGGGGGCAGTGCAGAGCAGACACCATTGTTGATGGCTTATGCTCTCATTATGTCATTGAGTTAGAGAAGTGTTGCCCTAGTTACACACAAAAAAAAAACAGGATTGAAAACAAAACATATGCAGTAACAAGGATTAGACACAGACCAACAGGATTCAGCCATGATGGACTCTCTCAAGGGTCTACTTTTCTCTCTACTTAGTGTGAATAATCACTAATGGAGTGTAAGTACTAATGGGAGGACTGGGTCCACACCACATCAACAAACAGATTTCACCCCCTGTCACTCCCAGCACCGCCGATCTCCTCCAATGAGGCGACGAGTGGATTTGCACGCCAAGCACCCAAAGTGCAACGGGAGAAAATCACATATCTCTCACTACATTGCACCTAATTACTCTTGACAGACGATAATTATCATCTCAGATTCGTTGCACCTGCGTGTCCGATGAAACCTTGGTGCTCATTGGTGTATCTGAGCTGGCTGATGCAGGCTGCAATTACACAATTAGATAGGATGTGTTCTTTACCTTATGTGTGGCAATTAGCGGAGACCTTTTAGATTCAAAGGTCATGCATTAAGATGTTACCAATTACACGGATCAGTCAGTCACATAGATGTCACATGAGCAGAGCTTCACTTAGTCCCTGGAAAGAATGATGATGAGCCATTAACAGAGCTAGGATTACGACTACCTCAGTGGCACGGAGACATTCACCTCCTATATATCCACTGACCTCTCCTATAGAGCACACTATGGGAAGAGGTTGTGTCTAACTGTGTTGCCTGTAAGATTGAGTGACTTCTCATGTGTGTTTCTCTCTCTCTCTAACTAATAGAATGGCACAGTGCAGTGTGAGACCATCTCCTGCCCTCCCCCTCAGTGCCCAACGGGCACCGCTCCTGCCTACGTGAATGGTGCCTGCTGTAAGGAATGCCAGCGTGAGTCAAGTCCCTTAACTGCCCTCCCCCTCACCTATACACACACTCAAACACGTACACACACACTCACACACACACACCCACACTGAAACACGTACACCTAACGTACAAACACACAGTATATACACACACTCAAGCACGTACACACAGCGCACACACACACACACCACAAGGGATGCTGCCTGACAACTGACCACAGCACCGCGTTGCTAAGCTACATCCCAACACGCCTCCTGAGATGCTCATCCTTTTGCATATACATGGAGGAATCAATTATTCAACAGCCAGCTTTCAAACACAGATGGCCACGAGTGGCACAAATGGGAACCAGAAATCAGGGGTCGCAGGATGTGAGGTGAACTGGTTCCTGTTTACAGAACAGAGGAGGATTATAAGCAGTGAGGTCATCCTAGAGCTAAAGAAAATGGTATTGTAAAAAAATGGTATTGTATTCCCTGCCAAAGTTATGTAGAAAAAAAAGTGTTATCGCAGAACTTTTGAATGATGAGAAATGAAAAATGTTCTGCTTCAGTAGTCGCTGAGCGGAATATGAAACATTATGATAAATGTCCATATGTTTTATTTTTTTATCAAATACCTTTTAGTGTGGATGTGTTCTCGCTCAGATAAATAATTTTGTTTCATCACATATCTACACAGACAGGGTGTTTTTCTATCAGACTACCTCTGAATTCTTATTATCCACCTCTCCACAGGGCGCTGGGCTTCATTTTGTCTCCATTGCTCTTTCAATATAAAAATGGATTTAAAGAAATATTAGCTTGACTCTCACCTCAACATTTTTTCTCATATTGACTCAAATGACCCACGAAGTGAGTGATGTGTTTGCCTTTCCGAAGCAATAAGAGCATTGTTGTCCTTGAGAACATGGTAAACGTACAGTACATATTGTAAATGTCATACACACTCTAAGATTCTCTCACCTTTTCTAAGATTGTGGTTTAAAGCTGATTCCAGCACTACATGTATTTTTAGCAGCTTTAGCTATATATCTATGTGTAAATTGAATTCACTTTAAACTCCCACACTACAAAACTCCCACATACGCCATCATCGTGCATACACTCACAAGGTGTTGTGTGTTCAGAATAGATTCCTACTCAGAACTACAGTATTCATGCTACATTGCAGTTAAATTCAGCCAAGAGGAATCCATTAGCTTTGGTTGCTAATCACTGCGTGTTGGCATAAACACTGCTTACCCAGGGGTCACGCTGCAACAGGGGGGTTTAAAGCCCTGTACGAGTCCTAATCTGCCGTTATTGTTGCATAAACATAAACAAGGGTTTGGTAATCCCCCTTAACTGAACGTTCCTGTTTGTATCCGTTCAGTTATCTCAGCGAGGTAGACAGACAGAGGCCTAATTACGCATGCTTTGGTGTGAGAGCTGAGCAACGCAACAGAGAGACAACTCTCCCTCCAAATAAATGCCTTATCTGTTCACACGTGTCCTCGCCGGAGGGAGCGAGGTCTACTTTTGATGGTTTGTCAAGCGTAACGTTAATTAGCATTTTTAAAATAGTTTCTTCTTTTTGTTCTTTTTTTATGCAAAGATGTATAATTTAGACTGGTGGTTTCGATAGGGGTTGGCCTGTATTGCCAATGTTGGTGTTTTGATGAAACTGTCTGAAAAGTTCAGTGAAGACCAGTTAAGAAGTAGTTAGTTTTCCAAATTTGCCACCAAACTGACACATTTGACATGATCTGATTTTATGTCCAGGTGAGATTATTGCCTCACCATTGGCCATGGACCATGTGACCATGCGAAAGTCTGAGCGTTTCCATTCTATTTTCTGATAATAAAGATGTTCATGTGTGTGTGTGTGTGTGTTAACCTGTGTGTCTATTTCCAGCGGTATGCCTGTTCAGTGAAAGAGAGTTTGTGGAGGGAGACCAGAAAGCTGTCCGTGACTCCTCCAGGTGCCTGTTGTTTGAGTGCAGGGTAAGTACAGAGCACCTATTGAAAACATAACAACGGTTACTTTTCGCTGCAGTGGTTTATAAAACCCCCACAACTCTTCTGAAAAAGACACAAGAATAATTCAAGCAATCAAAGCACTTTGACAATATTCATTTCCATTGTGTGGTATACAGCTTTACTAAATACTCATTCCAGAGCTGCTGTGGTCAGAGAACCTGGGGCTTAAATCAAGTGTGAATGAATAAGTGGGGAGAGCCTTCCCCACATCAGCTACATGTATTGATCTAGCTTGTCAAGATGTGTGTGAGCACAAGTAAATGGGGAGAAAAAGGCTGTAATTGAGTGAGCATCAGGGGACCAAAAGCATTCCAGCTGCCACTCACCCAGGGGTTGTCTGTACTGTGGTTTTCATTGCTCTTCATCATCATAATCTCCTATAGATGCAGCCTGGGCCCTATGGATGGTACAGCGTTTGATAGCTGTATAGTGAGGTCACACGCACACGCACGCACGCACGCGCACACACGCACACACACACACACACACACATGCACACACACACACACACACACACACACACACACACATACCTGGCCCATCTGTAGTCCCTGCTCACTGACAGACACAGACACAGGGAGATCAAAGGATGGGGATGGGGAATAGTGTCAGTCATCCACGTTACGGCAGTCTCATGTGGCTCCTGATGACAACTGCTTGTCATGTCTCTGATCTTCTGTCTGACTGCTGGTTTTGTGGGGGGGCGGGGTGGCGGGGTGGCGGGGTGGCAGAGGGGTGGGAATTGAGTGAATAAGCTCTATTGTGTGAAACATCAATGTTATATTAGTTTGAATACTAGGGTGTGGTTTTTATAGCTAGCTGTTTCTCGTGTGTTCATATCATGACTCAGCCTCAGTCAGGGAGACAGACATAAGGTTGTTAAAGATGGCTGTTAAAGAGATAGTGAAAGAAAATGGAGGACTCTAAGGTTGGCACGGTCTCATCAGACATAGGGACAATGGATTTAGGTGTTTCTCTTTCCTGCATCTCAAAAGGTAGGGGAACGGACATGCAGAGTTCGACAGTACTTTATGTTCTAGAACAGATACAAACATAACTGCCATTGACGTAATGATGATATCATTGTATGTACTAAGTGGAGAGGAAGGAGGCACACAATGGCGACGTAATTACCTACAGAATTACATTCAAGCCTTATTAAATCAGTGAACACAGCAGAGCTAGTGGGACGCTCATGGGGGTTATAGTATCTCAAACTGTTTCCCTTTTACCAGGATAGAACCATGCATCGGGTGGTGGCGACGAGCCCCTGTCCTGAACTCAACTGTCCGGAGTCGGAGCAGATCACCCTCACCGACAGATGCTGCAAAGTCTGCAGAGGTATGGACTTTACTATATTATACTATAATACTGTACTATATTGTACTATGACGTACTGTGCACTGCACTATAAAGCAATTGAAGTAAGACCATTTCAAAAAACCTTTAGAGAATCTAGTGACGGTTAACTCGGTTTTAGAAGGCCAGGGTCATGGTAGGTTGAGACTCTTGAGAGCTTCAGTGTATGACCTCTCCTCTCCCTCTGCATCCTGTCTCTGTCTTTGCCCTGTCCATCCCCTACTTCAGGTCATGACTTCTGTGCAGAGGGCCATGGCTGCGTGGAGCACTCTGACTGTGTCAACCTGGAGGCGGGGGCCTGCTGCAGCTGCAAGGACGGCTTCCGCCCCCTCCGTGACGACAACGCCTACTGCGAAGGTACCGGAAGGCTTTTGTTTCTAAAGAAAAAGAACAGACTGTGCGTAGAGAGATCCTGTTTATTGTGTATTTCCTGCTCCTTGGTTGGACTGAGAATTACCCACAATAGTCAATACTTTTTATTTTTTGACACTCCAATGAAACCCAGTCGTTAGTCACACTAAGTCACACATTGTCTTTTCAAAGACTTTCTCTCAACATTCCGGTCAGTTGTCTGCTTTCAGACAATCTGGACAGTTTTTCAGGTGAAAATATGTAATTGCAGAATGTTTTCATTTTCAATTGCACTTACTGCCTCACTGCCAAGAATACATGAGTGATATTTCACGAGCAGAGAGCCATCAGAAGTGCTATTCATCATGTGGGCTGTCCATTGCTGACTGCATGCCAACACACTGATGTTTTAGGCCACACTGTAAACTCTAGTAAAACACTGTGATTGATTGTCTCCTCCTTGTTTTATAAGAAAACAGATGATGAGTTGTTTCTGATTTAATCGTCATTTGGGCCCCCACTTTAGAAGATTGAAAAACGTGTGTTAATACTTGGAGAGCATTTTATAACACATGGTCTGCTATTAGTCAGGCAAATATGAAGCATGCAAATAAGAGTCTACTCCATGTATAGTGTTGTGAATTGAGACATCCACACCAGTTGTCCACTCACCAGCCGAGCTAAAGTATTTTGCTTTGTGGAAACTGGAATTTTGCAGCCTGGTAATGTGCCGGAGTTCACATTCTGTTTCACTTCACTTATCTGGCTGGCCTTCAATTCATAAACAGGCCCTTGGAAAACTTAAACTACCGCTGGACCATTCATGGTACTTAGTATACTGAGTGTACTGAACAACGGTGGTGGTTCAGTTTGGCTTTCTCATTGTTTGAAGGTTGACCCTATTGCTACAAATTAGTTTTGCACCACATCCCTAAACTCAAACGGTTTCACTCAGGGAAAGGTCAGACTTCATATGTGAAGTAAAACAGAATGAATATAGCGATCAGGATGATTCCATCAGCCCAAGGATTGTGTGGATTAATCTGAGAAGTAATGACTGCTTTATCTCTTTAAGTCATACAGTTACTTATGTCTACAACTCAATTATGCACCATAAGTCATAGCACTTGTCCCAATGCAGCACTGACATCATCTCTATATCTTGGAATGACGTACACATTTGGTCCTAGATAAAAGAGACAAAAGTTAGTTTGGCAAAACCTCTGGATTATGTTGATGAATCATGCAAATCAGGCATCAAAGTCACACTCAGCCTGTCCCTGTCTTCATCTTAGCTGTGTGTGCTTGTCCTACTTTTATCCAGCTGATGAATTCCCTCCAACTACTTCTCTGTTACCTTCACCAGGATCAGTGGTGATGTTGTATTGTGATTTTGATACCATTCCTCATTCCATTCCATTTCATTACAGTGAGCCTGTCCTCCAATTTCTATCTGCACCAGCCTTCACATGTTCATTGGCCCTGACACCGCCCTGGTAACTAGGGAGGGAATTCAATAATACTGAACAGTACACCCCCTCATAGCCGTCATTAGCCCCATAGTCTGTTTTAACATACTGAATATGAACAGTTGGCCAGGTAATTACCCTGTCTTGGCGAATCTGCATAATTGAAGATGCTATCAGCCTCCTGTCTCAAATTAATTGAGTGTTGGGTCCTAGGCTGTAGGTTAAGCTACCTGCCGCACTAGCTAGCTCCACTCAAAGTAATAGACTGTACCCTGGGCTTTGTACATGCTCCGTTTAAGCCATCAGAGAGCTATTTAACCCACTCTAATCATGAGAGAATGGAGGGGAAAAGTTTGCTTTAGGCGTGCCAAGCTGTGAGAAAGGCTTCTCTTCAAAGGCTTCTGTCACACTATTGACGTCAATTCATGATTGGCACAAAATCCGAATTACAACATGCCTCAAGTTAGGATTTGGATCTATGTGGGTTGATTGATCGGTATTCTGTTAAAGAAAAGAACACTTGTTTTATTTGTGTTTTTCTTTTCTTGCTTCTTTTTATTGTAACATGTTTTTGGTAATAGATCAGCTCTATGACTATTTTCAGTTGCAAAGAATGTTGAGGAGACAGAGTATCTATCCCGTTAGAACAGATCTAGAAGACAGCCTTCAGCCCTGTCTAACCACACTTGCACTTCAGGGCAGCACGACTCATCTGAAGACAAGAGGGCCCAGGGTCTCTGTATGAAATTGGATGGCCATGTGTGAAGAGGGTTTGCATCTAAAACTGCGCAGGGACCCGAAATTGACTCAATTTGCTGATGTTATTCTCACAAAAGTCAATTGATTTTTGTGGCCTCTGGAAATCACTTACACTTTGAGTGTTTTTTTGCCACCAAAGAGAAATGGACTTGCCAAAATAGTTGTTTTGAGGATCATCCAGGAGTATCAGAGAATGTCTGAGGTTCACCTAATAGCCTAGACAAATGTACACCATTTTGTGGTTGAGAGTCGGGGCACAGGCACACATGAAGATTGAAATTGGCTTGTTTGCGAGTTTCAGAAGGAGTACACAGGAGAGACAGTCTACTTTCAGATGGTTTCATGCATTTTACACAACAAAAACATATGACACACAATCTACTACTACACACACAATTCACTGAGTACATCCATCAGACAGATGTCTGATACCATCTCCAAAAGCAAAGACAGACACTAGCTCTTTAAAACAGTCCTAGGTCAGAGATGTGCTGAAAATAGCCTATGAGATCACTCCTGTGTGAATTTTTCATGGAAGAAGGCAGTGGTATGAGAGTCCCAGGGGGATACTCCCCCAGCCTCTGTCAGAGTGCTGTTCTCTCAGACAGAAAAGCAGCAGCGGGGCCCAATTTCTCCTCAGTCCTCAGAACAGCCAAGTACAAGGTGTATTTTCCGACACACACACCGCCATTTCTGTGTTGGAAGTGTATTAAATGACTTTATTATACAGACAGGCAAGCAGGTGGTGAAGTGACAGTCTGTGTGATTGGCTTTAAATCACCATTGCGCAACATGTTGAAGTTAATATCATTATTCTTCTTAGCAAGGGAGAAAAGGCAGAGACATCTCATTTTGTTTTCTAATTGAAGTTATTCAAGGCATTATTCTTTTTAGGGGTCTCTCAATGTCAAAATGAGTGTTTTTTCTCTCTAGACCTCAGTTAGACCTACCGTAGATATATTTAGCTTGCATTTCCTTTGAAAAAGATTGCTTATCAGTACTTTTCACTCCAAGGTATCTTCTTTTGAAGGTATTTTAGATACACTGTTTAATCATTGGTGTCACTACAGTGCAATGCCTCAAGTGATCCAAGGGTCTGTTTACTTTTCAGAAAGGCTGCATACGATGCACACACAGAATGGATGTTGTGTCCCAAACTGTATGCTGTGACAGTGTATGTTACCCCTGGCAGTGTTACCTGTCTGAGCACACAGTGAGGTGGTTTATGTTGCTGCCTTTTGAATGTCACAAGGTGGAGGGGGGCTAATTGGCATTGACTGAGGAGCTCAGCACACTCCCCAACGCAATCACTGCTGGGATGAGCCTGGAGGCTGGGGCTCCCGCCACGAGAGGGCTGACCCACACACACACACACACACACACACACACACACACACACACACACACACACACACACACACACCTGTGCACACAGACACAAATCGCACTGACTCACTGTGTGATAGTGTGTGTCGTTGGAGCACATTTTCTGTGTGAGCTTGCAAACATCACAAGAGCTGACAAACACAACCCTGGCATGCTGCAAATCCATCCCAGTGTAAATAGCAACAATATATGATTACCAGACCACTCCGCCGTCCCATCCCTCAAATACCAACCCAAGACACTTTCCCTCTGCTTCCCAGCATCACTGCTCTGCTGCTAACACCTGTTATTCATTGTTTAGACCTCTGGCCCTGGTTGCTGGAATGCAGGGTGAAGGATGATGGATGATCATGTTCCATTGATTCATGCACAGCGGCAAATCTCCTCAAGATTAATGAGTGTCATGAAGGAGAGTTAAGCCAACCTCGCTCTCTCAGCCAAATGGCCATCATCTTCTTCCTCCATGTTTGATAGCATAAGTTAGGAGTTTAGACTCTGTAAGATACATTAGCATTAATCTAGCTTGTCATAGCACATAGTACACAGCCACAGCCACACAGCCAGACACACACACACACACACACACACACACACACACACACACACACACACACACACACACACACACACACACACACACACACACACACACACACACACACACACACACACACACACCGGCATAAACACAGTCCATTGTTCTAAACTTTGGGATGATGCCTCTCGGTTCTTACAATGATTTATCACTTGTGATACTTTGTAAGGAGACAATGACAATATGCTTTTGAAATGTTCACTCCTGTTGCATCCAAATAGTTGCATTACATCCATTTTCTTAATTCACTCTCTACAAAAGTATTTGAAATGCTTTCCGTGTTTGTTTGACTCTGTTCATTGAGGATTTAATTCCCCAATTTTGGAAGATGTGAAAAGATGTTGAGTGCCCGGCTTGCCTCTTACCCATAAGAACACAGCCAACAAAGCCTGTCAAGTTTCTTGTTTAGATAGATAGATAGATAGATAGATAGATAGATAGATAGATAGATAGATAGATAGATAGAAACTTTATTTATCCCTAGGGGGAATTCAGGAAATTGTTCTGAAGAGATAGGCTAGTGAGAGACCCATTCAGTAGAGTTCATTTAGCATGTAGCTTAGAAACTATTTGAGGCTTTTGTAATTGCAGTAATAGAGGAACAAGCAAATGATTTTTATCAATTGTTTTATTAAATTAATTACTGCTGACAGAAGACTGCAGAATTAGGGTAGAAATAGAGCATTTACTGAACTCCCTCTGAACTATAATTTTTGCCTCCACCCAGGCAATACATTTAGAATCACCTATACCAGCATCACAAAGAGAGAAGGATCACAGAGATAATATATACAATTGTCTTCCTATATTTCTGTGGTCAAGACATTCAAAGCTACTGAAGCGCCTCTTCAGCAACAAAACATACATTTTTATATAGCATGTCTCCAACAGAAATGCCTGGATGTACTGTCATTCCTGCAAAACAGAATCCCCTCCCTGTCTTGTCCTGGTCCTGGACAGATCTATTTCCGGTAGAGGGCTAACCATGGTGATTGTTATTGAGTAGGTTAATGCTCAGTCTGCCGGGACATCCTTTTGTTTCTCCTCTCTACACAGGTCTTTTACCCTGCCTGTCGGAGGGGGGGAGGGGGGGGGGGGGGGCTGTGGGAGAATATCAGCCAAGGTTTTGGAAAGCCCCATTTCAGTCAGTGTTAAAGCAAGTCAACTGTTTGAGTTAGTGAGCTGAGAAGCAGAGAGAGATGCTGTTGGCAGTGTGGTGCTGGTGGAGCAGCTGTGGTGGATGTCTTTGTGGGCCTTTCCAAAGGGGATGCCGCTGTTATCTCCCCTCTCCCAGACTTCAACACACACAGCAGTATGGCTGAGAGATAGGAGGACGTACGCTCCACATTAGGATCTACTCTACAGACAGACACACAGTCAGAGGGAAGTCAAATACTTCTATACTACTATCGCTTCTACTGACACTAGTTCAAATTGTTCATTTACAGTAATGACAGTAGACATTCAGCCTTTGTGGAGTGGCGAAAAAAACGAAGTAATTTTCGAGCCATTCATTGCAGTGTGCCAATGACTTGACCCAGATCGTTCCATTGAGAGATAAAAGCAGCCATTGGCAAGTCACGCGTCTCTGTATGACAGACTAATCAAGAAAATGGAGTCTGCTAATGGAGATGGAGATCACTCCTGCCCCCCCTCGCAGCACCACGTGGACCTGGCACCCTCGTCATCTTGTCACCGACACCTTCCAACATATTGTTTCAGCGAACGTTACTCATGTCACCAAGTGAAAGATGGATAGCGTTTGTACAGTTAATAGGCTCTAAATCAAAACCTACTGCTCCGCCGGCCAATCGGAATCCAGGAAAAGCTTCACCTAGGGCCCGCTCAAGGTTACCGCCCGCCACAGCTACTCACCACCACAGAGAATGCAGAGTGAACCAGTCCGTCGTTCTCTCTCTCTCTCTCTCTCTCTCTCTCTCTCTCTCTCTCTTCCCTCGCACTCTCTCTCTCTGGCTGTCTCCCCCCGTCCTCACTCTCTCTCTCTCTCTCTGTCTCTCTTTTTCTCTATCTCTTTCTCCCCTCACTCTCTCTCTTGTTCTCTGCCTGCCTGTCTCCCCCCTTCCCCTTGCTCTCTCACTCTCACTCCCTCTCTCTGCCTCATGCCTCAACAAGGTTTTATTGGGTCCAATTCATTTAGAGAAGGCCACATGTTCTTTCATTGGTGGGTTTTTATTGGCTGTTATCTGGCATTCATTGGCTGTTCAAATAAAAGAAAGGATCAAGTGAGTGAAGAGGGAGAGGTTAAAGTAGAAAATGTGGAAAAGTGAATATGAATCATTAGCTTGGAGAGAAATTGTATGGTGTTGTGGTTGGAGGAGTTAGTTGATGTTAACAGGTGAATTGTATTTCCATGTCAAGGAAATATGAGCGGCCCAGAATATGCATTGGAATATACTGATATAAAGGTGAGTGAATAACGTCAGGTGTACGTAATGTCAAGGATCTGTACGTTGTTTTAATTATAATTCCACTTTGCAACATCTCAAATAACAATTTTGCAAGATCCCTCAGCTATACTATAAAAAATTGTGTATCAAGTGTATGAATACACAGCCTAGATGTATTAAAACTATGAGAAATATTATTCTACATTTCAATCTGATTATTAAATACTGCACATTAACATTAATGAATTTGGGGGCCCTAGGCAAGATCTTAGCTTAAATTATTGGTGTTTTGGTTATGGAACGGTGACAGTTGTAATTCATTATGCTATGTATTAGTCATATTCATCACAATGCACAGGGAGGCCTATACCTATATATTATTTGAAATTAATGGGGAAAAAGACAGACTGTGGCTTTAATGAAAATGCTGCTGTTCCAACATGTTTGACTTGAAATATATAAAGCATTCAATACATTGCCTCTTTAAGAGCTCAGCCAGTGAGTTGGCCCCAATTTGCTTCCGCTAAAGAGCACTACTTACCACTAAAACCAAGTACAAAGACCATTTTGGTAGTTTGGTGTCAACACCAAGTGCATCTGCCACGACCAACCTTTGCACCAATATAGGTGGAGCAGGAAATGAGAGGATTTAGAGGGTTGACACACTGAGATCAAGGCCTCTTTTTCAGGTGCATCCTGTCGACAATATTTACACAATAACAAAACAACACATAAAAAATCCAACACAGTTCAATACAGAAATCAATACATCATATAAAATCACATTATCTTTCACCAAGGAGGTTTTCAATTAACATCCTAAATTGCCCAAGCAGCAGCAGAATATCCAACAGATTTTTTTTCTGTAGATGTTTTTTTTCTGTTCCAGCAGTTAGGTGCACCATAACTAAAAGCAGATTTACCCAATTTGGTGGAGACGTAGGGAATCTCAAGAGTTAACCAATTCTGATATTTTGTCTTTCCAGCATTAAGCACCAACTTCAGCCAAACACATGCTCTCTGTAGGACAGTAAATGCAGACTGTCACTCAGAAAGAGCCTGGTCTATCGTGGGGGCAATAGCATATACAACAGTGTCATCGGCATATAGATGCAAGTTACAATTATTTACAGACAATCTAATATTGTTGATGTAAATAGAAAAAAGAACCGGACCAAGAATTGATCCTTGTGGAACACCCTTTGTCATGTCCAGAAAACCTGATTTAACACCATCAGTTAAGACACACTCTGTTCTGTCCATTAAATCATTTTCAAACCATCTACATGAAGCCTGATCCAGGCCTATTTCAGACAACCTATGAATGAGTAGGTAATGGTCAACCATATGCATTAATCATATTAATAATTGATTATGTTTTTTTATTTTTATTTTCATTTTCATTTTTAAAAAGTGAAGTAGGACATCCGTTAAACAATGAATCAAGTTTCCATGGTCTAACATACTTTTGTTTGTCAGATGGTTTGAGTTCTGTTTCCATTACCTTGCGTTGTGTTGCATCACGTTATCAGGATATGTTTACCTCAGCAGTTCATGGAGGTACTGTGTATCTTAGTGGTTTTGACCTGTTTTTGACCTCAGGAAGAGCAGCTCTTAGTATTGTAATGACAAATGAGGATGGTTACAAATATGTGAATAAAGGAATTAATCTACGGCATTCTGATTCATCATGATACCTGAAGACAAAATATGCATAGGTGTATGAGGGTGACCAAAAGGAACTTAAGTAACTAAGTAACACATGGAAACACTCTTGTTCGTGGGAGTGAAGAGTGCTCCACTTTGAGTTCATGAAAGACCTAGAAGCACAGCCTCCAGTGCCTTCCTCAATCTCCTCAGGGTTTTCCACTGATGGAGACAAACGACCCAACCCCTGGGCTCTTTTTGTGTGTGTGCATGTGTGAGGAGTTAAAGGTAAACTGGCTCCCTTGTCTTCAGTAGAACCCCACTAAGAGGATCCTAATGTTGGCCATGTGTGACCAGCTCTCTCTTGTGTCTCTCCTCTCTGTAGATATCGATGAGTGTGCGGAGGGGAAACATTACTGCAGGGAGAACACCATGTGTGTTAACACCCCAGGCTCCTTCATGTGTATCTGCCACACGGGCTACATCAGGATCGATGACTACTCCTGCACAGGTGAGTTCTTCCATTGGCCCTCTCTGAGGAGTTTTTTTTTCATGAGGATACTTTGTGTGTGTGTGTGTGTGTGTGTGTTTGTGTGTGTGTGTGTGTGTGTGTGTGTGTGTGTGTGTGTGTGTGTGTGTGTGTGTGTGTGTGTGTGTGTCGCCTGTACTGTTACACCTCCTGAGATAGACACGCCTGTACTGTAACTAGCCAGTGAATCTGTTGCTGCAGTATAGTTATTATGCATGCATCATTCATTTAATGCTCATGTATAGAAATGAATGTCAGGGTTTGATTTGCTCCTATTGGAATTGCTCTGATTACCCCAGGCACATTCAAGTAATATTTACTCACAAATCAGAATTAATGTTTGTAATTGTGTTCGTCACGCTGATGCTTCATGGTGTGGTATATTATATGAGATAGCATTAGCACAGGACCTGTGTATCTTGGATGAAGAGTAATATTGATTTTGGATAGTGTTTGCGTTGCAGATTACAAAGTGAATGTGTTATTGTAAGAAGGTGTAATAAGTTTATGATTGAGAAATTCGATAATTACGATGTCTCATTCCGATGTTAGATTTCTCTAACTCAGCATTATTATGTATCTGCACTTTATTATATTGAAAGAATGTGCAATAATCTTTGTTCTCATGCTGTAATTGTTTGCTGATCTCCTCACATCTGAGGTTGATAACAACTGTGCAGTCTCTCTTCGAGTGTGTGCTTTTGTCCTCCAAAACCTCAACATGCAAAAATGTATAGTGCATGAACTGTATACGTACCTCTAGGTGTGTGTGTGTGTGTGTGTGTGTGACAGTGGGCAGACTTTTTGTTCATGATCAAAGTAGGAACCAAGTCAATCTAAAAAGACTGCAAGGGGGATTCAGAGTCTTTCTACTTGTCTTTTGTGTGGCTCAGTCAGCAAGTACTGTAGCCCTGCATGTTCAGGTTAGCCTTTGTCCCCCTCTTATTAACTTCTGTTCACACAAGATTAAAATGCCACATGGTGACATGGTGGCTACTGACACACACACTCTTCTATTGTCACGCTTCCTGTAGCACTGTGTGTTCCCTTAGATTGTTTCCAGCAGCGCCCTGAAGTAAAAGACCTTGGGACAGATTTTGCATCGGTAAAAACTGTGCATCTCTTATTGTTGGATGGGAATAAACTCAATCTCAAACTTCTTCCATACTTGTACTTATGCTTATAATATAGTTTTTTTGCTATCTTACTTTTTTCCTTTTTGTTAAAACTTTTATGTCCTCTGGAGAGTAATTATTATCAAACTTTGCATGAGTGCCACTGTCTGCCAACTTGACTGTATTATAAGCCTGACTACAGTGTATTGAAAATCTCTCAATGCTGTGTGTTAAAGGCACTGAAACACTTTCTTTTTTCTTTCTTTTTTTCTTCCTTTTCCCTCCCCTTTTTTTTTTTCTATTTTTTTACTATGCTCAAACAAAAACACTGACAAACCACCGTGGGTTGATGAGTAATACCAATCAGTATTCTGTAAAGTAGAGAACACTATACAGGTTGGTCAGAGAAATGACTATTTTAACTATCGTCATTGAACAGCATGTCCAGGTCCCCTTCTCTCTGTCTCTCTCTGTAACTTTTTACCGCTCTGTAGATGTGCACAGTACAGCTCAGAAAAACCATGTTCCCTGTGAGTTGATTACAGAGTGAAATATGAGGCTAAGTAGATCCCTGTGTGTGCTGTCTCCGTGGAGGGGACTGCACATCACATTTCCTCTCTGTCGGTAATTAAAAAAGCAATTTGCACTAATGCAAACTAACTCAGCAGAAGCCTGAATGCAGGAGAGGGAGCAGGCTGGCTGGTTTGTGTTGTGCCAGAGGATTTGGGTACCGCACAGCCTCCCCACTGAGCTTTTGGGGGTTGAATTAAAGCAATAAGACCCACCAAGACAATGAAAACCCCAGAGGAGTTTTCGATTTCCTGCCACATCTGCAGAATATCCCTGGTGGCTTCTCTTCTCTCTTGTCGATGAGAAATGGGAAACTGAGAGGAGGAGAAAGTGACTAATAGAGATTTGCGACTGTTTAGTATTTCAGGAATAGTTTTGAAAAGGAAGAAAACGGTGAATTCTCATTCATCGCTCATCTTCTGTTCTTTTGATTTATTTAGTGGAGAAAGAAACACACCTTGCTTACTCAAGTATTTTGCATAATGTCCTATAGACACACCCTCTGTGAGATTTTTTACTTACAGTTATTTTTCTTGGTATCTCCGGAGCTGGAGGCAGATTTTATTGTCCTAGTCATTTGTCTTCTTGCACGCTGCAGCCGTTAATTTCTCAGATTTACAATGAAGATTAATGCTGGAGGCCCAGTGGATTAAATTGAGTCACTATATGTTACATAGATTCCTATTAAAATGCCTTCAAGTCAGAATCATGCGCAACACGGTTATGCAGTATGAAAGTCAATTTCTCTGATTAAACCAACGCTTTTTTGGGGGGCTGATGTAATGACTTTTAGCTTGCTACAGTCAAATTACTGCTGTAATCTCCCCCTGAGTTATTGAACTATCAGTGTGGATTCACATCAGTGCATGATATATAGAACACACAATATACAATATAGCTTCTACCTCTTATCCATTGTCAAATAGATTATATTCAATAATTATTGAATCATACCTAATTCAAATTGTTTTCAAGGGCCATATGTGGTGAAATCAAATCAGACCAACCTTTGATTTTATTAGAGCACACACACACACACACACACACACACACACACACACACACACACACACACACACACACAATGTACTCCTAGACTGTCAGTTCCAGAGCACTGTAACTTTCCCATTCTTATTGATATCAGAGGTAGTATAGATAATGGCACTGTTCTAAGCTAGGCACAGGGTTCTGATCATTATTAATAGCAATTGAACATCTGTTTCTGTTTGAACAGAGTCTCAAGGGAATGGCTGTTCCCCAAGTGGCTTAGGTAAGAAATATTACAGCTCAGGAAAACATGAAACTAGCCATATCATATGTATTGAAGTACTGTAGCACATCCAGATGAAATATGAGGATCTTTATCAATCCACTCCATGGATTTGAGCAATTAATAGATTGCAAGCCTCAGCAGGAACATCTAATGATATCCCTTTTTCCCCCATAGGTAAAGTGTACCTACAGTACATGGTGTACAGTATATGCTGTCCATATGTAGCAGCCCATATAGTGGGAAACAGAAATGATACTGTTAATTTAGTGACTTTACGTTTTGAAGAGAAAACATACTGGATGTAATGGCTACACCCACAGAGATGTCAGTACAGTGAAACAGAGTTTGGGTTACGTTTCTCCCTGGGTCTTAGGAGCCAGTGAGCTGAACTGTACACAATATTTACATAAGAACCCCTGTAGTGAAGGAGGTCACTAGTTCAGATTCCAGCTGGCAGCGGACTACTAGAGCACTGTGACTTCTTTATGTTATTCCCCAAATGAAATATGTATTAACAAAAGCCTTGACACAACCTTTATACCATGTTCAATTGAGCCATGAAAGAAGCATCTAACTCTTGCCTCTTCTTTGACTACTATTTTACCCTTGATCATGAAGGTCAACGCTGTCCTCCCTTTTTTATTCTCCTCCTTTCCTAAAGTGCCCGGGGTTGCTCCTCGCTCAGTGAGATTAGCAGCTAATCCATGAAAGGTAGCAGATTGGCTGTGCCTGCTCTCCCTTTGAATGTTATTAGAGTGTGGCTGTCCTGAGGTGTGTGTGTGTGTGTGTGTGTGTGTGTGTGTGTGTGTGTGTGTGTGTGTGTGTGTGTGTGTGTGTGTGTGTGTGTGTGTGTGTGTGTGTGTGTGTGTGTGTGTGAGTGTGTGTGTGTGCGTGCGCATTTGCGAGCGTGTGTGTGTGTGTGTGTGTGTGTGTGTGTGTGTGTGCATGCGCGTGTGCCCCGCATTTTAATCCTATGATAACCAGACCGGACCATGGCCTCAGAGGCAGGGGTCGGGAAGGATGGAGGGAGGTAGGGAGGGATGGAGGGAGGTAGGGAGGGATGGAGGGATGTAGGGCAGAGGTTAGCTCGTGGCAGGGGTCGGGGCCAGTGAAGATTAGAAAAAGATTACTTCCACCCTGCGTATTCAAAGAGCCTGCAGGAATAGAGGATTTGGGAAAACATGGTGCCTTGTTCCCAACCTTTCCCTTAGTTATTTCACAACCATTTCCCTTCCCTCCTCCCAAATGTCTAGGCCTTCATATCTCTCATATCATATGTTGACTTTGATACTAAGCGTGAGATGAAAAACAGACACTAATAGATGACATTTCAACACCATTTACACATTTAGACCTTTTGTGATGTATCTGTCAGTGAGCATTATGCAAAAACGATATCTCTCTCCCAGTCTTCTCCATGGGTTTCGAATGCCTTACTGTGTCATTAGGGCGTTATGCAGTTTTTAGTTGTTTCACAAATGTTGTTAGACAAAGGCTGGATGTAGGGTGGGCTACAGTCTGTCGGTGTGCTGCAGGAGTCGGAGGAGAGCACGGTACAGAGGGATCCCTGGTGACAGCCTGTACATAATTGATTGTTTATCTGTCTACAGCATGAGCAGCAGCAGTCAGGAGAAAAAACTCCTGACACACAGACATGCACACACAGATAGTAGGATAACCTTCTAACTGACACACACACAAGAGGAGATTGTCCTTGCTCTCACACACATGTACGCACACACACACACACACACGCACACACCCATGCGTGCGCCAATCTGCCAATTCCTCCACCCTGTCGATTTAGAGTGATGGTACACTGCTCCCTGGCCCGCCAGCAATAGACAGATGTGACCTTGGGCAAATCTCCTCTCTCTCATTTTCCTCTCCACTCCTATTACAGTTTTATATGCTGCCTCTGCAGGGGTTCAGACCAGGTTTTAATTCTGCCCATCAGCAGGTGTGGTACAGCACCAGCCAGTGCTCCTCAATGTCTTTCAATCCATCATATAGTTCATCATATGTCTCACAGGGAGAGCTCATCACAATGTCACTTTCAATTTGGATGAGCCTGATTCTGGTCAGGAGATGTAATGGAATTGGATGATGACAATGAAATGGATGGAGCTCGATTCTCTCCCATGACACGCATTATCATTCAGATTCCGTTTGAGTACTAGCACCTTCAACATGAGGGCTGTTCCATTGTTCGGTGTTTTGATTTACACTTACACTAGTCACTAACAACTACCTCTGAGAAATTACTTTAAGGCACACATAAAAACATATTCATTTAGTTTATTGTCATTGTTTTGGAAGACTCCTGAGAGCTAATTTGTTCAAATGTGCCAAGAAACAGCTGAGAGAAATGGAATGGGTATTTTAAGTCCCCTGCCAGGCTAAGAGTGGCCCAGAAATCTACTAACAGAAGTGGAAGGAGGACAGAGTGTTACCCAGAGATAAGCAATAGAATGTTATGCTCTGTATTTTGTTTTTTCATTTTTCAAGTGAAGCTTCTTTGCATCATTGATGTATTTGTTCACTTATTATTAGTTGTGCTGTCATTTCAGCGCTCACTGCACACCCAATCAGCCATGAAAATGTTGTTTTCTCTGCCAAAATGAGTTGTGTAGCTGGATAGCTAATGTGTTTTCCCAAATGTTTGGTCATGACCCACTGGTGGCTTGCTGCTGATATCTAGGGTTGTGGGTATACAGACTGCTTGGCCCCAATTACAAACTTTAGTAACACTTTGCACTTTGTTTTAAGTGTCACAGGAAAAAATACTAGTATTTTTGGTAGGTCACCTCCAAAAAGTTTCTCAACCACTGCCTATAGTAATGCAAGCTAAGCAAATGCTTATCAGACAGCAACATGAAAACTCTGCAAAGCTCCAAACAGAATAGATAATATTTGTCTACATCCCAGGGATAAAGATGGGCCTTCGCATTCATGGTCAGTTGGAGGACACGTTGTAATTGCTCGTTCAGCTCTGCAGATGAAAGCAGGATACAGTGATGGGGTTGACTGGGTGGTAGAAACAGGCATGTCTTATCCTCGAGTGCTCAGGTTTTTATGATCGTTTGTCTCTCTGGCCTCCTGCCATTCAGGTGTGAGGTGATGACCTCCATGTAGAGAGGGGGTGAGATGAAGTTTTGTTTTGTTTTGGTCCTAAGGTGCTGTTTCTTTTTGCTGTTTTCTAGAGCATGATGAGTGCCTGAGCGGACTGCACAGCTGCGACCAGAATGCCCTCTGTTTCAACACGGTGGGGGGGCACAGCTGCTCCTGTAAACCGGGCTACACAGGCAACGGCACCGTCTGCAAAGGTGAGATCCTCTGACCAGACCAGCACACGGGAAAAGTATCTATGGTGCCTTGTTACTGCAGGCCAATTCCTGGCTCCTCTCATCAACTTCCTCTTCAACTCTGTCCTAGCAGGGGAGGCTGCTGGAGGCAGGAATTGGAGGATGGGCTCATTCATTCCATGCCATGCATTACAATGAGCCTGTCCTCCGATTTCTACCTCCACCAGCCTCCCGTGGATCCCAGTCACTGTTATTTATTTCTTAAGTGTTTGAGCACATTTGAGACCTTACTGTTTAGGGTTAGGGTTAGGTTCTGGTTAATCAACAATCCCCCAAAAAATGTAAAGGATGAATGAATATCTGGAATGAATCCCACTGAATCACTGACGGAAAAAAAAGCTATACTGAAATGTTGAATGAATCACATCACAAAATTAGCCTATGGACTGTGCATGAATACATATGGTACTGTTTGTCTAATTAATAATCAAATTTAATCTTGGTGAGTAAGAACATTTACCCCTGTGGTACTCCTCTAGCTATGTGTGATGGTCTGTGCCAGAATGGAGGAACCTGTGTCTCACCGAACAACTGCATCTGCCAGCAAGGCTTCACTGGGAAGAGATGTGAGACAGGTAAGACTTCCTCTCTGTCCAGTCATCTGAAGGTGATACTACTACAAGATTGCACAGAATATAAAGTGGCGCACAGAATATAAAGTGGCACACAGGAGGTGGGGTGTGAAGTTTTTAGACATATTAGGAAAACTGAATTTTACACCAAATAAGAAATACTGTAGCACAAGAGGAGAGAGGCTGAAATTAAAATCTTTTGAGGTTACTTTAAGGTCCTCACCAGGGTATCACTTAACATTTGATTACCTTTCATTAGTGTACTGTGAACAATCTCCATGAGACTACTTTCCATTAAGGTATTGACAAGTCATAATCTTTCAAATCAAAAGGATGTATTTACTCACTCTTTTGGGCCTTGATTTGGGACTTCACATTCTTAACATTCAGAGGACACACAGTGACAATGTTATGATAAATAAACAAGATTAAACAGTGACATATGATTCTCTCATATGTTTCTCTTCAGCTAATGTCCAATTTGGAGACCGAAATGAAACATCTACAGTATGTTACATCAACTATGTTAGAAAAGCTTGATTGTTTTTTTTGTTTTTTTTACTGTTAATCACCATGGAAATTACTTACATTCATCGTGCAGTTGTTTGAGAAATGTGGGACTCTTCTTCGGGGTTGAGGTCTTGGTCCAGAGTTGGAGTGTCTATCTCTCTGAGGTGGTGGACCTTATAGAGATAGTCGGCAAAGTTTCACAACCACACACCACTGATTAGGGAAATGAAACCCTTGGGTCTCATTGCTCATTGCTGACATTTGACATTGACAAAAAAAAAAAAAAAAAGCTTTGTCTCCTACGGAATTCATGCTGTAATTTGTTTCCTGTTCTCGTTAAGCCGAGAAATCACAGAAAGGTGGTAGCTGTGTTGGAATAATACATTGAAATAAAAGGCATAACATCAATGGGATTACTTATCATCAAGGACACATGTAAGTCAAGAAAACTCAATCAAACAATGGCGAAAGGTACTCTAGGAAAGTACTAAAGGAAAATGTACACCTTTGTTCATCTGATACAGGTAGGCTTTTAGTGCAAGGATAATAGTTCATGTGATTTCGGAATGAACATTGTTCATTTGTTTTTATAGTCTCTGGTTTGCATCGGAATCAATTACACACTGTGTGGATGAGGCTGTCACTACCAACTCAGCAAATTTTATAATTTTCTCTTGGTCATGACAAACTACACAGTCCCTGCCAGTGACAAATATACCCATAACTTGATGCAGCTACCACTTTTCTTCACACGAAGGATGGTGCAGAAACTGCATTGCATGTGCTGGATTTGCACTAAACTTAATGTAAAAACATTTCATGAATTTCCGGTTCACTTGAATTCATTGTTGCAAACAAAATTGTGGATGTGAGATTTTCCATTAAGGGATTATTTTTGGCCACTTGGTTATAGTCCAATTTTGTAGAGCGACAGAGATGCTTTTTCCTCTCCGCCATTCAACTTTGTAGATTTTTGTAAGTCTCCCCAGGCCTCAGGGTAGCATTCCTGAGCAGTTTTGTTCCTCTCCATTTGCTCAGTTTGTAGTGACAACCTGATCCGCACAGTGTGTAACTGAGTCCTATCAGAGACCCTATAAAAACAAACATATTAATTACAAAATCACTATTTTACATTAACTATTATGCTTGCATTAAGATGGGCTAAATTAACTTATTGAGTGACAATATTGATAACATTTTTGCATTTGAGCTAATGTTAAGAGTGTCATAGCAAAGTTAGGTATTTCTGTATTTCAATTTTAATACATTTGCAGAAATGTCTAAAAACATGTTTCCACTTTGTAATTATCGGGTATTGTGTGGATTGATAATAAAAAAAGGGTTTTTTATTAATTAAAATTACAACATAACAAAATGTGAAAAAGGTGAAGTGGTCTAAATACTTTCCAAAGCCACTGTATTCTCAGAAAGCATTTGTGTTTTTGTCAGGCAAGAGTCAGGTGAGTATATGATATGAAATTGTCACTGTGTTTTTTTTTCTATTCACCAACTGTTTTATTCACAAGGCACAGTTCAGTTCAGTTTTCATGCCCCATCTCCTCTGCGTCTGTGGTCTGTAGTGTAAGAGTAATGAGATTGTTCCTGTTCCAATGGCCCATCGGAGGAATTGAATTGCAGTTGCAGCAGTATGGGAATTACTCTACATCCCACCTGATATTAATCAGCATGGCATTTCTCCTTATACGGTTTATCTCTCTTTCAAATTACAAAAGCACAAGCCACTGATGCTTAATATAGTGTAGCACATCATCTATTGTACACATCTACACAAGCCCTGTGTTAGACCTATATGTTTACGGATAGGGAATACGTCATTTCAAACGTCATTTCAACACGTCTCGTAATCTCATATCAATTTCTATGGTTTGTATTGTGTGCTCTTCCTTGGTTTCATGCATCTCTATCTGCAGGGCAGTATAGGTAACCATCATGGAGAAGGTTGAAACGACTAAATCTTTTAGCACAATGCTACTTATCCTTGATCTATACCACCAGTGTTATGCTCCCAGCCCCTCTATATGAGAATGTCTGTCAGGGCAAGACAACAGGGAGGGCTAATAGAAACCCCAGCCAGCTATGGTAGTTTGCTCTGTGTCTCAGCCTGGCTCTCCGGCAGACACAGACCAACCAGCCTACTCATTGGTGCAGGTATTGATTGCACATAAAGGACCTTTTTACGAGGCGTCCCCTTTTACTGCCTGTCTTAAAGCAAATTACTTTTCTCAAGGTGCTGTTCTCTGGCTCATGTTTTTTTTCTGTTGAGACAGTAATAACCATGATCTCTTATCCCCTTCTCCATCTGGTCACTGCACTAGAGGAGCTCTGATGACCATGTACAGTACCATGTTAATAACATGGTCAAAATACTAATTACCCTCACGTGTGTGTCAGGGTTTATACTGTATAGAATCTGGAACATTCTATACTGTGAACTAAGAAGTAGGTAGTAAAATGTTAAATCTAATCATAAAATGTTATTTTCTGATGATAGAACTGTTTGAAACCAAATGCACTTAAAACCCAATTAATTCGAAACAAACAGTTGTGTTGCAGAGTTTAGACCCCCCTGGTTTAATCACACAATGACCGAAATGTGTCGTGATGTTGCTCAGGGCTGAGTCTATTTTCGGGCTCCTTCCAAACAGTTAATCATCAAGGTTGATTATAATTTAAACAGTTGAGGTTTGAGGACATACTTACAAACACACACACACACACACACACACACACACACACACACACACACACACACACACACACACATATATATATATATATACAGTTGAGGTTTGAGAATGCACACACACACACACACACACACACACACACACACACATACACACCAACACACACACACACACACACACACACACAAACACACACACGTAAACAGTTGAGGTTTGAAGACACGCACACACACACACACAAACACACACCACACACACTCACACACACGCACACGCACACACACTTTCCCAGAGACCATTGCCTCAGGTGACAAGGAGTTTGTCACCACAGCTGCAGCTGCTGTGTTTCTTCCCCTATCTCCAGAGTGGTGTCTCTCCCTCGTCTGAGAGCTACTGTAAACCCAGTCTGTCTCCAACCCTGTCAGGCCTTCTGACAGCTCATGTCCTCACATGTCCTCATGTGCCCTAGCGTCACCTCTAGAGGCCTGGCCTGTGGCCACTGCTTCTGGTACTGCTGCTGCAGAGACCTCACCAGTCGGTCAGTCAGTAGACATGAGGTCCTTCGTGTGTCTCTTCACTCCATGACATGTGCTCCCAGAGAGGGAACACTTTAGTGGAGGAGCTCACCAAGAGACATATGGAGGCTAGTGTAGAGCTTTCTTCTTTTCCAACAGCGGAATAGAGGGATGAAGAGAGAGAGGCAGACATATACACAGAGGGAGAGAGACAGAGAGCGAGAGATAGAAAGAAAGACGGACATGGAATGGTTTGGATAGGATGGGGGGGGCTAGGTTAGTTTCTTTCTTCCCTCCATCCAGCTGGGGAGCCAGGCAGGTTGAGGTCAAGCAGGGCTTGGTGGCTGAACATGGAAAAGCTTTCACACAGGCTCGTGCCCACACCCCATGACCCACCCAGCTTTTAGAGGTTCCCCCTGGGACACTGACTCCAGAACAGTGGCAGGCTGCCTGCCTGTGACAGTTGAGAGCAGAGGCCTGGCCTAAAACACAGATCGAGGATACAGACACGCACACACACTGCACGCACACACACACACACACACAAACATATCCATGCATTGGCAGCACTACAGCTAGAATGGAGGCCCTCAGAGCCCATGATGTCATCTGTTTGTGTCCCTGTGGCCTATCATCCCTGCCCAGACTAGCCCTGATATGCCCTAGATAAAATTGCATATACGATCTATCATGAAACGATATATCAATCAAGCCACCAATAAATCACAAAGTTCTCTCTCAAGCTTATATTCTGCCATACCTACACACAGCATGCTTTTATTTATAACTTTGGAAAGATGTTTGTCACTGCTTTCGTTTTTATTCACACATTGTGACATTTGTTTGCAAAATGTAAGAGCATTTATTCACAAATCTTTAGCCATATTTACAAATCATTTTGCATATATTAAAATAATGGTTTACAAATCAAGTATTTGTGTGAGGATAGAAAATGATATTTGTGCTTTGTGTTTTTTGTTTACGGATCATGGTACACATTTGTAAGTAATCTATCTCCATAATGCGAGCAGTCCAAGAAGGTCTCTAGATTGTTGAGTCATGGCAGAACATTAGCTTGAGAGAGCACTTTGTGATTTCTTGGCAGCTCGATTGAAAGATCGCTGCATGGCCTAAAGTATATGCAATTTTCTCGAGGGCATATCAGGGCTACACAGACTGATGTGTTTAAAGGAATGGTGGCACGTCGCAGTGACAGACACCAGAGTGCTGACAACTCTGACAGAGCATGAATTATGTAGTATATATGGCTGCTGTGGGTACATACAGTACTGTTAGAAGATACCGTAGATACTGTAGATGAGGAACCATAATATGTGTGGCATGTTGCACAGTTGACCTGGCAGTGCTGCAATACACGGCTAAAGACATTGTAAGTATTGGATTGAACAGCACAATGTTGAAATCCATCTGAATTTGCCAATTTGCTTTCATGCCCATTTTTGTGGACAATGTAGCGTTTAGAGTTTTGACAGAAGATTTGAGAGATGTGCTCTGCATTTGTTTCACATGTCTCATACGAAACCACTGTGCTGGATAGCAGCATGGTGCTGTATTGTACAGTACAGTAGATTGATAATACAAACATTGTGTCGATATTGAAATGTTTTGCATAGTGCATATAGTTTAATGATCCCTTTGCTCTCTACAGTACACTGAGATAAATGAAAGTACTTTCTTCTAGAAGACTCTTTGGTCTTTGCCCAGTCGTGATATTCTAACTTGCTGAGCTGTTCCATTTCTTTTGTTTTTAGCTTATTATCTTCTCTGTTCATTCCTTTGCAGCCATTCTGAGCTTATTAAGCCTTCTCAATGTTGTTTTTTCCTCTTTACCGATAACCCACTGTCTGTGTCTTCAGTAACTAATGGCGACCAGTGGTTGCCCTTGGCAGCTCTCTCTGTGGTTACAGAAAGACAATGAAGGCAGCCAAGAGAGGAGAGGCTGTCTTACTGAGTGACATCTTTCAATACTTTTACTCCCCCTCAGTGACTCATCTTGACACTAAAAAGTCAGGCGACTCCTCAAAAATGCACTTATAAAGCACAGAGATGAAGAAATAGGCCAAGTGTTTTTTTTCAATGATGTGCTTTAGATTGGTCTCTCCCCATCACTTGAAAAACGAACTGGTAGTTTATTTATTTGTTTAACTTTAGGACTATTTCAAGACCAGGCTTCCTCAACTATGAGAGCCACTGTTTGATCCACATTAAGTGTACTGTAGTCTTGACTCTAGAAGGACACAAATGGCACAAATTGGCACAAATCGTATTGGGTTTGGTTATTATACCTTTCTTCATATTGGAAAGGTTTTTGACATACTTGATTAACCTTCCAATATCCTCAGATATACTTTATATTTGCTGTATCTGGTTGCTGGTTATTTGACTCAATGCTATTTCTTAGAGCAGGACCCCGTAAATTCACTCCAATAGCCAGTGCCCTGCGGTCAACCTTAAAAGTGAACCCCTCACAGCTAGACTGATTTTATGACAGAGAGTGTTTGCTGCTGTATAGTGGGAAGAACTGAGGGGGTGGTTGGGGAGGAGGAGGTATTAGGAGACAGGAAAAGATTGGATAGTTTTACATAACATATTAAATAGCAGAAAGATTCTCACTTACACATGGAGGAGAAGACAGGTTAAAGGATACGGTCAAATACAACAGACAGTACAGTTCTGCTGACGCATGCACAGGCTGTGTCTGGTCTATGTAAGGTTATGCCACATCTAGTTCACTGCAGTGCCCCTTCACAGCATTACTCACATCTCTTAATGTATGTTCATGTCTCAGCTCCTACACAGAGGGTAAAACAGGGAGTGAGTGTTTGAAAAGCACTCTTGTGATTGTTTTTCCCCCCTTGACAGCTCCCACACCGCCTCTCTCTCTCTCTGCGAGTATCCAGCAGCCCAGGGGCCTTGCGCTAGTCGAGCTCAAACGGGTTGTTTAAGCACAAAGATTATGTATTCATTATTTATTTAGGCGCTTTATGAAGCACGCACTCCATCACGCGTAATTAGTGTGTCTTAATTAGGCCTCCTAATGGCCAGAGCTGTCGTTTAGCAGAGCACAACCTGCTGCTTATGGCTAAATGACACATCTCCCAGGGATAAGGGAGAACGCTCATTGGCTTGACTCACACTGTAGAGAGCACGGTTGAAAGGCTACAGGAGGTGTCCGGTGCTGTTCTCTGAGCTGAGGCTCTATCACATACAGAACTGTACTATACTGTACCAAACCCACAGGCACGTGCTTACCTTAGTTCCAATGCGTAGCTCTACTCTACTCTAGGTACGCAGCTTTAAGGCAACACACTGCATCTCGCCACTTCAGTGTTTCTTTGGCACCTCTGTCTGCCAATCAAATTTCCCCCTGGGAGGATGAAGAATGATTGGTTCAGTTCAAGTTGTCCATCCGATGGACAGGATAATGAAGTATATCTATGCACCTAAATTGTTCCTCTCCATTCATCATCACTGTGCAACACACAATAGTGATTCACGGTTCATTCTCCACCCATGTCACTATGTTACTGTACAGTACATGGCAATTCAGGCTTTGTACGTCCTGATGATTTAAACATACCCCTCTATTCCCAGCCGGTCGCCATTATGGATGTAATCTGTTGATGTTTAATCTGATGTTTAATCCACCTGATACATATAGGAGAGGGCACAAATAGATCATATTTGAGATTAATTACATTTACATTTAATTAATTAAGAAGTGTTATGAGTAATATTTTAGGAGCATTTGAGGATTACCTTTTGTTTTCATGTAGAAAAAGAAATAATCATATTGTTGATTATGTTAGGTCTGCTGTAGCTGGTGTGCTGGGTGATGCAATCCCACAGAGCTGTATTCTGGCCTGAAGGTTGTATTGTCAGTCAAGGCTAAAGAGGGGGAGATATAGACTCTACCTGTATATGTCCCAGCTCAGAGAGGAAGAGAGGGGAAGAGAGACAGATGTGCAGTACTGGAGGAAGGGAAGGGAAGGAGGGTGGGAGAGAGAGAGAGAGAGAGAGAGAGAGAGAGAGGGACTGGAGGGAGAGAGAGAGAGGAAGGGAAGGGAAGGGAAGGAGGGTGGGAGAGAGAGAGAGAGAGAGAGAGAGAGAGAGAGAGAGAGAGAGAAGGACTGGAGGGAGAGAGAGAGAGAGAGAGAGAGAAGGACTGGAGGGAGAGAGAGATAGGGAGTGGGGGACTACAGGGAGAGTGAAAGGAAGGGAGGGAAGAAAGAGAGTTGGGGAAAGAGAAAAGAGAGAAGATAGGGGAGGGGAGATCAGGCCAGTGTAACAAGCACACAGCAGCAAGGCAGGAAGAGAAGACCCACTCGTTGGTTGTCCTTGGAGAGCTGCTTTAATAGAGCCTTTGTTTCCGGCCTGTCGCTCAGGATAACGAGTGAAATAACCATGTCTGTCCCATCAAAAAAGAGCATGACATTCATGGCACAGGTAGTGTATTCTCTAATGTGCTTTTCAGACTGAAGTCACTGTCAGACACTGCCTATTGTAAATGCCACAGTTAGTCCTCACACTTTCCTATACATTCAGTTTTCTCCTCTCAGAGAATATACAGTAGTTATAGTAATTTCCACAATGAGCAGCCATTTTGTTTTTCCCTTAATGATAATTGTAAAAATGTTACAAGAGGTACTGGTGTATTTTCAAAGCCTACAGAACAGCATGAATGTATAACTAGTAAAGTCTAAGTAGCCTACTGTAAGTGACAGGAGGCAGTTAAAAAAAGCTCCAGTTTGAGATGGTGTATTTGAAACTACTAAGGCCTTGGAGGCACTTTACGATAATTACAATCAACAGCCTTGGCTCTCGACAAAGGAGCTAGTCAGTGAAACATTCCTTGAAGATGTAAGCAGGACAGTTACAGTATACTGTAGTCTTTGCAAAATAATGAATATGGCTGAAAATAGACATTTTGTGTATATTTAGAACTCCATTGCCACTGGGATTGGTTATAAATAGTAACTAAATGGCTCAGTCTTTCTTTGAACAATTTCATGCAGTCAGACTGGAGAAATTACAGTTGAAATAGATTCATCTTTTTCCCCCATTATAGCAGTAGACTGCATGCAGCTTTCTTCATTTCAAAGCCCATACGCTCTGTCAACTGAAATTCACAGGCAACAAAGAGCATGAGAGATTTCACTTTGTGCAAAGCAGAGAGAATATGCTTCATTTCAAGGCTGGTTATTCTTTTTGGTTTAACCACATGCTTTTGCACACAGTACACATTAAAACTCAACACTTCATTACTGAGAGGGATAATACACTATCCTCGGTCTGGATTAGATTAAGTGTTAGATCCAGTTCTGTCTGGACTACTGTGTCTCCCCAAAAATGTTTTGGTTTGACTCTGACAAATGCCTATACGTTTTTTTTACATAGATAAAGGCCTAATCGGCGTGACATTTGATCAATGCTTAATCTGCTGGAGAAATTCTATTAAAAGGCGGAGGGCTCATTAGCCAATAGATCTTAATCCTATTACTGCTGTGGTGGTGGGTGAGGACGAGGACTGCTGCTCTATGTGGGATCCTGTTCTAGAGGGGGGATGTGCGAAGGTCAGCGCCCAGAACAGAACAGGGCCATTTTCATAATGAGAAGCCTGTGATCGTGCATCATGCACAATCATAAAGAAGCCATCAGTGCCTACACAGACACGTTTAATCACTCTAAAACCTGGGCTCCTCCTTTTCAGCCTCTCTCTGTAATCACAAGCTTAGCTTCCATTATCTGGCCTCACCGAGTCTAATTAAATAGTATTTGAAATATTACGGCGATTTGTCTCCGCTCGCATAAATTGAGTTGTTGCAGAAGAAATTGAACTGACCCCTCAGTCGTCTCCGTCCCTTTTGTGAGGAATGGGCGGGCACAGCGTTGGTTGTCGAACAAAGAAAGAGAAAGAGAGAGAGAGACTAGCGAACATGTGACTAATGCTATATTGGGGATGAGAGCTGAGAGTCAAGAATAAGGCAGGCACGGCTTCTACTGTTCTTTCTTCTGTCATTGAAGTTTTCTCTCAACAAGAGTCTGTGCAAACATTGGTATACCCACTGTCAAAGTCGATGGCTTCTGCATATATGGCCTTTTTAAGCCCTCGGGGGAGATTCTTTCACCCTTGAAGTTTGTTTTGTATCTCAACGCAAGAGAACAGTGGTTTTAAAGCTTTGAACAATGAGACAGAATCAAAGGCTTATGGGTAAGACTAACTAGACTTACAACTCATGAACTGGTTTCTTATATTGATGACATGCCCTTCTCATGCTGTGTATCATATGATTGATAGAGCATGCACATCCTATCAATTCCTGGACACGCTTTTATATCAATTAGAAATCAGTCAATGTTGAAAAAGTCTACCCGGCAAGAATGGAAGCGAAGCTCAATATGTGATTCTTCAGACATAGTTTAAAACCAACACCTGGTTGTCTGGAGCTACAGTGAACAGGCTAGCTTTAGAGGAATAGGAGCTCACTGATAGTAGACCATCTGATGGTCAGGCAGGGAGGGAGAAGCCCTGTGCTCACCACTGTCTCTCTCTCTCTCTCTCTCTCTCTCTCTCTCTCTCTCTCTCTCTCTCTCTCTCTCTCTCTCTCTCCCCCTCCCTCTCTCATGACAGACATTGACGAGTGCTCTGATGGCTTTGTGGAGTGTGATAGCAAAGCCACCTGTGTCAACCTGCCCGGCTGGTACCACTGTGAGTGTCGTGACGGCTACCACGACAACGGCCTGTTCTCAGCCAATGGGGAGTCGTGCGTAGGTGAGTCTCCCCCCACCGCCCACTCTGCCATGTCGCGGGCGAAAGCAAACAAGTTACACTAAGTCATATACAGCATGAGCTTTTCCCATTTAGTAACAGCATACTATAGTGTACCTGCATAGGCTACATAGTGTACAGTACAGTAAACACGGGCATAGATACCTATTTACAGGTGGAGCAAAAACTCTCACTCATGCAATAAGACACCACACACAGATGCCTGCTTACATTGTCAGTACAGCTCAAGATTCAGTGTTTTGAACATTGTTTATAGCAGCAACACACCCTGCCTGTTCAGAGCTGCTGTAGAGATTCTTAGACCTTTTGTCTCTCTCAGACATCTCAGCTGACTGGTGGAGGGGGGGTAATGGTATGATTGGAAGTGTCTTTACCACTGTATTTTTCCTCCAGATGTTGCTAGCTGCTTTTCTGCTGCTCATTCAGTCTTTCTGGAATGTTCTCTGATGCACCCTGA
Source organism: Argentina silus (assembly GCF_951799395.1). Lineage (NCBI taxonomy): Eukaryota > Metazoa > Chordata > Actinopteri > Argentiniformes > Argentinidae > Argentina > Argentina silus. The sequence continues at coordinate 21,085,108 of NC_139657.1, read as the reverse complement.
CAAGAGCCTGTCAGCTGTCAAAATGGAAACCCTCAATCTAGCAATCAGGCTCACCAGGAACACTGCTGCAGCTCTGTGTCTGCTAGCCTATCCTGCCTGTCTGTCAAGACAAAAACACAGGACATGAAAGAGGCAACTTACTGTACAAGACAAAGATCTCAGCTCCAACTTATAATTTGACCATAAATGGGTTTCTGGGAGCGACAGAAAGCGACACACCTCTTCTGTACTCCACAAACTCTCGTCCTCCATGCTTGTTTGTTTGTTAATGTTGTGAAGTGATGGTGTCAGACAACACTGTGTAGCACAGGGAGAGGGCAAATACATCAACACAAACATAAGTCGCATGGCCACGACTCAGATTTGTATCTGATTTCAAACCACCAATGAATGTGAATTGAAATATCCGATTCAATGTGGTTTTTGCCTGTTCAGACTGTAGAAAAAAAAACTGGTTTTGAATTGGATATGGGAAAAAATCTTCAAGGGTTTTACAGTGTTGTTATAATAAATATGAAATTGTGTGTGTGTGATAAATATCCCTCTACAATAGTATTGAAATTGTTAAAAATCATTAAAAATGATAATGTGTTTTTTATCTTTTAGCTGTAAGGAGTTGTTACCTTTGGAGAGTGTTAACATAACGTATGCATAAACTATATTACCTGTGTTGAGCATATGTGTTAAGTCATCTCTTTCGGCTCCCAACAGATATTAACGAATGCAAGATGGGGAGGAACACCTGTTCCAATGACACCGTCTGTTTCAACCTGGAGGGGGGTTATGACTGTAGATGCCCCCACGGGCACAACTGCACTGGAGACTGTATCCATGACAACAAGGTCAAGCACAACGGGCAGATCTGGGTGCTGGACAACGATAGGTGCTCCGTCTGCTCCTGTCAGGTGAGAAAGGAGAGGATGATGGGTAGAAAATAGTTAGAGCATTCAACAGGTTGATATTAAATTGTATGATTGTATGATTATTTATGAGTTCAGCCATAATTTTGTGGCTATAGATGGGTGGAAAAAGATGGGTGGAAAAACTGAAAACTGAAAAATATATTTTTCTCATGGTTATTATTAGGTTATAATCTTAATCTAGTCACGTATTGTAATGTTTCATCTCACATTTCATCTTGTCTAATGTCTTGTGTCTGGCAATGTCAGAAGGTGATTACAGAGGATTAGTATCGGTATTGAATGATCAAGCAGCAAATTATTCATTTGATTATCAAGGACGAGGGCAGAAATGACTCTAATTGTATGAGTAATTTTAATTGATTTGAGAAATTGCAAACCTGCCTGTCAAAATTAGCAGTAACGGTTGAGCGAACAGAGGAGTAAACGTGTTATTGTTTTTGATGGGAACGGACACAGTATGCCAATAAAGCAATAGTGGAGGAGTTCAGAAAGAACCAAGGTCAACAACTAGCAGAGCTTGAGTTTGGGTTAGAGTGCTCAATGCTGAAGATACAGCATAGGAGAGGGTTGGAGAGGGTGCCTGCTAACATTTAAAGTTGGGAAGTTGCTCTATCGATGGACAGATATACAGTAGAATGACAGATCTGAAATACTTTCAAATACATTGAGCCTGTTGACCCAGATGGACGGGGTTCGCACTTCTGGGACTATTTCATTGGTTCCATTGTGCTCGGCTAAAATCAAGTTACAGCTTATTATGAAAAAAAAAAAGATTTGAACCCGGGTCTGATATAGGCTAGAAATGCTCCTCCTTGTGTGTGCAGACTGGCCAGGTGATGTGCAGGAGGATGGTGTGTGACTGTGACAACCCCACGGCGGACCTGTTCTGCTGTCCTGAGTGTGACCCTCGCCTCAGCAGCCAGTGTCTGCACCAGAGTGGTCTGATGACCTACGGCAGCGGAGACACCTGGGTGGAGAACTGCCAGCAGTGCCAGTGTCTGGTGAGTACCTAATCATACACCACAGCCAAGCAGCCTGGCCTCTACTTCATTCAACCTATTTTGATGGATATACCATAAGGTTAGGGTGAGGCTGAGGGAATTGCCTAGGAGCGGTATGCGTGTTTGTGTGTGTGTGTGTGTGTGTGTGTGTGTGTGTGTGTGTGTGTGTGTATGGAGCCTAAGAGAATAAGTGTTACGAATACTGTACGCATGTAAGCTTGTCCAGACAATGTAACAGAATCACGACGTGTCAAGACTGTTCTCTATTGAATCTACCCTTAAATAAATATGCACTGTTTGCGTTGACTCTCTCCCTGCTGTGTTGACCTTATTCAAGGTTTCCACATCTCCTGCTGTTCAAACAACAGGGAGGATTTTTTTACGAGGATTTCTCACTAAATTTGGCAGGACATCACATCCCTCATCTCCAGATACGCCTTTCAGATGCTCTTCAGCGCCAGCCATATGTTTATTAAATGCAAATGTCACGCCTGGCATTCTCCCGGGCTAGGTTGCTCCTCGTGAGGAGAAAAGCAACACTTAGCAGTGTTTCTGTCACTCTGCTTTTGTATTGGTTCGACCAATAAATTATCTTTAGCGTGGGTCTGTCAACCACCCCTCCGCTTCCCTCCACACACACACACACACACACACACACACACACACACACCACACACCCCTTAGCAGGAGTCGCGTTTCCTTTTCCATCGCTCTTTTCTTCTTCTCCAGATCAAACAGACTGGCGTTGTAGTGTGGAGTGCAGGCACACATCCAACCTCACTCTCTTTGCCTCCACATTAGCATATGAATACAGGGACGCCCACTCTGAGAAGATCCATGGCTAGAGAACCAGCATAATGCTGTTTCCCCCCATTGTTATGCTGTCTTTAAGAATGGCCCTGAAGGTCCTTGGCTGGATTACTTACAGCAGGCCATTACAGGGGTGGAAAATCATTGTGTTGTTGGAGAGGCAGGGAAAACGCAGCCAGCTGAAAATGGGCTTTCTATTGAGTCTTTCTCTGAAGGTATACTCACATACTGTATGCAGACGGACATACACACACACACAAACACACACACACACACACACACACACACACACACACACACACACACACACACACACACACACACACACACACACTCACAACAAGCCACCAGCCAAATGCTATAAGCAGCAGCACTTGAAAGAGCAGAGGAGAATGGTGTGAAGAGAAACGCAGGGGCTCCAGTAGCATGACAGGGACGTGAAATGAACCTTGAATGCTGCTACAGACCCAAAACACAACGGCTCAGCAGGGACCTTACAACCAAGAGACGGACAGGAGAGGGAGAAGCAAGCCATTTTTAAGCACATTTGAATAGCTTTTTAGCTTTCATTAATGTTTGCGATCTTATATCTTATATATATGACTTTTTATCCTTGTTTTGTACAGTAGGTGAACTGTCGTCTCACTAGGTAGCCAATAGGTAGAATTTGCTCTGTTTTTTTTTAAAGCTAAAGGTTTCAGCATGCTTCCATCCAACTCTTCTATCAGAAATCTATTTAAATAATGAATAGCCCATCATAAATTTGTGACAATTAGTCGATTAATTGGCTATTTCGACTTGGCTAAGCAATTTCTTGGTCAGGTACAGCCCTAGTATTCTCTTTGATGTGATGAAACTCAACCACTAAAGCTCATTGTTTTTGTTCACAATTACGTCATTTTGTTTGTTGCACAAGCCCAGCAAACTGGTTTTGGCCAGAAGCACGCGCCAAGCTTTACTATACAATGAAGGTGTAAGCCTAAGGTCTGGAGACTTGAACCATGAAACATGGTCACACACATGCTTACTGGACGTGTTTCCACACGCTGCTGGCTAGCTAAGGCAAAGCTTAGACAAGGCTCCCTAAACCAAATGTCACCAGTTAGATATAATCCTCCTCGAGCATTCTGTAACATACAAGCCTCCTTTATGAAGTGTAATGCATTACATTGGAGTTTAGGTCTTTGAGATGAAATAGGAAAGAATACGGAAATGTGTTTTTGATCTTGAAGGGAAAAATAGACAAAAATAGAAATGGCAGTGTCCTGTTTTTAGAATGTTTCATACCATCTTTCATATCAAGGAGCTACAGTGCCCTCCATAAGTATTGGGAAAAGGAAGCATTTTTTCTTCTTTTGGCTCTATACTCCAACAGTTTGGTGAAACCAATGGTGAAACCAATCTGAATGAAATCTGTACTTTGAAAAGAATACAAAATGTTTATTTTTCCCAATACTTATGGAGGGCATTGTAAATGTAAGGAAATTGAATGTCCAAAAACTGTCTTGGTGAATTGACAGCCATGGTACGTAGTAAATTATGTTAAATTGTATTTTGGGTAAACTATCCCTTTAATCCACATATTGTAGAGACCTGAGGCTACATCCACTCCCTCTGGCTATGAATAAAGAACTCCAGGGGAATCACACTTCAAATGTTTACACACTAAATGAAGGCAGGGAGCATACATTAGCACTGCATGGGCCTGTATTTTATAGCCTGCCTAATTTACTACAACATCACTAAAATGCTGAGCAAGCTGATTTTCAATGGATATTAAATGGAAGACTTGCATCAAGCCGAACTCTGGGGTGTGTGTGTGTGTTTGTGTGTGTGTGTGTGTGTGTGTGTGTGTGTGTGTGTGTGTGTGTGTGTGTGTGTGTGTGTGAGCGTGAGCGTGAGCTGTGTGTGGGTGGGTAGGTGGGTGAGTGCGGTATAAAGCTCAAGGATGAAGATGTTAACAGAAGTAGGTCATGCGGAATCATAGCTTAGCCAGGATCTATAAAGTTGGCCAAAATATATCACCTGTATTCACTGGCTTAGAGACAGCAGGAGAAATCCAATAAGGCTTTCTCTGCTGAAAAGTTCCCAGTGATTAATATCAAACCAAGAATGAGAGCCACAATAAGAACCAAGAATGAGAGCCACAATAAGAACCAAGAATGAGAGCCACAATAAGAACCAAGAATGAGAGCCACAATAAGAACCAAGAATGAGAGCCACAATAAGAACTCAGTGTTTGGAAACCTGCTTGACTGTAGAAGTGTCTGTTATTTACCACACTGCTAGCTTACCCCAAACAAGGGTGCTGACGAATCAGTGACCAGTGTCCCACCCCTAACACATGCAGATGTCTGTTTTACTGTGTAAATGTGGTAAAGAGAAGCATAAACTTGAAATATATGGTAAGATATAGGAACTAATTACACGTTTGTATGGGTAACATTACGTATTATTGTCCCTCAGGTATCTCTTGATTAGTCCCAGTGATATATGACTCTTGTCTGTCTGTCTGTCTGTCTGTCTGTCTGTCTGTCTGTCTGTGTGTCTGTCCCACAGCAGGGGCAGGTAGACTGCTGGCTTCTTTCGTGCCCTCCTGTGGACTGTGAGTTCACGGTGGTGCCCGAGGGTGAGTGTTGCGCCCGCTGCGTCTCCGACCCCTGCCAGGCCGACACCATCCGCAACGACATCACCAAGACGTGCACGGACGAGCACGGCATCGCACGCTTCAGTGGCTCCTCCTGGGTCAAACATGGCACCGAGTGCACCCTCTGCCAGTGCAAGGTAAGGCCATACACACTTGATTACATTATTAAACGGATGCCCCGTTTGACTTATTTTTTCTTAAGAAAAAGATTATTATTCATATGCATAGTTATTCATAATGCATAATTTTCTGATCGAGCCGGCCCAAAGCATGGGCGAAGTAGGCAATCGCATATGGCCTCCAAATTAAATGATTTATTTTAAAATGTATTTCCGCCTGGTATAAGCCACACATTCGGGGCATTTATTGCTTTAGCGCAAGCTGTTGCCGTGACTACAGCCTTTGGCGCGACTGTAGCAGCACAGCAGCTGAAAGGTGAAAGGCGACAGCAGAGCCAGGGAGAAGAGTCAGTTAGGAATCAGAGGGAATTGAGATTTTTATAAAAGGCAAGACCTGATTAACAAAATAAAAACTACAGATTTCATATTTTGTTGCTCAACTAGCTTACAGCTGGGTTATTGCTGTTCAACACAAGGTTGAAGAATGTAATTGTGTTGGAATTCTTGGTGCTAATCATAACCCTTGTATAGTGTACAGTACCTATGGCTCAGCCTTGAAGTAAGTTGACATAATTTCTCAGTATGATATCTATGTGTTGCTTAATGTAACTATGATGTTGAAAGGTAATTCACGGGTGAATTAACATTGTACAGTGGTGGAGCAACCCCATAGAGAAGAAATCTGTAGTTGAAGTCTGATGGTCTTCCTCTCCTCCGTCCTCTCTCTTTCAGAACGGACACACCTGTTGCTCAGTGGACCCCATGTGCCTTTAGTTCCTGAGTGACACCGAAGGCACCTGTACAGTGTTATCCATGTAAAAACAACCTGTGTTTTACCACCCTCCTCCCAAACCTCTTTATACCAAATACAAACATATGTATCATACCAAACAGGTGATGGACTCAAGCCCTCCCTCTGTGTTCAGCCTCACCAATCAGGGTGTCCACTGAGGAACACCCGAATCATCTGCAACATGATGCTGTAAAATGCTATTATTCTGGCATGACTGTACTCGATGTAGAAACATTTTTGCTGATTTGTAAACTCTTTTAACCTTTAACTGATAACCTACAGTAGATAGTGATCGTTAGTGTAAGTTTCATTTGCCACATTATGAGAGTCGTGTCTATATTTTGTGGTCCTCTGTAGCATTTCTTTCCATTTCTCTTTTCTAATTTATAAGGCTTGTTATTGTGTGAGGGTGAAATAAAGTATTTCCATTTACATTAAGTAAAGATTTCATTGTTTCATTTAGTCTTTTTGCTTCTGATCTTACTCATATAAAAAAACTGTGATGTCTCCGTAGCTGTAGTCATAATGAAGTAAAACTCATCCTCCCAGGTCTCCCTGACCCCGACATTTAATCAACACAGATAATGACAAACCTCTTGAGGCTCTGTCTGTGTCACCCATAACTTCCCACTACTTCCTGTGATGTGACTCATGCAAGTAGCAAGGTGAGCGTGAGGTCATGTCAGATGTGTGTGACAGACAGGAGGTGTGTTCAATGACCAGCCTGGGATCTGACTCTAGCTAGCCTATCAGGAGTCATGCTCATCATCACATCACAGCTGACACTTTTCATTGATTATTCATTGAGCTGGTGAGTTTGGCTCTTCAGACCTCCTTGGCTACATGGAAATTGTACAGTACAATAGGCAAGACTAGGATCAACTATCTTACCTACCTTTGTGGACAATAATATAATTCTCTCTCTCTCTTTCTCTTTCAGTAGTTACAGAAACTGTAATCTATTGGGCTACATTTTTAGGATAAGGAAATGGTGTACTAAACTGCTAATACACCCGTAGCACTTAAATTAGATTGAGAGCTCTCATTTGTTCAATACATGTCTAATTGTAGATTGTGCTACAGGAAAGTCACCCTTTGTGTCCCCATTGGTTTGCTTTGCTTCTACTCATTTCAGGGGTTTTCCTGCATCTCAAGAGGTTATATTAATACTTATATGAGAGTACACCCTAATATAATTATCATATAAATTTACAGCATGGGCGAAATGAGTCCTGCCTGCCTGACAATGGCTTTATTTCCCTGCGGAGAAGTCTCTAACCAACTCATTCCCTGGGTCTCCCTGAGAGCTGCTTATATTAACAAACATAGAACGTAACTGATATGATATTGATATTCAGACATTTTTATCTCCCTCTCAGTAGAACATTTTGGGCTACATTTTAACAGTGTAAAAAACAGTCTTAGTGCAAATGCAGGCACTGGCGGGAGCGCTGGCGGTGGGTCTGAAATATTATTGCTATTTTTCAATACAACTGATGGCACATGGCCGGCTCACTGTCATGAACACACCTCCATCCTCCTCCACCCACCTGAGCACAGGCGAGGCAGTGCTCCAGTGCTATGGTAATTTCACCTGTTACCGTCACACAAATTGCCAATACGCCTACGTTTGGTCCATTTTATGCCAGCTGAAAATAGAGCCTTTGCTGTCTCCCATGTCTTTTTTTATTACCTCTCAGGTAAAGGATATTATACTCTGAACTTGTGTCTGGCTGTAGTAAGAGCAAGGACCAGGAGAGGTGCTATCTGGATTGGCTGGTGGCACTTTGGCCAGGCCACCATCTGGCATGCTTTGGTTCAGTGACTCCTAACCCGGTGGTGGCTTTTTGCCAGTGGGCATTGGGAGTAGTGGCCCAGTGGGGCAGAGCAGTTGTCCAGCTGGCTCCTAAATGTCCAATTTTCCATGGTGGGGCTGAACCCACCGTAACAGATGTCTCCACCCACAGGGAATTCACATTTCTGCCTGTCCTATATTCATTATTAATGGACACACACATCACTGTGTTTGGCTGAGGCTGGAGAGCTAAGGTAGTAGAGCATAGCATAGACTGCTACGGTACAAGAAGAGTGTGACATCTCTGTTGACAACTCTCAAGACACCTAAAGGTCAGGTCAATGCCTTGCAGATCAGCTTTTGGCTGTTACTCAAACAGTCATCGGTGGGGGACATGCTGTGCTGTGTAGAATACTACAGTATTTTACTTCTCTCTGTAGGAGACCTGGTTAATATTCTCTGTGTCATCGAGAGTAGAGGTTGGACCCCCTAGTCTTTTAATTATTCCTAGGCAAATTTGTTAATATGTAAATCCAGCAGAGTGCTGACTCGACTATGTGTAGCAAATCCACCAATTATCACTAATGTGTCCAGGAAAATAGGCCTCCACTTAACTGGAAAGGATATGAATTCTGTAAGGGTTCCATTTTGTGGAGGAATGAGTTTTAAAACAGCTGTGATGTGACAGCTCAGTCAACTAGTCATATAGGTCATAGGTCATACAGCACCGCTCGAGGTCCCTTGTCAGGTGCCAGCATTGCCCCAGGCTACTGTATGGTTGTTTTCCACCTCGGCTACATAGCCAATTAGCCATAGATATACTGTACAGTTCCACAGTGTGTGGTTTGATTCCCATCCTCCACAGATTAGCCGATAAAAATTAATAGTCTCACCTCTCTGAAAAAAAGAGCAGTAGACCAAATATAAACCACATAATACTTTTCTTGTCTTGAAGTCGCTCTTCTGCACAAGTGACTAGATGTTCCCTGGGATTTGTTCGAGCCACCCATTTCGGTGCTAAGGCATCAGGGCAAGGGTGTAACTGTTGGAGACATTGGTGGGCTCCAAATTAGCTGGGGGTCAGAGTGTCCTCCCCCAGAAAAATGTGACGTTTGGGCTACCACTGGGTGAAGAACCTTTCAGGGTTAGGTGTAATGGCAGAATCATGGGTTAAGTTTTTGGCATAATTCTTATACATGGTTTATTTGAAAGGGGCTAGACACAGAAGCTGCATGTTATCAATGTGGATATACATAAAGCTGAACTGTACGTACGTTCTGCAGAGCAGCATATTAAAACTATAATGAAATTAATTGATTTGACCATAGACGGACTGAAACAGATTGAACATTTGTTTGCAACAACAGCAGCAAAATTTCACTACAATTCATTACTTTCTTTATCCATTGAAGGATCCATCTCATTTTGGAAGTCGTCAATAGGATGGTTATACAACCTGGGCACAGGTCTCCACCCAAACATTATTGAAACTCCTGTGTTGATGTGTTCCCTCACTTGCAGCACGCTCCCTCCCTTACCCAAAAAATCAATATCTAATTTCTCAGTGCTTCAGCCTAAGACCCTAACATTCTGGCACTGAGAAATATGTTTTCCCCATCCATTGACCTACATTGTACAGAGCCTTGCTGATGGTTTTGCTGCCCAGTTTGCCTTTTAAATCCATTCTATTACAGCTCAGTCTCAAGTACCCTTAGCATTGCCTGTTTCTTTGTAAAAACCAGTTGTTCTTATTGACGTTAACCAATCTGGGGACAGGTCCAAAGTGAGAAGGGTTCTAATTTATGCCTAATATGTCACACACAAGGAGGTGTTGAAGTGTCCTTGTAGTTACTATCATTACCTTTCATGACTTACATATTAATTGGGGCAGCAGCTGCGTGAAGTTGACCTGAGGAGTTGCTTGGCAACCGTGTCACTATCTGCTGTAGAAAGGTGTAAACCAGAACTTTCCACATTAAGGTAACAGATGAATGACCCTATTTTCTCACATAAACTATTGTGTACACAATAGTATGTAGCAAAATGTATTCATTTATTAATAGCATTATATCTGACAGACAATTATTGAGCAAACATGTTAAAAAGAGTTATCCATTCTTTAGAAAAACACACACACAAAATGATGCAAACTATCAGTCAGTTATGCAATACAATACCATGTAGAACAGCAGGGGGAACATTCATTTTCAACCCAAGCACGATACATTACAAACATATCACTAGATCATGAAACATGAAATAAACACACTTGTTTAGCAATTGCCCTGTATAGCAATTTGTTGCCTTGTTGCACAGCCATATCTCCAAAATGAAATAAGTTGAGCTGTAATGATGTATTTGACCTGTAATGTGCAGAGGAGGATTATTGAACCAAGGATCATACATTAGATATGACAAATACATTGACCTCTTCACAGAATTGGTCTCTCTCTCTCTCTCTCTCTCTCTCTCACACACACACACACACACACACACACACACACACACACACACACACACACACACACACACACACACACACACACACACATACACACACACTTATTCTGCACAGATGAGTGACCATTGCAGAAACATTTGTTAGAAAACACTTCAGTGTGGATACAATTGCACACTTAATAAATGTATATAATGTACTACCTCTCTTAACCAAAATAGAAAACTCTCTCTTTTGCTTGTCAGCTGTATTTAGATAGATAGTCACATTTTCTTTGTGTGTGTCCTTCTCAAACCACCAGAATTGCAGTGCAGGTACTGCCTGGGGCTCTGGTTAAGGTGCTGCACTTAGTTTTGGTGTATTTCTCTCCCCCTTTTTGCCAAGGGCAAATTACCTTAATTCCCTAATTTGCATTAAATTGGAGTGTAATGGCCAGATAAGCAATCATGATGTGACTGTTGCTTGTTAACTGATCCAAACTGGCTATGCCTATTATCCTGCCATTGATAACACTTACATCCAGAAAAATTAATCGTTCATCATTGTACAATCCTGTCATTTCCACGACTATGAGGGAAGAAAACACACGAGACAGGGAAAGGGGGAATTACTAAAGAAAACAAATGAATCCAAAAATATGTTGTAAGATCTGAAAAGGGTAAACATTGTCCATTTGAAGTGAACACATTTAAATAAACAAGATAGATACACACACAGACACACTACGACATCTTCAGTTTTTCTGCCTATAATATAGACTGTCATATAACATGTTGCTGTCCTTTTGTGGACATGGGTTATCAAGGCACCTCTTCAGCTGTAATACTGCAGTGTTATAATAAACTAGACATGACCACTGTGTCATGCATCGACTGGAGAAACACTTCTCGCATATATAGGCACAAAAATCGTTCACAATAAGAAAAACACCTTCAATTTACAAAAACGTAAAATCTAACCATAGCACCATATTGACAATAAAGAATTTGCGGTCCAGGAGGTTTACAGAGCAGTTTGTCATGTAGTCGGTGCCAAGTTAGAGACCATTAAAAAGCCTGTCTTACAAAAACGTATAGAAACAAACAAATGCCATCTGGGATATGGGTGTGCTTGGTAAGTCTCCAAAAAGGGCCAGTATCAGTAGCAAAAATGTTTTCCAGAAGAATCCAAAAGGCCAGTTTTGGAATAGCCAACTCAATGAGGATTGTGTTTGATATCTCTTCATACTAGAAAGCTCTGGAGTGGAATGGACAGTCTCCTCCCCTACCAGACAGTAGTAGTGTCAGTAGTAGTAATGTTTCCCCTCAGGGTCATAAGGTCAGGGTGACGGTTTGCTGACATCAAAGGAGACCGCCGGCTCCTCTGGCACCGCGCTGTCGATAACAATGCTGGGTTGCGTCTCCTGCGTCTCCGTGGACACGGGCGAGGTGTTGGAGTTGGTGGACGACGTGGTGCCGAAGTGCGGCATGTCCACCGACAGCAGCATGGGTGTGCCAGTGCGCTTCAGCGTCTCACTCATGGAGATGTGCACCTCCTCCGGCGTCACGCCCATCTCCTTGCTGTACTCAGAGGGCGACTTCCTCTTGATTCTCTCATAGATCTTGTCTTGGCTCTCCGGGAAGGTCTCGCTCTCCTGGAAGCGCCCCAGCAGCCAGATGAAGAAGCCAAAGAGGACGAAGGCGGCCAGGCTGGGAATGAAGGCCAGGCACTTGACGTCCAGGCTGGCACCCACGTAGCGGCTGTGCAGGAACATGTCCCGGTGAACGTAGGACCGGTTGGTTGCTGGGTCCATGTTGTTGGAGCGCCACCTGTAGGTCAGTGTGCTGCGGTTGAAGTCGCTCAACGTGTCAGGGTACTCCACGGTGAAGATCTTCTCACCGGGCCCCACGTACTGGCCGTACTCGTAGGGCTTGTAGAAGATCTGGTTCTTCCACATGTTCAAGTCCAGGATCAGAACCAGGAAGATGATCCCGTAGTTGAACCATTTACCTGCAGGGAAGAGAAAGAACTCAGAGGACCTCTTTTACCAGGGAGATAATCTCTTACATCCATAAACAATTAGACAGACAGACAGACAGACAGACATAGATTATAATCTATCTAAATTAAATTAGCTTAAATCTTCTAGTCACATTCTTTTGTAATATGGTACATGCGTTAAGGCATATGAAAATCGATTTGCAGACACTAGGTCCTACACTGAACCTTCAAATTAGTTTGACTGACAGCAATATCTCCAGGTTTGCTGATATGATGGCAAATAGCTCCCTGGGTAGTGTATATGTGACATGATTACCTTTCCTTAAGACATGACATTAATAAGCTTTTAGTTAAACCAATCACGTTCTGTAAATCCATTTCCATAATGGTAAATGGAGGAGCAATGCATTAAGGTTAACAAGCTAGCGCGAGTCATTGAGTGTTTGAACAGTTTAACATTCAGCACGGGAACATTACTTCTTCTCTCCCCCCTTGATGGTTGTCACTGGGTGCATGCTGTGGAACAGCATAAAAACCTGGATGATGGTTTAAAATGGGAAATGTACTCATGTTTATCCACACTGCAACGTTTTGATGCGTCTCTCGCAGTGGCTCGCTACGATGCTATAGACTCCCTCATGTCACAACAGGTACATCAGTATTCATAGAAGAATGTTAGCATGGCAAACAACCATCAAAACCTCCCCATCAGAGGAAGTCAGATGGAGTGAGAAAATATCAAACAAAAGTCGTTTTTAGCACCCATTGAAATCAATCGGACTGAGGTGTTTTGAGTGTAAGAGTCATGCTGTACAGTACATACCTGTTATGTGGATGTGGTACTCCTCCTTGAAGATGCTCTTACAGACAGGAAGTTTGACCTTCACCTGTGTGGTGGACATCCCAGGTAAGTTCATATCCAGGTCACCCATGAAGTGAGGGAACTCCCAGTCCTGAAGAAAAACAAACCCTGATTCAAATACTGTATGAAATAAATAAATATGATTGTGATTGTGATTCTGATTGATGGTGACAGCTTAAGCAATAGTAATAGCACATATCATGTTTGACCGAGCATAAAATCCAATCCTAGATGAGACCCTCAACAATTTCAAATATGCTCAAAAGCTTCACCAGTTGAATTTCAGAATTTTGTAGGATAAAAAAATATTAGCTAGGAATTCAATGGACTTTTCCACTGATTGGCTAGCATCCACTGAGGATAAAAGTCGAACTGGGAGCTGTACAGTCTGTGCTTACAGGGTTGTGGACTGTGCTTCTGTGCATTGGGGTTTCCTAATGTCAAAACACATCAGGAACCACTCAATACAGACATCTATAAGCTGCCCTTGGTGCCTCCTTAGCCTTTTCTTTGGAAACATCAATACAACCTCAACAACATGTGTAAGATCCAGGAACATCGTCTAAAATGACAAAAAAGACAATTGCTTGGTACATGATGTGTATCGGAATGAGAGAGACATAACTAACTTATTCGACAAAACAAACACACTCAGATGTTTCGATCTTTTCAGAGTAGCTCAGTTTTCTCTCACTTGCACAGTGCAGTTATGTGGCTAAAGAACAGCCATTTTCACGATTTTATCTATTAGTCAATATATTCTCACGTTAGTGTGTTTGAACTATCCATATTGATATTCATACAACGGCTGATGAAGAAAGGGATTTTCCCCCTTGATATTAATTAAGCCTTCCATATACTCCAACTGCACTTAGCTGCCTAAACGGTGGGACTAATAAGCATGGCATTTAAGCCGTGTGCCCCCCTGAAATGAAATAACGAGTCTCTAGGACATATAGTAAACAGTGGACACACACACACACACACACACACACACACACACACACACACACACACACACACACACACACACACATTCAATGCTGTGGCACTCAATCTAGATCATAATGGAATTCTTGTGGAAGAAAGAGTGTATCAAAAACACAACTAAAAACTGCCACTAATCAAACAGCTGGGGGGAAAACCCAACCAGGTCAGTAATTGGGGCGGTTAATTGGTTTGAGAACAAAACACCAGTCTTTTCTCATGGATGTGAGAGATAAACTCACACACAACAAGCACCACTGAAGGTGAATGAAGCCATTTGGATAATGGTAGCGGTGGAGGAGTTTTTATTGACTGGGCTAGAGTGTATGTATGGACAGCCAGCTGCAGACGCATCGGAGCACTAACGGCGGGGAATAATTGAAATCATAAATAACAGTGGTAAACGTGCTTGCTATACACAGGGGCAGAACATGAGAGGAGGATCTCCTAAACAAAGCCATTGAAGGAGTGTGAGGTACAGTACAGCCTAGCTGAAGCAGGAGTGATTGTTGGGTATTCGGATCAGGCCAGGGAGTCAAATTGGGATGTCACAATATGACTAGCACTCATGTCGGATGATGTCTGGCAGTAGGTAGAGAGTTGGAGCTGACAGGAGGCTGAATAAGCTGATCTCTATGCATCAGCCTTGTTCTGACAAGGGACCCCATTGAAAAAGGTATGCCTATGCAAAAACAGGCAGGGCAGTGATATAGAAATTAAATCAAATGTATGACTGAAACTTATCATATTATAAATTATTGTAAAACATCTTAATTGAGTAATGCGACCCTAAGGAAATGCTACCATACTGTTGAAAATAATTGTACTAATCATTTTCATACTACTGTAGAGCTACCTTGAAAGAATGATTGTGTCATAGCCACAACCTCTAAGGTCCTCTGTAGAGTTTAAGTATTTTGCTGCTGTGCATTCATGCATGTGCAGCTACTTTGTAATTAGGAGGATCATTCATAATGTAGACACATACATTCAAAGGGGATACTAAGTACTAAATATAAGGGAATAGTATGCCCTTTAATAAGCAATAACCAAGCTGATGAAGTATGTTCATTAAACATTTGGAGAAGCCCATATTGATTTAGGCTCACATTCAAACCAAACAGTCTGCATTTGGCTCAGAGCTAGCTACAGCATTGGGTTGATAGCATTCTCTCCTTGAAACACAGTTCTGCATTTCTTTTGCCCAGACACATACATTTGCATATTCATGAGCCACTGACACACACTTTATTGATGTACACTGTCCTGCGAGATGGAGGACATCGGGTAAGAAAGGGAGAAAAAAACCTCAACTCTTCTGAGTCATCATTAAAAGAGGCCTGGGTTCAGAGAGGAGAGGCAACGGGGGGGGGGGGGGTAACTTAGTCCATGGCTGAAGCCAAGCTGGCTGGCTTGGGACATGGGGGAAGGGGGGGGAGGGAGGATGAGTCGGCGGGTCGAGGAGATGTAAAGCACTAAGCAGCAGCACTGGGATCTGTAGTCTGTACTCATGCAGCCTCTGAGTGATCAAAGCCCAGTGCCGCAGTGCCCCTGTGACTGAGGGAGGGAGGCAGGGGAGGAGGAGAGCAGCACAGCTCGTTTTAATTGGCCATGGGGGAGAAGCCTACCTGCATGACAATGAGCAGGTCAAAGACCAGGATGAAGGAAGCCAGGAAGGCCCTGGAGACCTCGTCGCTAGGCAGGAAGCCCCTGTTGAGGTTGTCCCAGCTGATCCAGTCTGTGCTGATGACCAGCACCACCACTGACGTCAGGCAGAATAGCACTGTCCTGGAGGGGGATAGGAAGGAGAGAAGCCACAGTTTCCTGTTAGGAATACCTACTTTGAGCCTCCCACAAATTCTCTAACAGGAAGTCATATGTAAATGGGAACATACTGTACATGTAAATGGAAATATTTATGGAAATATCTGTCATATGTAATTTGATGTTACTCGCATTATTAAGGTTGGGTTTATGAGTATTTTGCTCTTCCACAGAACAGTAAGTGTATTACAATGTCATTCAGTGATTATTAGCCTCTTGTGTGTGTTTTGCATCCCATACCGCTTGACTGTGTTGCAGATAGTGAGCACCTAGTCACATCCTATTTCAAAATATTACGAGACAATTTGCTTTTTAAAATTCATAAGTGGATTCTTTTCTCTCCAGAAGACTGCACTTTTGGCATTGTCACTTTGTGACTTGCTAAGACTCTTGGTGTAATATTGTCGAAATCTATTTCTCAACACATTCATCAATCATACTTTGGTCACAATATTTCAGATGATGGCTTGTCAGATGTGAAATTGATTGTGACAGTCAGACCTGGGGCATCCATCAATAAGACAAAGGGCATCAGAAACGCCTCAAAGGCTCGTTCTACATCCTGCATTCTAATGGATGAGCAATCAATTCTACAGGGAAACTTAGTAATGAGTTGGAGAGAGTTTCTACGAAGTTTGAACATCAACAAATTGCCCATCTATATACAATGCTTCAACAGCGTCCACTTTCTCCCATCAGCTCAAATTCCTTTCCTAGAAGAGAAACAAAAAATGAAATGACCTGAAATGATCAGTAACCACTAGATGGACATCAACGTGTCATTCCCTGACTGACAGGAGAGAAGCGCTTTCATGTTGACTTGACAGAATGAATGCCATTGGGACTAGAGAGGTTGACCATGTCGATTTCTACCAGGTCTGAGGGAACCATGCTGTGCTGTCTAGAAATGCCCGGGTCAACCATGGTGCTGCGGTAGTGATCAGGTTGTGGTCTCTGAGACGTGAGGTAAAGGCATGGGTATGGTTGGCCTGATGACCTCACCGTGTCCATTGATTTTTCCCTCCTGGTTGCCTAATTAAAGGTGGTGACATTGAGTGGAGGAAGATTAACAGGACTATTGACTCTGTGTAACCCCATGAGCAGCATGGGTAATGGGTAGGGTACACACAACAAAGGGGCCAGGGGCTTTGAATACATTAATAACTATAGGGTGACTCAAAAACTTGCGCTTCCATAAATACGCACACACACGCGCACACACACACACACATACGCACTCACACACACGCACGCACGCACGCACGAGTATAGGAGACTGGAGTATAGGAGAAAGAAACACAGGAGTAACATACCAGAAGAGGACAATCCTGTGGTTGCCTTGTTTCCAGAACCTTCTGGCAGCTTTCCCCCAGTCTGGGTAGTGTTGATCTTGGAGCATCATATCAGTCACCTGGGAGAGGGACAGGTAACCACATGATACCTGAGACAAGCTAAATAACAAGCTTTGAGTTGACCTTAGATATCACTGATATTATTACATATCACTGCACTGCACAAGCACTTCACACACTCCCAAAAGAGATGGCATATTAGTGGAAATTGTATACATCAACAAACAGCATACAAATAAAATACAAATATTAATTTGCAATGATAGGACTGCGCTTGGTTCATGCCATTCTAAATACAGTTTCAAAATAAATGGTTTGAACATGCAATTCTTGTTATATCTCTATGATACAGGGCAATGAAATCAATACATTTCAACAACTTTATACATCATGTATTCATATCTGGGATTCAAAGCTAAACATCATTGAAAGTTATTAAGCAGCGTACATTTCTTTGACTGGCACATACTTCTATTTGAGGGGATTTTAATGCACAGCAATGCAAATACAGACTCTCTGAAAGGACACATCACATCATCGAGGCAAGGGCAATCTGTCAATAGGCCACATCTCCTTCAGGCAGATAGATACCGTGTGAAGGATTTGGTTCAGGAAATCAGTGAAATCTTTCTGGCATGAGCAGTGTTGCAAAAACAGCCATTTCACTCATCTTCCCATGACACATCTGACATTTCTGCCCTGTTGAGGAGACACAGAGGTCGTCTTGAAAGTGCCTCTTTGAATTAATTGAATGTAAAACACCCAGCGAGTTATGTCTGGATTCAGCACTTTGGCTTTCCTGTCCTAGCTCGACCTCTTACTTTCTCTCATTCTCTCTCTCCTCTTTCTTTCTCTGCATCTCACTTTCTCTTCTCCTGCTCTCCTCATCTTCCCTCTCTCTCTTTCTCTCTCCCCCCCCCCCCCCCCTCTCTCCCTCTCTCTGCAGTGTGTACTGTAGAATACTAATGCAAGGGGGCTCTGAGGATGCCTTGTCAAGTTGTCTCCCTCCCGTGCGTATGGGTGGTGTCAAACTCCTCTCCCAGCACAGGCAGCCCTCTCCCAGCGGAGCTCCCTCCTCTCTTCATGTTGACAAATAAACAGGGATGGGCCGACGAGGAGGAAGGGGAAGAAGTGAGCGGCGAGCCGCTGGCAGGTTTCTCCTCTACTCCACTGCTCCACCCCTCGCTGTGATATCCATGTTTCCTCTCTGACCTCTCCATGTCTCCCCTCCGCTTCTGTTACTTTCTAGCCAGAGTTCTGTGATTGAGCTGGATCGTCTCCCAGCTCAGGGGATTAATTGAAATTCTGTTTATGAATTTGAATACTGCGATGTAACATCTACATGAACTTTCCATTTGACTCACTTGAAATAGAATTGACCGAATTGAAATTCAAACCTGCAACCGCATGGAGACACTCAACTTGAGGGGGTTATGTGAAGGACCTTGTGAGTGGTTATGTGAAGACCCCTGTGAGGATACAGAGTAGTAATACTAGCAGGTGGTTGTTCTCTCACCATCCAGGCAGTCACAAAGTCCCCCATCCAGGTCCCCACTGCAGCAATCTTCATGAAGCTCTCGTTCCTGATACCCATGTACTCTGTCACCATGTGAGGCCTGCAGAGAGAGAGAAAGGAAGAGAAGAGAGAGAGAGAGAGAGAGAGAGAGAGAGAGAGAGAGAGAGAGAGAAAGGAAGAGAAAGAGAGAGAGAGAGAGAGAGAGAGAGAGAGAGAGAGAGAGAGAGAGAGAGAGAAAGGAAGAGAAAGAGAGAGAGATAGAGAGAGAGAGAGAGATAGAGAGAGAGAGAGAGAGAGAGAGAGAGAGAGAGAGAGAGAGAGAAGGAAGAGAAAGAGAGAGAGAGAGAGAGAGAGAGAGAGAGAGAGAGAGAGAGAGAGAGAGAGAGAGAGGTAGAAGGAAAGAGGAAATAGGGGGGAGATAAACAGGGGAGAAAAAGAAAACAGTCACCGCTGCAAAGTGTCATGATGCTAACTGTCAGGTTCAATCAATATCAAACTGCTTGTGTGAAAACAGTGTACAATGACTCTACCTGCGCAGGGACTTCAGGGTTGTAAGCAATTTACACTGCGGCGCTGTCGCGAAATGTATTCAACAACAATTTCATTTGGTCCTCATCTATCTCCTTAATGTTTGGGAATTATCTGTCTGTTTCACAAATTTGTCCCAATGTCTCGGTGAATAAATCAGCATTATCCAAAGCATGAGACGTCTCCATCGGTTGCCCTGAGATAACAAAAAAAACGTTTAGCGACACCGTAGCCTCGCTTAGCAATGAAAGGAATAGCTTCAGGATGAATGGCATCAGGAATAGCAACACCATTACTGATACATGAGGCATGGTGTGCACTATGCAGTAGTCGTTGATATGGAGAAAATTCTAGTTATTACTGGTCTCCTTCTCCTCTAGTAGGTGGAGACTGTTTTTTTTTTTTTTTTTTTCCAGTGGTCCTCCAGTCAGCCTCCATCCTCTCTAGGTAATAGCACTGAGAGAAACTGGGTCAGTCGCCTCCCAGATGTGACGACCACTTACTATGTGACTAAGACTACTGTGTGTAAAGGCTAATAGACATGCCTGGAAAAGTAACAGCCACATATATGAATATGCATCTCGTTACTTGCTTTTGGTATGAGCTCTGGTGAAAGCGTAGGCCATAGCTAGCTATATCTGTTGGAAATGAAAATACATCGATCAACAATCTCTTTATAACCAGGAGAGGATGATCCAATTATCCTATTAGAGAGTGTTTAATAGGCATTTATCTTCAATTAACGCTACTTTCTCATCCCTTTTCTTACCCATTAACTCCAGCCGCAGAATATCACAGCATAATGAATACTTGGAGGCAGTCCATTATAATCTGGCAAACTGTTGACCCCAAACGGCACCTGTTTTCTTTAATCTGTGTATTCTACAGTCATGAAAGCGGCAGATTGTTAAAAATACACTGAGGCAACTGCATTAAGGGCGCCATATAAATCATACACTATCAATATTGCATTCATTAGGGGCTTATCGTTATTTATGATGGGGTAGACATGGAGGGAATCGGACCTCTAAAATATGAAAAAGGACCCTCCACTAAGAAAAATATTTTTTTCCATAGCCCTACCCGAACATTTAAATGCGTCCCATGCGGTGGCTTTTGGGAATACAGAGAGAGCAAACGGAGCGTAACGGGAGCATACAGGAGGGAATTCTGAAGAATTGAATTATACACACATTTTATAAATTACAAATTGCATGACCCTCCCCTCGACTATATATATATATATAAAAAAACATAGAACCCTCCCCCCAAATGAAATTGAAAACGCACAACCCTCCCCCAAATCCCTCAATGTACCGCCCATCATAAATAATGGTCAGTCCATTAGGCAGCGGTGACAGGGATTCATTAATGAAAACGAGAGGGGAATGGTGACTTATCACCTCACCTCGTGCACAAATAAAAACCCCTTGATTAGAATGGGGATTTATCTCTGCATTAAGTCAGCTAGATGCTCAGTGGCTTGGCGTCTGTCCAGTTGCCAAGGAGATCCCACCGGGAGTCGTTTACTCCTGCAAAATTATAATCGATACTTCTGGAAATGCTTTCTGGCCTTGTGCGCGCAGCTTTAAATCTACTACCATGCTAGCTGGGATCAAAGCAAACACTCCTTGTGATATCTAATTGGGCGAATGTTGAGGTTTTTGTCCTTCTTCTGTTGAGCACCTCAGAGTTTGGGGACTTCTCTGTGCGTGATTAGAGGCAGCGCTTTCTGACTTATTCATGCCCACTGAAAATTTAATGGCCTGCAAACCGGGTGACCTAATGAGAGGGTTCATGATGGTGGAACATCAGTACAGGAGCACCATGAATAATCAGACCCAAAATGGCTCCTGTGGGTCCAGCAGCCAGTAATGCCGGCTCTGTTCTGCCCTATAATTGGTGTTTGGAAGCACGTTGAGAGCGTGTCCTCCAGTCTACAAATACCAGTCCTCCTCCAGTCCATACGGAAGCATGCATGTTTTCATACTTGCGGCATATGATTGAATTGTGAATTTGTGGAGTATGGCAGGTGTACAACCTATAATGTCTCAGGGGGCTCTCAGTCTGTAGGCTTAAACATGAGCATGGCAACGTCCACTGTCACCTTCCCAGTTAGATTCCCAGTTTTTCCACTCACTACAGTACATTACAGCACATTTACAGTACACAACATTGAGGAGTTGTTGTTACTGAGAAACATAAACCTGTCATGATGGGGCCCTCTTACATATCACTTAAATGATCCCCTAAGGCGAGTTCAGATCTCTCTACCTCAATCTCAATCCATCACACCCTTTTCTAGTGAGCGCAGTATCAGCCCACGTATTGTGTTAAACTGACTTCAGATTGAGCCCTTTAGCCTGTTCTCACAACACTTGCTCATACAGTGGGAGAGTGGGAGTGAATAACCATCGGGCACTTTCCAGGCCACCACAGTATCGGCCTACTGTATCAGTTTTCCATTAAAACAGTCCTAAATTAAGTCTCCAAGTCTAAGCACCTTATCAATCCACTTAGCCGTTTTTACTGTCACAAGCAATAAAACACAAACACATAAAAACCAACATGTTAAGCATAAAATATGATTGCCCATGGGAACATTACAATCTTTCAAATGGTGAATCAAAGATTTTGCTGGAGTCCCTCAAGGGGAGATTGGTTCTGCATTGTGTATGGTATTTAGAAATGTCGAGACAACTTTTATGAATCATATTTTATGGTAAATTGGCGTCAAAGCAGTGAATAGAATTTATGCTACAGTGCTTTCAAAACGGTGCTTACAAAACAATTATTTTTCAAATGCTATCAAAGACATGAATGCCTGATGAGAAACATAATGAAGTGGAGAGATTTAACAGAACACAGACACAGACAGACACGCAAAATGTTTTACGCTTCTTCCTATTTGCAATTCCCAGTGGACTTCCACAGTTGTCAAGGTTACTGCATTTGCTGTTGACAGTAGCTGGCTTTCTCTCTGCATGAGGATGACCTGTAAAAGGGGCTGGGCCAACTCCCTCCCACTGTGGCCCCACCCCCTGTCCCAGATAACAGCAGGAAAAGGTGAGCTGGTGATGCAGAGGTAACGACTGACCTGTCTGTGGTACCAGACACGCTCTCTCGCTACTTCACTCTTCTCTTCAAAATCTAGAGAGAATAAGACTAGACAGTACTAGACCAGAGTGTGTGTGTGTGTGTGTGTGTGTGTGAGAGAGAGAGAGTGCGTAGACATGTGCATGCACGCATGCGTGTGCAAGTGAGAGAGAGAGAGAGAGAGAGAGAGAGAGAGAGAGAGAGAGAGAGAGAGAAAGACAGACAGGAAGGGATGGAGAGAAAGAGTTATGGCAAGAATATGTGTTTTTTATTGATCACAGCTAACAAGAGCAGGTCCCAGTTCACACACGCCCAGGTCTCTGAACACTCCTGATGGTGGGTCTGTTTGCTCTGTCACCACCGGCAGGGAATCCCATCTCTCACTGCGTTCAACAGGGGAGGACCTAAATAAATCAACATGCCATTTATTCTGCCTCTCAAATTTGCTAGTCTATGGCATTACCCCAGCTCAGAGAGAGAGAGAGAGAGAGAGAGAGAGAGAGAGAGAGAGAGAGAGAGAGAGAGAGAGACAGACAGACAGACAGACAGACAGACAGACAGACAGACAGACAGACAGACAGACAGACAGACAGACAGAATCATGGTAAACAGAGACAATGTTCTTATGTGTGCTACAATCCAGCTCAGAGGGTGGCGGCAGTCATCTGCCTCGCCTCTCCCCAAATCACCCCCCCCCCCCCTTCCCCCTCCCTCCTTTCCTGTACCGGGGTGAGGACAAAAGAAGCACGCAACCACCCTTCTCCTCCCGCCCTGTGCAGTGGTGGTGGTGTCAAGCGCATGTCCCAGCAGACCCCCCCCCCCCCAATTCCTCCCTCCTCACAGAAGGTTCCCCCGCACACACCCCCCATCTCTAAATTAGGCATGATTAATGTGCGCGCCACGCATTGGGCTGTCTTAATTAAATAACACCGTCTAATTAGGGGCTGATTTCTGCCGGTAATGGTGCCGTAAGATGTCAGAATAGGATTTTGCAGCGGCGTGACAGAGCACCGGTGAAGGGCGTCAAACTCCCTGGGCGGTCACACTCCCCTGGCTTCACACAAACAGCCCCCTAATCTGACAGTTACATTAAAATGCAAATGGCCAGATGTGAGAGCTGGTAACAAGTGTGGATTATTGCGTGGTGGAAGCCACAGTGGAGGGCTTTTCCTGCTGTTCCATACACTGGGGTAAGCTACTGTTTGATGGCAGTTGACCCTGCGTTATCTGTTTTAATATTGGCGTATGTCACGGCCATATGTTTGATCAATGTCCTTTGTCTGGCCAGATATTGGTGTTATAGTTAAAAAGCAATGACACTGCTGGATACACTTTCTTCAACTAAATGATGAATAAATATTGTGCATGTGAAAAATTACACTGCTTGCTCTATTAACCATGATCATTTACACAATTTAAGACTTGATATTGAATATTGAATAATGTTTTGATATAATTGAATGAATGAATAATGAATATATATTTTAGGCCTATTGTCATTTAATCAGGCCCACTGCAGTCTGAAAGGTCAGAGAAAATGAGACCATATCAATGAGCGAGGGGCATGGACAGCATATGGCAGCAGGTCAAGGAGACAGCAGGGAGAGAGAAAACCAGCCCCCAACACACAGGCTTCATACACACACAGACACAGGCACACTGGCCCAGACACACAGCCGGACCTCTTCAGAGGGGTGAGAGATGGGAACAATATGTGGTGTGTGTGTGGGGGGCCGGCCAGAAGAAGAACCTCTCCAGCAGGGCTCTATCACACCTGGATGCCGAGCGCAGGGGCTTCATGGTGTGTTTACTCAAAGTCATCATTATTCTGAGGTAAACCAGTGCCAATATATACCTTTTAAAAAAAGCCTTGGCAATAATACCTCACAGTGGCTTGTACTTTCTGAATGAAAGGAAAATAAATACCCTTCATTCCCACCCAGGGGCTGATATTCCACAGAGGGGATATTGTTCTTTTCCTTTTTTGCTTTGCCTCAATAAAAAAAAATCACAACGTCCTCATATTGAGTGAGGGAACGGGGGACATGCAGAAAAAGTCTTGGACACGGATCAAAAGACTTAAGTTTCACTGCATCATCAGAGCTGGAACACTTCCATCCTCCCTCCCTCTCTCCCTCTCTCCCTCCCTCCCTCCCTCCCTCTCTCCCTCCCTTTCTCCCTCCCTCCCTCGCTCGCCTCTCTGCTAACTCTGCTGCACTGGCTCCCATTCTACAGCCCAAAACCACAGAACCTGAGGAGCGTCCTGGCAGAGTGTGAACACTGCTCTTACAGGTCTGTCTTAAACACAGATAGAAACACTAATGGACTCTGGCAGAGCCCAGGCCTTTAGAGGACACACTAAAGGTCCTGGGAGAGAACAGTCAGGAAAAGGCGGTGTGGAGCAGAGAAAAGGTTCCTACCGACTGCCTCTTGGCAGGCAGCTGCGTTCACTTGCTTTACAATAGCACCATCTACCTTTCTGAGAATACCCCTGCATGAAAGGAATGACCAGTGATGTCATTGGAACTCTCACATCAGAGGCAACTTGTTATGTTTGGAATGGATTGTTATCATGACTAAGCCATCAATTGTTATGTCCTGACCAGTGAAAATCCCTGACTCATTGTTACTGTAAACACAGTCACTCAGCACAGCTTTCTTCTCTCACAGCCGCAGAATAAGTTCATCTTCCCCCGTTGTATTGGAATGACATTCCCCCAATACATTCTGGATAGCCACCAAGACACACCCCAATTGCATGTGCAACATTTTTTTAAATTGTGTAAAAGTCGGTCATCTTTACCGTAATATTTCTAATAGACGCAATGAGAAATAATCCAATTGGAGTTTTGAATACTGCATCTCGCGTTTCCATGATATGTAATGCATTTTCAGACAGTTAACAAAAACTCGGATTGAATAATTAGTTCTCAAAACCGTTGTTAAAATCAAGGAGGAGTAGCAAAAATAAATTGTCTCTTTGACAGACACTCAATGAGACTGCAAATGGAACTTTTTTCCTGAGCGGGCAACATTTATCGTCTCAGCGGACCAGCTCCTCTGCTCAGCCATGCATTTCCCTCCCTCAGCCGACCGGAAAGAGCAGCCAAGATGGATGTCATTGTCACAGCTCTGGCCAGTGTGACGGATGGGCTGATTATACAAGCATATCCCCTTCCTTTCACATATAAAAAAACAACACCTATCCTGCTAGCTAATAGCCTGCATGTGGCCAGGCTTATGGATGGTGTGGACACATCTGTGTTGCTTAGAAATATGTGATGACAAATCCTATTATGGCCCAGGCTAACTTCAATGACAACTTGTGTTTGAACTAACAGGTGTCATTTTGATGTTTTACAATGAAAACAAACACATGGTATATCATACCACCTCTTGACCTTGAGTGTGGCTGGATATGAGTGCAGGTTTTCTATTCCAGTATGACACATCATAAATGCATAAATAGTTTCCTGTCATTGGCTTGAATGGGCGTGTCAGACACTGGACTGCAGCTGGGTTGCAAACCGGTGCAACAGTAATGAAAATCAGGGATAGAGGGGAAGCCATCTTGGCTCATGATGACACAGCTGACATGCTGCTAGTCAGTAAGTCAAGATGGCTGTCCTACTCATGGTTGGAGTTATGGTGGTGTTGAAGGTGATCTTTCAGGTGTGCCCCCCCACCCCCACCCCCCACCTCCCACCTCCCCTACCCCCTGACTTAGAGTCTAGGGGTGATTGATCAGAGTGAGATTGAGCCTCCGCTCAGGCGAGACTTTGGGATCAATCACATGGTCAATTCGGAGAGAGTGGGGCTCTAACAAATGAAAGCAGATGGATGAAAACAGATGAGACATTCAGCGGCTTACCCCATGCTTCCTGCCATCAGGAGGACCAGATTGTAGATGTGTGAGAAGATGAAGAGGAAGAGGATGGTGCTGAAGAACATGGTCATCCAGGAGCCGTGATCCTCGCGGAACATTTTCAGACGCAGATATCGACCTGGGGGGAGGGGGGGTAGGGGGGGGGCGTGAGGAGACACCTGTTCAGTGGCTCTGTTCAAAAGGGCATTCTCTCAATGAGTTTGCTGCACTGTCTACCACATATGGGCACAAATGAAGATTAAAGGATACGCAGTGCCCATACACATCAATGATGTTCCCCCCTCTCCCTCCCTCTCTCTCTCACTCAAAGCTTTGCCCTTTAAGCATTGAGATGATGATTAAAGACCAATCTGAAGCATCACTTCCTCCCCCAGAAGTAATTTTCTTTTCAAGATGGATGGACCAACTATACAGCAGACTGTTCTAAACTGACCGACTTGTAGGCGTACAGCACAGACTCAAAATAAACAACTACACAGCACATTCTGTTTTATCAAATGAACCTGTGGTCATAAAGGGATGGACATAGTCAGCAACAATACTCAGGTAGGCTGTGGCGTTGAGCAATGCTCAATTGGTACTCAGGGGCCCAAAGTGTGCCAAGAAAATATCCCCCACACCATTAGATATTTGCGTTAATGAGCAGTTGAACAGGTGTACCTAATAAAGTGTAAGTATTCAGACCCTTTCCTATGACACTCTTAAAATTAGCTAATATGCAAAAATGTCATCAACAAATAAACTCAATAAGTTGAAATGAGTATATCTTAATGCAAGGATAATAGTTCATGTAATTTTGGAATTAACATCTTTGTTTTTATAGGGTCTCTGATTTGCATAGGAATCAACTACACACTGAAGGAGTGAGTCTGAATACTTTCCGAAGGCACTGTATATCCATACACTTGTTGGTTTTAAGATGTATACACATATACATGTACGTTGTCTTTTCAGAAATCAAAAGGAGAGGCTGTTCTAAGCACTGATGCTCACTTTTTCATGAGGATTTTCCCACTATTTCATGAGGAGGGTTCAGCATGATGAGGCAGATTATTCAAACACTTGTGACCTGTGGTGTTTTTTCATTCTCTTGGCTGGGAATAAATTACAGGGAAAAACTCTCTGGTAGAGCATGAGATTGATTCAGATACCACACCTTCTGCTCAGAATACATAATCACAGACGTCCCCTAGGGTGCCACAGCTATATCACACTATTGTTATTTTAAAGAGATCGAGTTCATAGTAAGTACATAGCTCCTTGGAGGCAGTATCATTATTACAGTGACCTACTGATTATATCAGGGACCAGGAGATTCAGTTACTGCAACAATCCATTTGACATATACTGTAGGTTATAGGAAGTGGCTTTATTGATGACATATAACGGAAAACCTGACAATTACACATTTAATTTGAAATACTTGGTGACACTGGACAATAGCAGTTTGCAGACCCGCCCCCACCCTGCTGTTCTTATATACAGTGACAGTCTGCCACTGGCACCTTCCTCCCTTTCAAGGCCCAT
The DNA here is from genome assembly GCF_951799395.1 of Argentina silus. Lineage (NCBI taxonomy): Eukaryota > Metazoa > Chordata > Actinopteri > Argentiniformes > Argentinidae > Argentina > Argentina silus. Next base: position 21,057,004 of record NC_139657.1, on the reverse strand, counting down.
AATTCTAAAAGTAGAAGTAGAAGTTCTACAAATTCTGAAAATTAGCTATTTAATTAAGTCAATTACTTTCACAATTCAGTACTATCTGAAAAGTGGATTATGTGCATTGTCTCTGTTAGGTAAATGATGTAAATAAACATACACAAAGGATCTCTCCTGCTGGTCCACCCTGGAAAATCTGAGGTAGTGCTAGCAGCAGCAACCTGCTCTTCAAACACAAGTCTTTTGTTTTGCTCTCCTCTAGTCCAGTCAGGTTCTTTCACTGTGAGTTACAGCCCCCTGGGAGGGTTTTTGTGTTGTGTTGTGTCCACACGCAGCCAGAGACAGGAACCAGAATGCTCCATTTATTTTCCCATTACCACAAGGCCAACAGCTCTCCTATATCTTTACATGCTGTTCAATCCCAGCTCGCTCACCTCATTCTTTCTACATAAAACCAACGCCGCTGAGATTTCTACAGAGAGTCGGAATCCCGCTATGTTGTTTTATGGCTGTAATAAATATGGCCTTCTCTGTGTAGACTCCAACATTGTCATATGGTGTATTAAACAGGCACAGCAACGCAATGCATGCTTATACAGCCTTATAGAGACTAAATGAAGTATTCACTGTACCATTGGTTTACATTACACCGTGTGTAGTACTGGAGTTGCCAGGTGTGGCATACAATATGGTATACATACTGTATATATAGAACAACCCTATTAAAATGGTTATTGTAAAGTTGTGGTATTCATCAATGTGCAGATGCCCAGTGTGGGATGCTCCGTTTGTGGCATTTCGGGATTCATCACAGTTCCATAATTGGATTGGTTTGCATGGGTGAACTTAATAGCCTTCAGAGCCAAGGAGGATCTCTGATGTAGGCGCAGAGTGTGTATCGGCACATCTGACTTTTAAAGCAACCAGCCTAGCCAACGAGCACGGCGGGCCCTCTGTTAGCCAATCTGTGTAGGATTTAACTAGGGGGTGATTCAAGATTATTCAGCCAGCGCTTTGAACTATCACACCTCTCCTCCGTAGAGAGGCCCGATAAGGAGTGATTCATGAGTGCCTTCTACACTCAGCTCAGGTTAGCAGCAGGACACACACACGCACGCACACATACACAAACATGCAAACAAATTATTTAATTTCTGTATGTACAATCCACAAACACAATTCAATTAAGCACAAATACGTGCACTAAATACGTCACATACAAACATACAGTTGACTTTGATTTCCAGTCAGCTGTGCTTATGTATTATTAATCTACACGCAATGACCTCTGCAATTTGTTTCAATGTCTTCCATTTCTCAAGACATTAGCCTACCATCTATCAAATATAAGGAGTTGTCTCCATCTAGTGGTGCTACAGTGACATTACCACATAGCTGTTCTGTTCATGTAGATCACTTCAGTGAAAGATATTGTGATGTTTACATGATGATCACACTGGTATCCAATTTTCTAATAATACAAATACCAGAAATCAAGTACCATGGACCCAACACTATGAAACAAAGGTCATAACGCTTAAGCTTGGTTTGACTTATCATAAAAAAAATACACAATCATTTTGGCTGACAAGCAGGAACCTTGGTGGCAGACAACTGAAATACAAACAAACCTTGGCAAAGTGGAACAGCTCATAGACACACACACACACACACACACACACACACACACACACACAGACACACACACACACACACACACACACACACACACACACACACACACACACACACGTCACTAGCAGACAGGCAGTCTATCGACACCACCAGACTGATGAGAAGCACATATCTAGTGGAGGTGGTCTGAGGGAGACCAGAGCGCTGTGTCCTGTCACCATGATACCACATCTCATCAATAATAACTCTCTGCTGATCAAACAGGGTAGGTACAGAACTTCTGAAATATATATTTTAAACTCCCATTATGATATACATAACCATACAATGTATGCTGTGCATGTATTAGTCATACATATAAACAATGTAAGGAAATAAGAAGATTGTTTGTGCTCATTATACTGTAACATTAATTATTGTATGTGTGCCTATTTAGTCTATTTTGACATTATTATTATAATATGTATTTAAAAAAAGATATTTAAAAAAATAACCTACATTGAATGTGGGACACATATCAGTGTGTCTGCAATACGTTTGATCAGTTAAGAAATTGAGTGATATAAAGATGTCACTTAAAATGTAATAGATTGATACTGTAACTTCATCGGGAAAACGTTTTATGTACGTGGTTGAAGACTATTCTACTCTGTCACTCTGTCACTGCAACTGGGCAGACAGAGTATATGTCAAAATGTGATCATAGTAAATGTTACCTTCCGCTTGCACAGACAACATAAATAACCTGTCAGTGATTGATTGCAAACAAAGGCAAATATTGGAGGTAATAGATCAACAGTGGAATCCAAGGTTCATTATTCCCATTACATTGCCAGGCTGTCACTTCCTGGAGACACTTGTGATGCCTGGAAACTGGGGACAGAACTATGAGAAGATGGAGAGGCTTTAGAAACAGGGCAGACGATCATTCATTAATACAAAGATTCTCGACTTGACTCCATTCATAATGAGATGTCTAAGACCTGGGCAAGAATAACTTTGTTTTTACTATAATAATTACGAGTAATGGCATATGTTCTGAAAGTCCTTGAGCTAAACTGTGCTTTACTATGTAATATTGTAAAATAGCACCTCTTAGAACTGCTTGAAATTAAATGTGTGCTTTAACTTCTACCCCCCCTCCCCCCCCCCCCCCCCCCACACACACACACACACAGAGTTTTTCTTGGAGTATCTGAACCAGTCCACAGCATTTTGCAGCCAGTTTGAGAACAGCCAGTGGTACTGCTACATCCTGCTGGTGGTGTTTGCCTTCGCCCTCCCTCTGGGAATTCTGGGTAACGTGGTGGCCCTGCTCAACTACACCTGCTTCAGGAAGACCAGCACCACCAGCAACGTCTTCCTGCTCAACCTGGCCCTGTGTGACTCCGCTTGGATCCTCATACTCCCCTTTACCATCTACTTCAGCCTCCAGAGGCCCTACGTCAAAGACATCCAGACCTTCTGCAAGCTCAAGAGGATCTTCTTCAACATCAACATCTACGGCAGTATCATCTTCCTCACCCTCATCAGTTTTGACCGTTACACTGGCACTGTGCATCCCATCAGCTCCTTAAGGTGGTGGGACGTGAGCAAGGCCAAGCTGTGCTCCGCCTGCACCTGGGTCCTGCTCCTACTGGGCTCCATCCCTGACCTCTTCTCGACCTTCACCATGCAGAGACCGGGGAACATGACTGTGTGCATGGACCATATCCAGGGCCCCATAGTCTATCTCAAAACTATCACCATCATCAGGACGCTAGTCAGCTTCGCTTTACCCTTCAGCATCATGCTGTCCTTCTACGTGAGGACTGTGCAGGTGCTATGGGGTCTCCCCAGGAGGAAGTGGAGGGGCGGGGGGCAGTGGCTGGGTAAGCCAACTCTTCTGATCACGGCTGCTCTGCTGGTGTTTGTGATATCCTTCGTGCCCTACCACGTCATGGTCATAACCCTGCTGTTCATGAGGATTCATGATCAGGTCACGCCGGCCAACGTGAGCGTGCTCTACGCCTCCTACGAGTTCTTTGAGGCCATGTGCAGCGTGAGCAGCTGCCTCGACCCAGTGCTCTACATCCTGGCCAGCGAGAGGTTTCAGAGGAGGCTCCTGGCCTTCAGGAAAGGGCAGCGGAGGGGGCTGTGCTGCCGACGGACCAGGAGGGTTGGGGTGGAGGGATGATGGAGGCCGGACTAACTTGTCATTGTCAGTTAGCTAGTTTTATTCGATGAATTGTAAGCATACTTGTAGCCACATCCCTCTGCGAGACATTATCTCTCACACGGATCTGCAAGGTGTTTTTTAAAGTATCAATTTTGCCTTATAGCAATATGCTTATGTAGAAAGAGCAGTGTACAGGTTTATCTGTGACATTTGTTTATCTGATATTGAAGAGGCTGGGGAAACGATCGCCGATGGGAGTAAGAGGAGCATTCTGACTGAGAGTGGGCTGCTGTCGTCACAGAGTGTTAATCCAAATCTCACCGTTCACAATAAGAGCAGACATTGAGCTAAGACAAAAAAAAAACCTTTGATGATGTGAAGTGGCTGTTGATTTGTTCACATCAATCCATCCCTGTAATTTGTATCTCATGCATAAAAACCCTCCTGATTTTCCCCTTCATATCGTACACTCCATGTAAGCACCGTCTCACAATACATAATAACCTAATTAACATGTCTTCAGAATCAGAGTCTCATGTTTAGGGTATTGCACCATCAAGTGGTTATCAGTACACACACACACACACACACACACACACACACACACACACACACACACACACACACACACACACACACACACACACACACACACACACACACAGCTCTCTATGACACACCTCTCTCTGTGCTAGGCTATACACTAGAGAGAGAACCTTGGCTTTGCCTGGACAACAGTGAGCTCAGACTGAAGCCCCCCATCCATCACACCTCCAGCTGTGTTACCCAGTCACGGCATCACCGTCACCACAGGAATAACCATGACAACGGGCACCAGGGTCCACAGAGCTGAGGCCTACAGTAGCTACAAGTCTAGGCAATGAATCAGCCCTGGGATGTGACAACAGCACTCCCTCCACTGGGAGAAGGGAGCACTTACAGAACCAAGGCTGTTTGAACAGAGCTGGCCTGGTCCAAGCCACTCTCACTGCCTTGTTTAATCATTTTCTCTGTTTATTTATGGCACAGATAAGAACTATATACAGGAGACTTCATTAAGTAAACAAGCAATTTCCCCTTGCCATTTCACTTGTTTGCCATCTCTCTCTGGGTTCGGCAAAAACCTGGCCGTTTTTATCTTTCCTACAAAAGCAGTTTTCATAGTGAGGTTATCAGACAAATGTAAGAGTGTTATGTAAATATCAAAAGCACCTGAAAAGGAGACTACGTTGTGGATGGACCTCTTTAGCATTTGTTATAATGCTGTCAGGGAAATGGAAGACACAGCAATAAAATCAGGAACCTTAAAACATAATGGATACATTTACGATTCAGCACTAGATATCGTATTAGACCTCATTTAAGCTAAAACATTGTTGGCGGAGTAAAATGCATTAAACAGCAAAACATCCATTCACTCTAAAACAACATCATTTCAACATAGGAAGAGGGAAGCCGTCTCAGATCGTAGTGGATTTCCGTATCCTTAATGCTCTGCTACACACACATCAATATTGGCATTAAAACACATCAATTTAAACACAGTGGGAAGGTTTACTGGCCCATATCTTAAATGCACCACAGTAAACTACATTAGGCCATAAGGGCATTGTCGGGTCCTGGCATGGCTACACTCATCTATTATTTAAAGTGAAAGGGCAACCTCTAGGGCCAACTAACACAGGGAGGTTACTGCAGCTGTATATTAAACAGTGTGGGGCGGTGTGAGGTCACACACTTTGTATCAGGTCTTTACAACACACACACACACACACACACACACACACACACACACACACACACACACACACACACACACACACACCTCACCCCCAGCTACAGTGCCACACACAGGGCCATCCTTTCCATAACACACCACTGTAACAACATGTGACAGAACCCAGATGGCATCCCCAAGGCTACAGTCAAGGATCAGGAGCAGCGTTCGAAAAAGGGGAGTACACTTTAACAACAGAGGAATGATCACAGGCATGCAGAGCAGGACACTGCTACTAACCTCAGATCTCCTCACTGATCAAAAGAAATTGGATGCCAAATAAGTCTTTCTTCAAGTGGTTTACACTATTTAGGTAGATTGAATGATCTGCATTTGATTCAATAAGTAACTTCTACAGTCAGTGAGATTAATCCTGTTCGGATGACTTTCCATATTAACCTGCAATGGGGCCATTATTCAATACTCACTATGCTAAACATACCTTTTAACATTCACTGAAACCACAAGCCTTGTAAAAGGGAGATGCATATATTATGTTAATCCTGAAGGTGATGCAGCACAAAAGAAAATGAGAAGCAGTTTCCTGTTTCATTATCTAGATAGGGGCAGCCATTTATTACAGAGGGAGGCCCAACAACACACACAGCAGTGAGTGCTTTGCTACTGTAGATCAGTAGGGAAACAATAAAGACACGATGGATATAGCACTGTCGTACAAGTTACTACAAGGGATGCCCTAGGGAGTGGGACTGAAAAAACAAATACAAATACAATTCCATATTTTCACTATATACTGTATATTAACAATATGGGGAAAAAATTATCGTAACAATAGGGGGAAAAAATCAAAATAATAGGCTTTTTCCAGGGTTTATATGAGAAAGATATATGTGAGGGCCCTGGTAAAATGAAGGATACATAAAAGGCAGTAGTGAATTGTTACTGAAAGTCCCAATGTGTAATGCTGCCCTCAACAGAGTTTATTTTTCCAAAAGCACGAACAACTTTAGGCGTACAACCTTGAATGGGCAGGGAAACCAGACAACGCAACGTTATGTCCTTATTATAACAAATGCACAGAAACAGTCAAGCTCCCACTGAATGATCAGAAGACATGTCACTCAATAGGAGAGCACATAGCCTTGAGTGTCTGGATGAAATAGCATAGGTTGTCCATCTGCCTCTGAGGTAGTCTTAACCCAAATAGTCTGTCAGTAGCCATCCATCACCTTGTGTGCAGTGTAGCTGTGCTATCTGAGAAAAACCATTGTGCCCTACCTCCGCTCATATCCATTAGATGATTAGCATGATTGCTAACAACAAAAGAGTGGATTTGGAATGTCAATGCGAGTATTGTGTCACAATTGGCTTACTTCATGTTTGAGTGGGTTTGGGGGTAAATTGCATACTGCATTTAGTACTCTGTGAAAATGTGACATGGTAAGTGGAAGGAGGTGGTGTAATACACCATAAAATGAGTGTTTGTGGTGTTCAGATTTTTCTAGGCCATGAATGATAAATGATGGTGACAATGAATGTGTCAGATAGCAAAACAATGTCTGGTTTCCATTTACTTACAAATTGATACAAGGTTGAACACAAATGCAAATAATATAGCAGCATGAATAACTCAACTATTACGCAAGTACCGTCACTTCATAACCAAAATATCTAAATGTAAGACATTTGATAGAGCCATAACTTGGCTTTTACAAGATGTATGACCCTTATAACCAAAATAAATATGCTCATATTTATTCATTTTGGTAAATGAGACATTTCATACAGTTAAGTGTGCCTACTGCCTCCACATCATTGGGTGAGTAGATTAGGAGCTGCAGCAGAGTGCTCTGTACTTGAGTAATGGAAGCACCCAAGTGTGCAGTAGGATGGGTATAGTGGTTTGTGTCTGCTGTGTTAATGATCCATAATGGATGACATCTCTCCACACATATATAGTCACTGTGGGCATCAGTGGCTCTTAGGTCTGCACATAGGTCTGCACATCTTGCATTTTAGGATGACATAACAGAACTGCAGAAATGTTGTGCTCAACCCCCCTCCATCTCTCAAACTCACTTTCTCCTTTTCTATCTCTCCCTGCCTTTCTCTCTCACTCACTCCATCACTCAAGACTGCGCACACACACACACACACACACACACACACACACACACACACACACACACACACACACACACACACACACAAACACACACTCTCTCTGTGTTCCCTCTTTCCCCTGCAGCCTGGGCTTTAAGGCTAGAGCTCTGACCTGAATACACTGCCCTCAGAGGAGAAAGCCATGCTGAGCACTGATTGAAATCCATGTGACTGTGACACAATATTCCACACAATTATGAAAGTTCAGAGGAGGGGGGGGGTTCAAACTCTCATCTTTAGTTTTAGCCTAAAACTGAATGGCGTATGAATCATCCTCAGTTTAAATAAAAAAAGTTTGTTAATGAATTAGGTTACGACTTGAGCGGACAGAACAGCTCAACAGTAATTTTCCTGCACCAAAGGCTGCAATATATATTTATAGTGAGCATGTCATGCACTCCTCGACTTCTATTTATGCTCTGTGGAGACAGTCGTCTGTGGAAAGATCAATCATGCTGTGACCCCCACTAATTATAGTCATTAACAGCTCATCTCAAGAATTGGGCCCTGCCAATATCATGGTTTAAGTGAGCGGCAAATGGAATGAGTGAGTCACAGGAAGTCATCTGAGCCTCTTTGCAATGTAAACAAAGGAAGTGGCAGGGTTTCAGTCGCAAGTATATGAGAGCAGAGGGAGGGAGGGAGCTGAGGAGAGGGTTGAGGTGGTAAGGGAGGATGGAGGAGGGAGGAGGGAGGAGGGAGGAGGTAAAAGAGGGCAGTTGACAAGAGGGTGAAAGGGAGGGGGGGGGGCAGTGGAGGGACAATTAGGCTGAAATACATAAAGGCAATAGAAATGGGAGAAGCTGAGATGGGATGTATTCTAAGAAAAACAGATTACAACTATGTGTCTGTACATGTGTACAAAGACTGATTGTACTGTCAATCGCCTGTATTTGTTTTCTTTGATTCACTGATCTAAGTAACGAAAACACCTCATGAGAATGTCAGTATGCAATGGTCTGCATTCCTCATTAAGATGCGCATGACTTACCAAAGAGCCGGCGGTGGAATATGAACTTCCCTGCGAACAGGCCAGTGATGATGGCCAGTAGCCACGTCAGCACTTTGAGGACATTCCATCCCCCACCAGGGTACTTGTTCACGATGAAGGAGAAGCAGTTGCCCACCACTATCATGTGAGCCTCAGTCTGACTGTGGGAGACGGGGTCCTCGGCGAAGATTAGGAAGTTGCAGAAGGTAACGAGGTAGGCTACGAACAGACGAGACCATGGATGCTGGAAATAGTATCGAAAACGGGCATCAATTTCCATCCTGAAGGACCCAAGTCCCAAGCTGCAGTCCACCTGTGGGGTAGGGAAGGAAAACACCCCTCTCTGTAAGATTACACTCTAATATAGAGCAGATTACAGTGAAAACATCTGAGTTTATGGAGTTCTGTAAACTTTAAAATGTCCGTACATGTAACCTGTCCTCCTTGTTCCGCTTGAGTCCCGTCCCTTAAAGTACATCTAGCACCATCATGCTGATATTTTGGTTCCACTGCTGGGCAGCGCTTGAGTAATTTCCCAACAGTCGGCCCTCTGTATTTTTAAATCCACGGTCTTATTATTCACCCCCCCCCCCACACACACACACACACCCAACACACACACGTCCCATGACTGCCCTCCATGCCTTTCCTGGCCCTTCCAAATGCTTTTCCCTCCTCCTCCGACCCTGTTTCCTAAAATATCCACAGTGGGAATATGGGATGATGTCAGGTCCCAGATTTAGGCCTGCTTGGAACTTCTATATGTAACGATTGAATTTCACAAGCATCATGTCTGCCTTAGGTGTTAATGTTATGGCTCAGGGTAGGTATACCACTACATTCTGTCAGAGAGCAGCTTGCATGTTTCATGTTAGTCATTATTACAACACAGTGTTATTTAACCCCCCCTCCCCATTATGAAAAACTTAAATAACATGCACCATCTGTAGGCTTATGGTAATAATAGGGACAATTCACTGAACAAATCTAAGCAATCATATCCCTCCCACACAGCATGTTTTCCTCTGGACCACCTTAAGAATTGTATTTGGTCCTGAAGTGACCAATAAGCAATAAGAAAGGCGACTTTAAAAGCACTACAGGAAATACTGTGGTCTAGCGCTATCATTTTTAAGTCTCCAATCTCCCTCTCAGTTCTAGTAATTTCTGGGTCTCAGTGAGCTCAATCATTCGATATGAGTCTATATGAACACATGCATCTCCCCATCGTCACAACAGCGATGCTGTCTCGGCAAATGTTACAGCAAATCTAGCCCATGTCAGATAACACTTGATCCCTATGCTTTGCCAGCACGACTGGAATTATATGATTACACAACTGAAATGTAGGCTACTCCGTGCAATGAAAGCCAGCTACATATGGATTTCATCAGAATGCATCTCCTGTATTTATATATGCATACACACACACTGACATAAGCACGCACGTACTTACCTGCTCCACGCTGCTTTGCGTTTCCCTCTCAATCGGTATTGTTAGGACGAGAAGCCCCAGTGCTCCCGCACGGCTCTCTCTCCTGCCTCATCAAGCCCCGCGAGCCGACAGCGGCGCTCTAATCATCGTAACGACGAGCAGGGGAAACGCGGCTGGCTCGGCTGTGGCGGGATTATCCATGCGACCTGTTGTTGCTAAGACAGAGGCACCCCCAAATCCTCTGCCATTGTGTTGGCTGTCCATGCAGCGTCGGGTCAGGGCAGCGAGGCGCTGCTTTGTCAGCACGGCCGGAGCGGCTCGCTGATCTGTGTCTGGGATGCTGAAGATGCGCGCGGCTGATGGATGCTATCCCCACGGCGGGCGCATACCATCAGTGCAATGCAATGTAACAAACACATTGCGCTTCCCACAGGCGGCAGGGTGATTTTCCTTGTGCGATATATTTATTTATATTCAGAGGGGAAGGAAGGCAGCAGACAGGAAGCATTAGAAAAAAAAAGGAAAAAAAAAGCCTCGTGGTACTGTTACCATTCCAGATGTTGGGCTAAACAGGGTTTATATCGCCACAAGAAGCGGCAATATTTCCTTTTATCACACCAGGCAAAACACATAAATTACATTAGAACAATTAAAAAATGATGTGATACATGTTGGATTATTAGTTTAGAATGTAATTATAGCCAAATAAATAAGATATTATGTAAAATGTAGGCCTCACATCGATATGTTGGAGAAAAAAATAATCTGAATAGGTTTAGCCATTTGCCAAGATTTGCAAGGATGCTCCGTGAGTGATTAATTTACAACAGAGAAAGATTCACACGGTAGCTTGGTTATTATGACTGGGCTCTTCATTAGTCATGAATATGTGACATTATTGTTGTCCTTTTTATAGCCTACTGATCATGATTGCAACTATGACCTCTCAATTTGTAAGCAGCAGCAAAATTAGATCTGAAACAAGGTGGGTAGGTGGGTTACTAAATTGCAGTGCAAACTAAACCGAAATGTTACAAATGTAATAATGAAGATGTTATATTGATAGCCACGAATGGACACGTAATGTTTCACCATGTGACCGTGACGCTGATGACGACATATGAAGTGTGGATCGTGTTACTGTAGTCCGTTTCCTACTTCCTTGCACTGCTTTGCTTGATCAGCTTCATCAGCCCCTCTTACGATCAAACGACATAATGTCACATCAAACGGGCATACAAGGTACCTATGAAATGTATATTTTATATTTTCTCAGTATGTTTGAGCTGTACATAAATCTTGAAAATCGTTTTGTCGGTTTGCAATGAAGCAGACAGCTAGCTTTATTAGCTAGCCAAGCTAACCAGAAGGGTTGGATTAGGCTTTTTTGGTTGTGATTCCAGTATAATACTATGAAACGCTAGCAGGGTAGCTAACTCACTCTGACTGTGATTCTCGATGTGATGCTTACATGTTAGCTATGTGCCCTCGATTAGAAATGTACGCTATACATGTGAATTTGTCCATGTCTCTGCTCAAGCGAAAGAACTATTTCAGTTTCATAGTGCTAGACATGTTGGTTGGGCAACGCCTTCAATTGAAACAGCTGGGCCTGTAGCCACAGTAGGTGTCAAATGTTTTGCAGGACTGCCTACCTACCCTTAAACACAGAAGGACTACACGTTCACTAAAATATGTAAAGTAGCTACACTGTACGTTGTCCTCTTTTAGCTAACAAGAGAAATAACCAAATTATATGACAGGTGTTGTATGAGGTGAATCAGTTTTTTTACTGCTTGCAGTGAGATACTTGCACTCCCGCACGAGAGGTTAAAAGCTGTTTATACCCATATGGTGTGCCCTGAACAACATCCAACTGGTGTGCCACGTTGCTCAATGTTGGATGTTCTATGGAGGAAGAAGAGCTGCCTAAGCTGGGTCACCTGTATTTATGTCTACACTGTAGTCTATGTGGACCAACATTGATGAGGCTTTCAGGCAGCTGTGACAGAGATTGTTTATGCAGGAGGAAGATAATTGCATGGTTTGTAATGTTTAGCATCAGAGGGTCTAACTTTGAAGTTGATACAGCTGGCTGAATTTCTGTGATTGACTGTACTGTACTCTGAAACATCAATTTAAGGCCTATGTTTGTATTGATAATGCAAGAAACAACCCAAGCTAAACCTATATTTTTATTGTATTTTTCTAGCTGGTGAAGATGTGAAGGACATTTTTGCCAGCGCAAGGAGTGGAGACCAATACCGACTCTTAAAGATTGTGATTGAAGATGGTAAATCATCTATAATCTGTCACCAAGATTGTATCAGATTTGAAGTGTTGGTCTGTCATGCATGTGGACCACTTGTCAATGCAAAACATCCCATATGTATTTGACTTATCAAGCAAGGGTACATGTTCATGCACATTTCCTCTTTTTATAAGGCATACTGTATTTAGGAAATGCCAAGAGATTCAATGACCTGTGATTTCACATTTAATGTTTTTTTTTACTGTGGAATCCAATTAGGTTATTAGACTAATTAAGTGTTTTCATTTCAGAGCAGTTAGCCTTGGGCGACACTAGGCAAGCATCAAAGAAATGGGACCAAGAGTATGACTCCTTAGTCCTGCCTATGCTTGAGGATGACCTGCCATCTTACATCCTGTATCGTCTGGACTCCTCCAATAACCAGGGTTATGAATGGATCTTCCTGGCCTGGTCACCTGACAATTCTCCTGTAAGGAACTCACCTTTTGCAAATTACAGTATGTGACACACTTGTGTCAGTTAGGTCTCTCTCTTTCTCTCTCTCTCTCTCTCTTTCGCTCACAATGCAGCCTTCTCATATATTTGTTTTGATTAGCCCTACTTACAGTGCATTCGGAAAGTATTCAGACCCCTTCACTTTTTCCACATTTTATTCTCATCCTCATCAATCTACACACAATACCCCATAATGACAAAATGAAAACAGGGTTTTAGAAATGTTTGCTAATTTATTAAAAAATAAAAAACTGATATCACATTTACATAAGTATTCAGACCCTTTGCTGTGACACTCGAAATTGAGCTCAGGTGCATCCTGTTTCCATTGATCATCCTTGAGATGTTTCTATGTCTTGATTGGAATCCACCTGTGATAAATACAATTTATTGGACATGATTTGGAACGGCACACACCTGTCTATATAAGGTCCCACAGTTGACAGTGCATGTCAGAGCAAAAACCAGGCCATGAGGTTGAAGGAATTGTCCATAGACAATTATAGAGACAGGAGACAGGATTGTGTTGAAGAACAGATCTGGGGAAGGGTACAAAAACATTTCTGCAGTATTGAAGGTCCCCACGAACACAGTAGCCTCCATCATTCTTAAATGGAAGAAGTTTGGAACCACCAAGACTCTTCCTAGAGCTGGCTGCCTGGCCAAACTGAGCAATAGGGGGAGAAGGGCCATCATCAGGGAGGTGACCAAGAACCCAATGGTCACTCTGACAGAGCTCCAGAGTTCCTCTGTGGAAATGGGAGAACCTTCCAGAAGGGCAACCATCTCTGCAGCACTCCACCAATAAGGCTTTTATGGTAGAGAGGCCAGACGGAAGCCACTCATCAGTAAAAAGCATATGATAGCCTGCTTGGAGTTGCCAAAAGGCACCTAAAGGACTCTCAGACCAACAAGATTCTCTGGTCTGATGAAACCAAGATTGAACTTTTTGGTCTGAATGCCAAGCGTCACGTCTGGAGGAAACCAGGCATCGCTCATCACCTGGCCAATACCATCCATACCATCCCTATGGTGAAGCATGGTGGTGGCAGCATCATGCTGTGGGGATGTTTTTCAGCGGCAGAGACTGAGAGACTAGTCAGGATCGAGGGAAAGATGAACAGAGCAAAGTACAGAGAGATCCTTGATGAAGACCTGTTCCAGAGCCCTCAGGACCTCACACTGGGGCAAAGGTTCACCTTCCAACAGGACAACGACCCTAAGCACACAGCCAAGACAATGCAGGAGTGACTTGGGGACAAGTCTCTGAATGTCCTTGAGTGGCCCAGCCAGAGCCCGGACTTGAACCCGATCGAACATCTCTGGAGAGACCTGAAAATAGCTGTGCACCGATGCTCCCCATCCAACCTGACAGAGCTTGAGAGGATCTGCAGAGAAGAATGGGAGAAACTCCCCAAATACAGGTGTGCCAAGCTTGTAGCATCATACCCAAGAAGACTTGAGGCTGTAATCGCTGCCAAATGTGCTTCAACAAAGTATTGAGTAAAGGGTCTGAATTACTTATGTAAATGTTATATCAGTTTTTTATTTTTTAATAAATTAGCAAACATTTCTAAAAAAATAACAGTTTTGTCATTATGGGGTATTGTGTGTAGGTTGATGAGGGAAAAATTAATTTAATCCATTTTTGAATAAGGCTGTAACTTAAGAAAATGTAGAAAGTGAATACTTTCCGAATGCACTGTATGTCAAGGCCTATGCTCATTTCAGATAGTATCATGACTTCCAAATTGATATAATGATGGAGAGTTATAGGAATATATCCTGTATGGACTGGTGCCTGCCCTTCACTTGACTATAGCAAATAACCTGTGGCAGAAGAAAGTATGTTCTAACAGACAAGGCAGGGCTCAACATTCCTACCCACAATGCAAGGCAGCGTGCCACAGGTTTGGGCCTGCCTGCCTAGAGATTTCAAAACACTTGTACATGTACTTGCTCTCTGAAAATCATGAGTCATGTAACATAAGAGCAATACAATCCCTGCATTTCTTGACATTTAGGACATTCATAAAGTAGATAATGTAAAACCCACATTTTAAAAATGATTGATTTATCCACTAACATGTTTCTTAACCAAACAGGTGCGACACAAAATGTTATATGCTGCTACCAGGGCCACATTGAAGAAGGAGTTTGGTGGAGGACTCATCAAGGATGAGATTTATGGCAACACAAAGGTTGGTTTAGATTATCTGTTCAAAGATAGTGTTGAAATGCCATTTTGCTTTTTAGAAACAAATAACTTACTCTTACAACCTTACTGGCTATCTACTTCTCCATTCAAAGAATATTATGAAGGAAACAATTTAGTGTAATATCGGTCTTATTCTAATTATATGAATGATTCCTCCTATTTTCCCAGGATGAAGTGTCTCTAAATGGCTATAAGAAGTACCTGACTGCCCAGGCTGCTCCTCTGCCACTCACTGCTGCTGAGGAGGAATTGAGAAAGATTAAACTAAGTGAGGTATATCCACGAGACCGGCACTCATACTTCCTTTGCAGACTCATTACAATTTCCTCAACTCTCTGAAATGCTCATACATACAAATGGGTGTGTCTCTTGGGGTTGTTTAAAGGAGCAGTCCAATGAAAACTGGGATTAAGATAGACTTTTATTCACATTTGGACCAAGGAAGATGAAATTAGCATCACCAAAGTATGAAAGTTGAAAAGAAGCATATAGTCATGTAATTGAAATTGTGATGTTATCAACTCATCACATCGCATCCAGGGTCAGTTTAATTAGTTACTGGAAGGCATGAATGGAATGGAATGTTGACATGGAATGTTTCCACTCCAGGTATTAGTCAGGCCCATATCAACAATGAGAACTTGCTATCTGTGTATTAAAAAAGAAGCAATGAAAATAGATTTGTGCTTCAGCAGGAGACTGCATCAAAGGTAGGTTTCATGGAAATTGATAGCTAGCAATACTCAATGGTCGATTTGAGGAGAGAAGCACAACATTTTAGCAAAGTGCAGCTGCTGTCTAGCTAGCTACCATTAGCTAGGTATAAAGCTAGCGAGCATTTTGTTCACATCTAGAGGTAATACCTACTTTGTTTTGGGTGGTTAATATGCAGACGTCTAGCAGTAGTTGTTACTGCGGTAGCCTATTATGTGTTCGGTAATGTTACGTTCAAGATGAATATTCAGCGAATACTGAATTATATTACCACACTCAGCCAGTCGGCCTTCTCAGTTTTCTGGTTAAATGTAAGCATAAGATAAAGCAGTTTTGTTATGCATTGTGACGATTTTTACAATAAATAATATCACATAGCAGTTGTTGTTCCCTAGGGATAGCGCAGCTGAAATCAGAGCAATTGAGTTGGATGGAATGCCCCTTTTAAAGTTATTCTGCTGGTTGTAGATGTTGTTTAATGAATTACTGGATTCAGCTCTCTCAGCTTTGAAACCTGTCTAGACACGTCTAGGCAAACGTTATATGAAAGTCAAAACTCATGAACTGTGATTTACTTTGGGTGTAGCTCTAAAAACAGAAGACAACTTATAAAAAGTACTTAAATTCAGAGCAATATGGTAAACTTAACCCATAGCATCTGATTTGCATTAAATTAAATCTAAAAAACACCACAAGGTCAGAAGTACAGTGCCTTTGGAAAGTATTCAGACCCCTTCAGTTTTTCCACATTTTGTGGGTTAAAAGAAATGAGCTAAATGCAAAAATGTCATCAACAAATCACTCAGTAAGTTGAATTGAGTCCATCTTAATGCAAGGGTAATAGTTAATGTAGTTTTGGAATTAATATCTTTGTTTTTATAGGGTCTCTGATTTGCATAGGAATCAATTATGTATATGAGGTATTTACATTTTAATAAATGTACTGAAATTTGTCATTATGGGGTATTGTGTGTAGATTGATGAGGAAAAAAATGAATTGAATCCATTTTAGAATAAGGCCGTAACATAACAAAATGTGGAAAAAGTGAAGGGGTCTGAATACTTTGTACGATAATACTGTACCACTCTACAGCTAGCGTAAAGATGCTGATGCATAAGAATAGCAGGATGTTGGCAGAGATTAATCTATAAGGCCTGTATGGGTTTGTTTTTATGACAGACATTTCATGCACTGTAAGCAAAGGGTGGTGTTGTTTTAAAAACTCTTACTGAATGCTCTGGTCTTGCACTAAAATGTTTTGTTTGTCAGTCAAGCCTACTCTACAGAAGTAGCCGCCTTTTAAACCGAAGTTGATGATGAATGATCATTCAATACCTTGCATTGATTTTGCATGGAGTGCACTTGAACGAGGTCACACCACTGTGCTTATTTCACTGATAAGATTGGGGAATCCTGTCTGTCACATAAACAACTGTCTTAACATACCATAAAAGGAAGTACTTTGAGATGCAGCGCTTCTCCAAAATGCATCCAATCAAAAGCAGGCTAAGGCAAAACAGGAAGTAGGAGTTGCACTTCTCCCAGTTGGCCAGCTGTTGAAGGAGGATAATACAGTGTACAGTATTAAATACAATATTAATCTGTGTGGGAACAAAAGAGGCTTTGAAATATTTAGCATTTATGGGACTGCTGCCTTTTACTAAATAGATGGATAAAACCCACAATCCTTTTGGTACATGAGGTGGGTACATCAGCGGCTCAATCGTGTGTGTATACAGCCTTTCCTTTTGTGGGAACAAGGCCCTAAAATAGGTGCAATCCATCAGAGTAATCCCCCTCCATTTCCAGTCTTTTAGAGGGGATGCCTCATTGGTCCCAATAGAAGCATATCTGTCTTCATCTCCAATGGTTAGTATCAGAGCCGGGTTTAGTCATTTGTAAACCACTTCCTTCCTTGATATGAGTGCGGATATGTAACCGAGTTGAGATGGTAAACTCACTGCTCAAGTTCAAATACCCCCACCTGCACTGTCAAATTGCTAGCTTTTCGATAGTGTAGCTGGTTAACATTGGTTATTTGAGGACATGGTCACGTGTTGGCAAGCCAGAGGTCGCAAGTTAGAGGCTCAGTTAGAGCAAATCGAATTGCGGGTCTCCTGTTTGCAATAACTGTGTTTCACATACCACAATCAGGGCTGTGGCCAGTTCCCTTTCAATTCAGCTCATTCAGAATTATAATGTAAATTCAAGACTTGATACATCTTCATCAAGATAAATGGCACTTTTCAGTAAGTAACATGTCGGTCAATCACCTGAATTGACATGGAGTCCCAACCCTGTTTATCACCAAAATAACCACTTGTGAGCTGCATGTTGACCAGTGTAAAGTGATGTGTGTGTGTGTGTGGGGGGGGGTTCAGGTGCAGACAGACATCGGTGTGGACAGCAAGCAGCAGACACTGCAGGGAGTGGCCTTCCCCATGCACGGCGATGCAGTCGAGGCACTAGAGCGATTCAGGGACAAGAAAGTAAACTATGTACAACTTGTAAGTGTGAATCACTGTCACCCCCCCTTGTTTTCCACCTCCTTTATTTTGCCAGGTGAGGCAATTGTGCACAATTTCTATTCCTCTTTTACCTCCAGGCTTCTCTTTAGACGGCCAGAGGAACTATTGGTCAGGAGTTGTTTAGAGAACAATACAATGTGTTTCTCTTTTGGACCAATGTGTCACTGTTGTCATTTCACCTCATTGAAATTCAGTGGGTGGTGTCACAAGATCAGATTTTGGGACAAAGGAATAACTGTGACATTTAGTGCCGGCTCTGCCTTGTCTCACTAGCCTTTCTGTATGATTGTAACAGGCAGGTCATCAAAAGAATGATTGATTAAATAACACAGCGATAAAATTACATTTAATTAGGGAATACCCCTATTTCAATGTAATGTCATTGTTGTGTGATTTATTGCTTGTCATTATAAACACTGACTGACGCCTCTGGTACAATAGGTTAAACAAATGAATACATTTTTCAACTGTCATGCCTGTTTGTTTCATTCCAACAGTTTCATTTATGTTTGTCAACAGGAAATAGATTTTCAGAAGGAGCTGATTAGGTTGTCTAACACTGACCCAACGGAGCTGAGAGATTTGCCCAAAAGAATCCCCAAAGAGGCTGCACGCTACCACTTTTTCCTCTACAAACATTCTCATGAGGGCGACTATTTGGAATCCACAAGTTAATAACATTTCAATACTTTTTAATTAGCTTTCTATAGTTTTTCAAAAGCAAGAAAATAGCTAAGCTCTATCTTTATAGTCTTTCATATTTCACAGAATGATGTACTGTATTTCTGATCCTATCCTTCATGGTTTCTCTCTCTCTCTCAATCTCTGTTTTGCAGTTTTCATTTATTCCATGCCTGGGTACAAGTGCAGTATCAAAGAGAGGATGCTCTATTCCAGCTGCAAAAATCCCCTGGTGGACATGGTGGAGAATAATCTCCAAATTGAAATTGAGAAAAAGGTAAGGAGCTAAATTACTGTTTGCTGATGTCACAACAGGCCTACACTACCTTGTTTTGTGTTGTAATGTTATAGCAGTGAATTGTGAAAAGAAGGGTTGGCGTGTCACCATTTAGTTTCACACTACTTTATTATGACCTTTACACACCTGATGCCTCTTTGGAAAGGGTCTTTCTCAAGCTTTAGGAATGGTTAATTAGTTTTGGATAGCTGGCAGTCCATGTGTGTGTGTGTGTTTTCAGCTGGAGATTGAAAATGGGGAGGAGTTGATGGGTGACTTCTTGTATGAGGAGGTCCACCCCAAGCAGCACGCACACAAACAGGCCTTCGCCAAACCCAAGGGCCCGATGGGAAAGAGGGGAGGTCGCCGCATCACCAGACCGCCAGGAGACGGCGAGGAGGACGACTAAACAGACCACACACACACACACACACACACACCGCTCTCATGCTCCACAATGGAACATTCCAAGTGATAGACGGAAATGTTATTTGACACATCCCTCATGAAAACAACATACAAAACATGAAATCCACAAAGCCCACGCAGTGACTGAACTATGCACACCCAAGGAGAACTGAGCTGAGACACACACTTGAATTCCAATTTGTAAGATGCCAAATGGAAGGCGTATGAGTATAATATATATGTAACTGCATTCACAAAGTATTTTACGGAGCTATTAAGAGGCTAGAATTAAGTTAAGTTTTTTACACTGTTGTGAAGAAAGAAAAAAAAGAAAACACAAGATGTTAGTGCGACTAATGTGAATTTGTGCCAGTGTGACCAACCCCCTCTATGGGTTCACATGCTTGCATTCTTTCCTTGCATTCCTTAGGTCAATGTCAATTTGTTTTTCCATGTCTCCCTGAGTTGAGACACACGTGAGGAGGTCCAAACAGAAAATATTATAATATTGCTTGTCATTCTTCATTTTAATACAGTATGTTTTTTTATATTGGAAAGTTCCTTCTTTTTTGATATAACTGTGGTTTACATAAAACACATCTGCTGAGAAACTTATTTTTCTATGCAAGTGCTGTACATGTACATACTGTAGGTGTTATGCCCTGTGATTAAACGTCTTGTCTGTACTGAAAGTGTCAATGAGGGTCAGGTGAACTTTGAGAGAACAGCAGCCTCTCCAGCATTTCACATCATTGACACATGCTAATGCTATGTTATCTTGTCCATTGGTGTGGATGCAAGGACCGGGGGGGGGATAGGGATATAATGTCCTATATTTTGTCACAGAAGTTGCTTGTCTACTGATAATTGGAAGGCGAGCCACTAGCTTAACCTCACCTCATCATTGGATAAGGTAATATCCTTTACACTCATATACCATCATGGTAATGATAGGGAAAAACTGTTATGTTTGGTCTTAACTTTGTCATTGTCTTTAAAACCGTTTTCAAAAAGGAAAATAAAATATTTAAATCATGTACAGCCTCTTTTTTCATCTTATATATTATCTAATGATATATTATATAATGAAGTGCTATGCAATTAAAACGAAACAAAAGTTAGAATGATAAAAAATACTCTTTATTATTTCAGCAACCTTTAAGACTGGTGTAAATGTTTTGGCCACCATTCATGACTAAATCAGTCAGCTTTGTTTATAGTAAAATTAGGGGGTTAGGGTTAGGTAAGGGATGCAGTCCATTTGATGGGGATTGAGTGACACCTTCTCTGAGAGAGTCGATATGCTCAAGTTCTTTCTCATGTTGGCTATACCTCACTCTCCTCTCAGCTGTTCCACTGAAACACTTTGGAAGACATCTTCAAGCTCTGTCAGGACCTATTGAAGATAGATCTGAATTAATTCAACTGTCAGGAAGACAAATTTAAAGGGCTGTTGCTCAGATTATTAATTGCTGCTCAATATTGGGTAGTTATTTAACAATGTACAGCATCTCCTGTTTAGCATTTTTAGCAATGGTAGTGGAAACGTTAGGGAATATGACTAAATATTGTCTAGATATACCGACAAAATCCTAGTCACAAATAAAGTTTTAAAACTTCAAATAGTGTGAACTATCCTTTTAATTGCCTTGTTACACCATGCTTCACTCAGGGCACGTCATTGTGACATCACCCACCTCTTTCACCATGGGCCGTCTGTTCTTCCTGTCATTGAGACAGTTGTTGGCTAGGGTGTAGGTCCGCTCCACAGCCATCAGGTCCCAGTCTCTCATCCTCTTATCCACAAAGTCCTCCAATGACAGCTCCTCTTCATCGATCTCTTCCTTCATCTCCATCTGAGACAGGCAAGCCCCAAATCATCAAGACAATAAACAACGCCAAAATAAATGCCTGCAGTGGTGACTATTTCACACTGACAAGCATAAGACATACAGCAATTCCATACTGTGTATAATAATGCACAAGTAATTAGGGTTTTGATCTCATATTAAACACAGTGATTACATATTTTTTTACTACAGTGCCCCTCCTTTTACTACAGTATGCTACAATGATGGATAAATACATTGAGAAAGCTTCCATTGTGCTACTTACCAGGTACTTAGGCTCACGGTTTTCATCGACTGGCCGGAGTCCAGACAATATTTCTAACAACACCTGGAGATGACAGAGAGACCTGAGGTTAACCACCTGACCATGGCCAACAACAGGCCTCTACTGTATATTAGCCCCCTGACTCTGATCTAAACAGCATAAAGAGATCTGTTTGATGATTGTTTCAATAAATGCCTAAAATGCTTTGTACAGCTGTCTTGTCTTATCATAACCCAAAATACGACGTTGTGTCACCTCATATTAATCTGATCTACTATACAATTATTATCTCCCATAAATGTACACCGACATAACTTTGGGAAAGTTCAATTGTGATTTAGCCATTATTTTGTGAGAGGATTTAATGAGAGGACCAAAATGTCACTGGTTCGTCAAAATCTTGCTAGCCAGACTAGCGTGCTAACTACATTTCCATCCCGGCTTACAAATTTCACATACATGCATATGTTTTATATACAATAGGTGATACATACATTTCTCTACTGTATGTCTACAAATTTCTCAATGCATATCCAGTATTTCAGACTGTATGTCAAACATGACTAGAATCTACCATGAATTTTGTATGCCATATGGATTATTTGTAAGTTCCATATACAACATATACATTTCCTTTAGACTTTTTATGCATCTTTCCCAATAGTTGGTGTCGCAAAGACTAATCAAATCAATGCGGGGTGTGGATTTCACACTGCACTGTAGGATATCTGGTTATTGTTTCTGTTTGTGATGAAGGACTACGCACCACTCCAAAGCTGAAGATGTCTGATTTGGAGGTGATCTCGCCCCTGAGTGCCTCTGGTGCCATGTAAGCCGTGGTACCCACAATCCTCTCTGTCATCACCGTCGATGATGATTGCGTTGCCGAGGCCCGTGTAAGCCCAAAGTCAGAGATCTTAGGCACAAGTTTTTCATCCAATAATATATTTCCGCTGGCAAATAGAAACGATCAGGATTCATTAGTAACTATTGACACTGATTTGGCAAACATGTCAGTCTAAGACTCACATGCCTAAAACATCTATCATCATGAAATACATTTTATAAGAATAATGCCATAGAGACCTTTTGACATCTCTGTGGACATGGTGATTGTTGTGCAGGTATTCCAAGCCTCTTGCTGTTCCCACGCTGATCAAACATCTCTGGTGCCAGGTAAGTGGAGGGGTGCCCTCCTACAAAGAAGTAGACATCCTATTTAATCTATTTAATCTTACTGTATATAGACATGTATAAATACTTGCGAAAGAGATATATCTAACGGTTATGTTTTGGAGAGCGGTACAATGTCGACGCTTACCAAGCATGCCAGTCGGTCTAGCAGCGAACCCTGGGACATGTAAGCATACACCAAACAAGGGTGATGACCATCACAGGAGAAACCAACCATGTCAACTAGGTTCTCATGTTTCAACCTGTGGAACAACAGTGGTCTTATCAAATAGTGACCTCCTCCATGAAATAACAATGACATTTCAGGGGAAATTACACATTGAAATATCCATTCTAGAACCAGTCCTCAGAGAGATACTTGGTAGGGGCATTCTGTCTCCTAGTCACTCTTCAAGGGACATTTCCCATTAAATGGATTTATTAGTCAGATTGAGACACTGCACACCCGCTACTGCTCCCACTAATGAAATAGAAGTGTAACGGTAATGAAGTGGCGGTAGGTCAGCTGACAGAGACTCACAGAGCAGAGCCAAGAAAATAAAGGAGGAGCAGAAGATAGAAACTTACGTCATAAGAGTTTGAACCTCTTGATTGAATTGGACCTTCAGCTCCTCAAGAGAGATGTCTTCCATCTGAAAGGAGGTTCAACTTTAGAATGTATGTCAATGTTTTGTTTTGTTCAACGTGATTAATTTATGCAGTAAATAGACAATGTTATGCAATGTTATGGACAGAGAGGATATTTCACTTACTGGATTGAGTTTTTTCACTGCCACAGGTTTCCCATTAATGAAGCCTTTGTATACTGTTCCAAATCCCCCCTCACCAAGCCTGCTCCCGCCCTCCGATACTGGCCGGTCATCAAAATGACCAGATATCTTCCTCAGCTCGTGGAATGAAAACCTGAGAAACCCTGAGAATGGACAAGTATCTATTCATAGTGGACATGACAGCCATGGAACCGTCGTTTATTCTCGGAGAATGCACAAATGCTGCCATCTATTGTCTGTTGAGGTCAACTTCTGAATAGGATCTAAATGATCAATTTGTCCTCCTTAAGTTACACTGTCAAAACACTATCTATTATGTAGTTTTATATTGTCATATCTATCTTATTAAACCACATGTAAAATAATGTAATCCACATTTTTAACTGGACTTCCAGTAGTGATAACACAGATATATTTAGGTTATAACATTATTAGTCCACCTGTGTCATTTGTGTCTGTGTACTCCAGTGTGACTGGGGGGCTGTCTGGAGGTGACTGTGCCTCAGCTGGCTGGGTCTCTGCTGGATGGAGGTCTCTTACTGTATCTGGTTCAAATTACACAGTAAAGATAAATCACAAGGCACAAAGTGAAAATAAATACAGTGCCCTCCATAAGTAATGGCACAGTGAAGCATTTTTTCTTATTTTTGCTCTACACTCCAAAAGTTTGTTTGAAATCAAACAATGACTATGAGATTAAAGTAGAGATTGGTTTCACCAATCACAACACTTTTTATGCATAGTCCCCCTGTTTCAGGGTACTCATGTTTAGTATTTGGTCGACAATGCTTTGCATGAAATGTTAATTGCACGTTAAACTGGATTTAAATCTGAATGTTGACTTGGCCAGTAAAGAACTTTACACTTTTTGGCCCTGAAAAACTCCCTAATTGCTACACTATGGCAGTATGTTTTGGGTCATTGTCTTACTGTATGATGAAGCACCATCCAATGAATTTGGATGCATTTGCTTCTACTCAAGCAGACAAGACATTTCTGTACACTTCAGAATACATTCTGCTGCTGCCGTCAGCAGTTGCATTATCAATTAAGACAAGTTAGCCAGTTCTACTGGCAGCTATACATGCCCTAACATTAACACCTCCTCCACCGTGTTTCACAGATGAGGTGGTATGCTGTAAATCTTTGGCAGATCTTTTTTTCTCTAAACTTTCCACTTGCAATCAGTCAATTATCTGTCTACTTATCTGTCCAATTAAGCAAGGCACATTTTCAAATCTGATGATCTTCAATTTTATTGTAACGTTGTATTGAAGTTTGTGTTATAATGACAGCTATTATGGCATAATATAATATAAAAATATAATATAGGGATAATATGCTAGGCTGAAAATTTGACAGCACACTCCTAGTTGTAACAAGCCTATTATGATGTAATCAATAAAAAAAACATCATAGCTGTGTCATTATAAAAAAACAGTACATTTCAAGACTTCAGAGCACTAAAGGACCATTGCCTCTTGCTTTTCCAAGTATAGTAAGTTTTGAGTTTATCAGAGGACTCACATAACCTGATCAGATGGGTCAAACCCAAAGTGACCCAAATGTCCCACAAGGGCAATTTGATCTGAAAGAAGACAATGAGAAGAAGGGAAAGAAGTAAATGAATGCAGCTTTAGCATTTTTTCAACTGGCTGCCCTCCTCACTTGCTGTGGAGGATCTGTTGGAAAGAGAAAGGAAAGACTACCCTACGGCTCCACTGGGAGGCCTAACACAAATGATAACCACAGCAGATAACTACCTCCATATCCAACCGAAGACCTGCCTCTGGGCGAAAGACAAAAGGTCACTCACGAGACCCAAGAGACCCTGACAATGAGCAAATGACAACTGGTAAAGAAAAAGAGGCAAGGACAATGGTCAAGCCATACCTGAAAGGTCTAATGGCAACCAACCTTCTTCAGCTCAACAGACTCGGAAAAAAGGCTGGGAGCACAACACAAGACCCTGCCCATGAACTGACTGATGACAAAGACACAATGGATACAGACAAAGCAACTGACAAATGTGGTTCTCCTAGGAGGGTAAACACTCCAATCATGGAGGTAAGGTTACTCCTGCATCCACCTATGACTCAAAGCTCTCGTAGCTCACGTTCCCGGACCTCCCTGAGAAGCATTAAAGACCATCAGGATGCTACAGTGGACTGGCAGCTGCCAGGTGTCTGTTCCTCATCTCTGTCAGAGGAGAAGAAAGGAAGGAGACCAGTGAGCAGCAGATCAGCAAGCAGCTCTGACTGTGAACAGGAGACCAATGAGGAAAAGAGCACACCAGATGGTAAGAGAAGCTCATTGCCCAGGTCTTGGACTCCACTAAGGAGGCCATGGTGAAGCCAGTAGATGATAACCTTCTTTATGATTGAGAATGTTTTTATCTCTCATAACTCAAATATGTCGTAACCCATAAATAAATGAATGCATTCATCTTTAAAGTATTTTTGTGTTCATTTGATATATTTACCAGAATATTTGTTTTAATTCTGAGGTTCTGAACTTTCCAATCAAATAATAAAAATAAAAAAAACGGTAAACCAAGAGAAAGGTCTCATAAATCATTCACTTTATAAACATACCACATATCCACTGTAGCCTACCTGAGAGCAGGACACTAGCTGGGGCCAGTAACCTGTGGCTCAATAAAATGTCCACAAGCTCTCCAACGGTGCAGTTACATGTTCCCCAGTCATTCAGTAACGCTATTGTAGGACTTTTCCCCTGTGTAACAAGTGCTTCAAATCTCCTGTGAAAAACGAACATCCAATTAGAGAGACAAATTAAACGAAACCAAACTAATATGTATTGGTAAACAGCTATTGAATTACATTGAATTACTGTAATTTACATTACAGTAGAACTATATGTGATTTAGTAACGAGTAAGCTGGTTTAGTAAGCTGGTTTGATAGTGAAACATGATAACTGCCATGACGATACAGGTGTGAAATTAAATCAGTTGCAACATTACCTTACGTGATGCTGAGTGTACCTGGGCTCGCCTGTGGGTTTGTGGATAGAGACAAGAACCTCTTTCCATCTGTCTTGAGGGTCCAAAAAGTCGGACAGTTTGCGGCGTATGCCGTAGTTCAGGTTCCGAATAAATGTAGCAGATGTTATTGTGTTATTCATCCTATAAAATATGACATTCTGTCAGTGTTGCCCTTTTGAGTAGTAATACACCATATTTACTACAACTCGTTCATTGAGCTTACCTGGAGAACACGGTATAAAGATTTTTAGAACAGTGGTCTAAACGAAACTAACTGCACCGCGGTGCCGTAGTAAAGAAAATGTTTTTCCGACATTAAGCAACTTCCCTAAATGTAATATGTACCTTTAAACAATTTTATCGGCTACGTTTTATTGCTTGCTGTTAGCTTCTCCTTTAACTGCTCTACAACGCGGAAATGATAATGCTTTTCACTTTCAGACTGAAGTCAAAGAGGAAAGCCTTTACACAGATTGCATTCAATGTTACGTAGGTACTGTAGTGAGAAACTTTGAAAATAAATAATGAAATAATTTACTGATCAAACAATCTGGAATGCAACACGCATTAAGCACAGGCCTATGTGTAGGATAGCCTAGAATAGAATAATTTCATAAAATAGTATTATCATTCATTAATTCTTTCCACCATACGAGATATTTTTTGAGAGAAATAGAGAATAGAGTGAGAGTGAGAGTGAGAGAGAGAGAGAGAGAGAGTGTGTGTGTGTGTATGTGTGTGTGTGTGTGTGTGTGTGTGTGTGTGTGTGTGTGTGTGTGTGTGTGTGTGTGTGTGTGTGTGTGTGTGTGTGTGTGCACTCGAGGAAGAGTTTCAGTTTCTGTGGATTGTTATTATTTTCAGTAGTGTCCTCTAGTGGACAATCAGGGGACAATCAGTTTGTTTATTCTGTTTTCTTTGATCTTACTATTTCCATTTGTACATCTGTAATTACTCTTGGAACCATGGAAATTGATGTTGCAGTACTTGTAAAAGCAGTATTAGGTCCAGACATCTGGCGCATACATAAACAGTTATGAAATAACCAAGGCAGAATTTAACATATGCTTTGGCAGCCAGGAATTTATTACGCTTTGGAGGTCAAAGAGACTAATTCTCTCTCTCTCTCTCTCTCTCTCTCTCTCTCTCTCTCTCTCTCTCTCTCTCTCTCTCTCTCTCCTCTCTCTATTAGCAGTACCTGATCTGTTATGGCCTGCTAGTTGCTATTTGCACTGGGTGTGTTGGATGAAGACCTGTGATCAGTTCCACATGCTGGGTTCTGGTGGTTGGGGCAGACTGAGTGGCTGGCTGGCTGGCTGGGTGGGTGGATTAGAGAGTGGGGGAGGGAAGGAGGTATATAGAAGAGATGAGATGCAGTGTTATACTTGTGGGCCCCACTGTGTACAGTGTTGGATATGTGGAAGTGGGTAAGAAGGTTAGTACCATCAGAAGGGCCAAGGCCACCATAATAATTACATTGAAACCACAGATGACTGCCCATGATGGCCACCCTCAAAGAGATCCATTTTCACCCATCCTGACAGGACATTGGAGAAATGTCAGACTCAGCCCTGTTTACCAAGTCACAAAGTGACACCAGTAGTAAACGCTCATGTGTTTTTCTGCATTCTCTCAGGGGCGGCGTGCATCTGTTATTCCAGAGAGACAACATTATTCCTGAATGGACTAATTGACTAATCCTCTTTTGACAATAACACCCATGTGGATTGAGTTAGAAGTGGAGACTCCACATGTGTAAACAAATGTTATTTATTTTGTATGAAACAACATAATTAGAACCATTACCAGAATGGAATCAGACAAAAAATTTCGTCTCTTTCAGTGTCTATGTTACAGGCCTTAAAGTTAGAGGCCTTCACAACTACATCACATTTATGTTCTTATTGTTCTGGGTTTGTTTGCCCCAGTAAAATGCTCATTTTCCACTCTCTCAACATGTGTCCCAGTTGAGTCTGTGTATGTATGTATGTATGTATGTGTGTGTGTGTGTGTGTGTGTGTGTGTGTGTGTGTGTGTGTGTGTGTGTGTGTGTGTGTGTGTGTACAAGAAGGCCTGAGGTTAGGTGCAATGTTTGTAATGTAAAGATATTGTGCCTGCGAACCTTCAAAGGAGTTCCATCTTTGACATGGGCGTGCAACTGACAAGCAGCCCTCAGATTAGAGCTGTGTGTCAGACGGGCCTCACACCTGCACACAGGGGCCTTTTGAAGTTCCTAATTGTCTCCTGCGTTCTTCTTCAAACCTCACAGGGAGGATCCCTGCACCGCACACATGGTTCACACGCAGACACGGAGCAAGGCTGTCTCTGGTTTCTCCTTTGTGTTGAGTCTTGGATAGCAGAGTGGGAAGAGAGAGAGAAAGAGAGAGAGAGAGAGAGAGAGAGAGAGAGAGAGAGAGAGAGAGAGAGAGAGAGAGAGAGAGAGAGAGAGAGACGAGAGAGAGAGAGAGAGAGACAGAGAGAGAGAGAGAGAGAGAGAGAGAGGGGAGACTCAGTCTTTAAAGAGCTGTGTTTCTCAAGCACAGTGACCAAGAGCCAGAGCCAGACGAGAGGAGGCAGGGTCTGACAGGTCTGGGTCTAGGGGAGAGAGGCGAGCAGAGCGGAGGGAGACAGGACAGGGGGAACCCCCTGCTGGTCAGGAACAAGGGCAGGGGAGAGAAGTGCCAGAGTAGGTTAAATCACCAGGGAGAAGCCCAGTGGGTGTAGGAAGTGGTCATGTGATGGCAGGACTGCTGTGAACAGCAACAAGAGGTGTTGGGCGGGCATTGTGGGAGTTACACGGGTTGCTATGGTTACCATTACAGAACACATGTTATCATATATGCAGATGTGATAGCTGTCTTTTCCGTACGTAGTACTCCACACCTGTTAAGAAGAGCATGCAGAGCACAAACAATAAGATAACAATTAGTTATATAGTCTTCTGTACTTTATGAAAATGCTGGTTTGTTTTGCTATGAGTCTACTACTGCTGGTGTTGGTGGCAGAATTTAACCCTCTCTTTCAGCCTGACACAGGACTGTATATCTATGTTTAATCTCATACTCTAACTCGAAAGAGAAGCGGCATACAGTACATCAGCAGTCTTGTCAGACTATGCAACCATTCAATAGGCTGATCAGAGGTCCCCTATGTTAGAATTCAAATGAGCGAAGTGAATGGGATGACTCACTTGGACACAGAGAGGAGCAACAGGAGATAGGGCACACCAATAGGACCAAAGAAGAGTCTCAGTGTATGCCTGTATACCCACTAGCTGTCTATATGAAGGCCTTGGCAGCACTGCACTGACACTACATTGAGTGTTCTCACAAGGGGGCCTTTTGCTTCTCTCTCTCTCTCTCTCTCTCTCTCTCTCTCTCTCTCTCTCTCTCTCTCTCTCTCTCAAAGCAAAGGCACATGGAAGCATATGAGAAACTGTTTATATTGCCATATTGTAAATCATGTTGTTTTTCAATCATTTGAAAACAGTTTTAGTGGTATACTTTCAAAAGTTTATTGTCATTGTTAAGAGTTCTTGACGCCCTAATAACACATGTATTGTTCATATTAGCAGAGGTTTTAATGGTTAGTTGTAGTTGTCAGGGGAACACATAGAGGGCAGCAGTGGCCTGCATGAATTTTACTATAATAACACAGACTGACCAAAAAGGCAAAGGCTTTAAAATCACCCCAGCACTCTTCAACACCATACAGAGGAATACAGATAGCATCACATTAGCTGAACCAAATTAGCTGAAAAACAATTAAAGAATAACCCTTAAGCTTCCTGAAACCCCTGAAACCCACCACTTGCTTAGTGTCTGTGTGCTAGCAGATGAAGTGAGCTGATGTGACTGAAATCCAGAGGACCAGCAAGCTTGCGTGTGTGTGTGTGTGTGTGTGTGTGTGGAGGACACATCCCAGGAGTGATCTCGCTGGAGCTTGAGTGGCAGCTCCTTTATGCGTTGCACTCGAGTGGTCACCAACACTGCCTGATTGCGGGAGGTTGGCCTCTCATATTTCCTCAGAAACCTCTGGCCGAGATCCCAAATTATCTGTCCATTGAAGCAAATCACCATGAAAAAAAGAACACACTCCCTCCCTTTCACCCCCACTGCTCTGAAGGCACTAGCTAAAGTCGTACAGTTGGCATGGCAAATCCGGCATGTAATATCATGTGGGGTTCAACATTCAATGTCAACCAGTCAAAAACCCAGAGAGAGACAGACCACAAAGAGCAAAGGACAATAGTTTCAGTTATACCCTAATATATATGCTTACTGTATAATGACAGTTACCGTTGCCATTATCTGGCCACAATACACTTCCTAATGGTCAACTCCCGAGAAGTGCATTGTAGTTAAGTTTAACTGGGCATTGTGAGGTGCAGATTTCTTTGGGGTCCTTTTGTGTGGGGGCTCTTGGGTAAGGACCTGTCAGGATATAAAGTGCACAATAATCCATGGGAATCTAGGGGGGTACGGGTCAATAGTGACCTAGATCATTCAAAAGGCCTTCTGATCTTCTTAGCAAATCATTGATGGTACGTAACCCCTTCCAGTGAAGCCTTTCTCCACAGAGGCCGGAGGAGAAAGGAGCCAGCGTGGCCCTTTGACATCCCAGCAGGGACCCTGTAATCCAACGCTCGTCAATACTAATCCTGATCTCCACCGCCACAAAGAGACCCGGAACCCAAATTCTAACACAACATACCCCCAACCATCAACAAGGTAGCAAGAGAGTAAACACACACACACACACACACACACACACACACACACACACACACACACACACACACACACACACACACACACATATTGTGAACCCAAGTGGTAAATTGCAGGCTTGTTTGTTAAGAGGAGAGAAGACACACACCAACAATTGTTGATTTACCCTGAAGTCTAGAGCTCCTTGTGGTTGGCACCCGTGGCCTGGGAGAGGTCAGAGGTCAAGTCTGTGATGACTTGTTTTTTCCTCTCTGTGATGCACAATATGCTGAGGGAGTAAAAATGGGATTCAGGATGCAGGGGTGTAAAAAAAAAAACATACAACCAAAGATTTTTCCTACTCTAAAGACAAAGTGCCTATTCAAAGTTTGGGGGCTGATTCAAGCCTTGATAATGAT
Organism: Argentina silus; assembly: GCF_951799395.1. Classification (NCBI taxonomy): domain Eukaryota; kingdom Metazoa; phylum Chordata; class Actinopteri; order Argentiniformes; family Argentinidae; genus Argentina; species Argentina silus. The sequence continues at coordinate 21,025,098 of NC_139657.1, read as the reverse complement.
GTCTGGCAGCCTTGTATGGAAATGAAACAAGCACGACTTCAAAGAGAGGTTTGAGTCGGGTCATGTCTAATTCACCTTGAAGAAGTCCTCTTTTCCAGGTGGGCTGGGAAACTACCATCCAATCCAACACATCATCATATCCTTGAGTACATTATTGCATAAAGAACTTGTTTCCTAATGGTTAGGTAAATAGGGAATTGCATTTCATATTTTTAAACCTCCTCTTTTGTTGGCATTTCCCTTTCAGCTATTCTAATGCTCTGTTTCTTTTTCATTGTCAGCTCAACATGGAGATGGGCACTTCTCTTTACTTGAATAAATATCCCAAGGAGAATTGGACTAGTTACACTTCATTTATCCCTATGGACTTCAAAGCAGGTTCAAGCCCCCAGTCTTAAGAATATGATGGGCTCACATATGACAAAAGAACTGTTTCAGTCCTCAAACTATAAAACCATAGATTCCCCACTTTCCCTTGAAAAACCTGTAAGAACAAGCAAATGAATTTAATGGTCTACACAAGCTTGGGAACATTAAAGCATAGAATGAATGGATTGTCCTGTACTGTATTCTGTCATTGCCAAACATTACATTCATTATTTTCTGAACATAGCACAAAACATTATATAACATATGTATTGTATGTGTTGTACAGTAACATCACAGACTAACATTTATGTTTCCTGTGTCTGCATGCTGAGGTGTGTATCTGTCAGATATACTAATCTGTGTGTAGGAGGGAAATGATTCAGACAGGAACACATCTGTACTGCTGCACAATACGATATAGTACGCTACACATCATATGAGCAGATCTTTTCTGTCAAACACTCTTGTCTTATGTATTGTTCAAGTTCAAAAGAGCCTTAGCACAGATGTAGAGAGGTGAACTGAGCTAATGTAAAACTTGTGTAGAGCACAATAAATCGCACCATTTGGCTTTTCTTAGTATCAATAGGCTGTTATAGGATTAAATAGCCATGCAGGCCTTTAAACTTGAAACTCTATCCTCACTGTGTGGCATGAACCCCTGACTTTCTATTCACCATAGAGCAGATTATGACGCTTAGCGCTTGTCCGAGTGTTTATGGCGCGATACATCCTCTCTGATCCCAAACACCAAAGCTTTCTCTTGCTTATCGTTAACACTTATCATTAAGGCCATGCAAGCTTGTAAGCACCCCCAAATGCTGAGTCATCCTAATCCCAAGATTTATCCTTCTCAAAAGAAAACACTGTCTTAATGCCCATGTGTGGCCATCTGTAAATATTTGTATGGACTGGAATAATGGTGGTCCTCTAATGATATATGGTGGATTGAACACATCTCCATCCATGGCTGTGTCTACGGATTGATCAACACAACAATGGCAAAATGGTTATGGTCCATGTGTGAGTGGTATGTCCTTATGTCCTATTAGTCCCACTCTTTGTCCATATGGGGATTCTGCAGTTTATCCTTTGAATCAAATGGTTGTCGACCAATAAACATAGGCCTTTGCGTTGCGTCTAAGTGTGCTGTGAGTCTTTGGAGTTTGACATGGGGATTCTAAACAGACTGACATTCTAACACAACCCTCAAAACCTGCTAATCTACTCATGGTTTTTCCTGTACGTTACACTCATGCAGTGCCTCCAAAAGGGCAATGTCTTTTAATAGGCCTCCAGTCAATCAGATGTTCACCTTTGCACCTTTGGAAAAACTTGGCACATAAAGGAAGGTTTGTGGATGTGCAAAACATGGGCCCCATTTTCCACAGCATAGCTGTCATTTAAAGCCAGGGGTGTTCTAAGGAAACCACTCTGGGTGTTGGACTGTAAACATGCTTCATTGCTCTGCCTCGGTTTCTTTGTGTAAGCTGTTATAGAATGTTATATTGTTGCTTTGTCCAATGTACCTGGCAAATTGATCCATACCGTATTGAAAGTTATGTATTTTATCTGTAGTTTATGACAGCCACGCTATGTATATTGTCAACGTATATAATGTTTGACCCAGAAAATGTATTTCTCTAGATAGTCCTCAAAACTTGAATTTGCAAGCAAGATGTTTAAAATAACCAAGCATGCTGCTAGCTAGATTATTACCGTGAATGCTTTTAAACTTCACTCACCATCTTTGGAATGGAGGGATGATTGCTACACAGTATAATTGAAGAGTAGATCAAAAACAAAGTCAGCAGTGGTCCCAGAAGTGTCAGCCCAGTACACAGACAACACTGAGTGTAGCAAATATGAGTGCAGCCATGCTGGGCAACTTGTCTGAGTTTGGAAGATTATAGGTCTAAGATTATCATTACTCCAGTCGTTGCATGAGCAGCAAAATCCTCCTCTATGTTAACGAATATGGGGATGTGTTTGAGTGAAACTTCTGGGAAGACTTGACAATAGGTCAATCCTATTGAGTTCAGAAAATGTTGCTCCAAAGGATTTACTGATAGTTAGATAGTACTATCATTTTTCAAAAACACACACACAAAAACACTATCATTTTTTTAAATTATTTTTTTTAGCTCTTATCATACTGAATGCCCCTTAGCAGTAAATGCGATTGACATGTATTTGTTTCATGTCAGTAAAAATAGATATTGTCACCCATTATTGTGTTTATATATATTATATATATATAATCACCCACATCACAATAATGGGTGACAATATCTATTTTTACTGACATGAAACAAATACATGTCATATATATATATGGCCAACGAAGTTACTTTTAATTATGATTGAAAGGTAAGATTATCATTGTGTTATAAATAGTTACCTAGCAAGCCAGAAAGCGAACTACATATTGAAGCTGAGTGTTTGAGCGCAGAGCTGACTATTGCTCATCTATAACTTGCTGTCTGATGGAGTCTGATTCTTTATTTAAGTAAATTCGGAGGTGCACCGTGTCTTTTGCTGACACCGTCCGTTCATGAAACAGTGTATATGAAATTAGCTAGCTATCTGGTCTGCTTAGTGCGGTAGTTTGAGTGTGCCTACAAGTGTGTGATTACCTGTCATGATATTTGTACGTGGACTGAAATACCTTGATTTTTTTTTTTGGTATGAAATAAACCGTTTCTAAATGGATCGCAATTGGCTTGTGTGTTGCGGTTTAGTTGTGTCTAAAATGTTTATGATTATTAGCTACCATGGTCAGTTTGACATAGCTTTCATATGCACGTTTGGACAGACGAGACGGAGGAGGTGAACCTTTCCCTGCAAGAAATGCACGGCGCCTTAGTATCTATCTCTCTTCCGTACTACGTGAATCGATTTTAAACTGTTCAGACTCAGACTCAGATTAAATAATGGCAAAACATATTGAAATACTGAAGACACAAGTTAATCAATACTGTTTTGGGGTGTCTAATTTAACAATTGCTCTTTAAGAATAAGTGGTTCCAGATTATTTCCTAAATGTCAATGGCCGAATTCACTAGCTAGTTGTACACCTCCAAACTAAATTCAGGTGAACTGCAGTTATGGTCAGCCATTTTCCTTGTGTGAACTACACTGCTAAGTAAGTAATATGGCCAGCACTCTCAAACAGAAAAATAAATGATGGTTTAATGCATAATCAGCATAGTCAATGCGGACGCCTTTCAGTGTAAAGCCTTCTTCAGCACAGAGTATAATATGTGCTGAAAATGTGCTGAAGAAGACTTGATGCTGAAACGTGTCCACAGTGACTACGCTGATTATGCATTTATCCATCATTTATATTTATATTTGAGTGCTGGACGTATTTTTTTAACTTATTGGATCAACTCAGGGCTACAGCACCCAAAGACACTTAAATCAAAGTATTTGATTATTGATTGATATTTTGAGTTGAGCATGTATTCTCCTCTTTTTTTTTTTTTTTTTTTTTTTTTTTTTTACTACACTGCTGACGGATCACCTTGAGTGCCCTGTTCTGTCTGTGGCCACACCCTGTCTGACATTGCCCTGTGAGAGTGTACAGATCCTATCAGGGATGTAGTCGCCTTGATGCTGGACAAGGGTTTATTTGCTGTCTGTAGTGGATGTCTCTCCTGGCCCTTACAGACAGTCAGACAAGGGAGGGCTCCAGATCTGGGCCCAAGATAAAGGAGAATGTAACAACCAGACCTCCTGGACCACCAGCAGAATAAGAGAAAACATCTGAGGTTGTGGTGTATGGTCTATGTGTCATCCATCTACAGCATCTGTATGGTCTATGTATCTACATTTACATTATATTTACATTTATGGCATTTAGCAGACGCCTTTATCCTAAGCGACTTACAACAAACAATCATCTACCTACATCAATAGTCATCCTCCTCAGAAACTCAAACACTACAAGTGAAGCCATATCTTATGGTAATTCTTCTTCAATAGAAAAATATATGACATACATTGACAGCCCTATAGGCAGACTGTGTCATAACCTCACATTCCCTCTCTAGAGACATGCTTAACACATGTCCTCAGGGTTCAACCAGACTAACTGAGGCGTTGTGGAGATGTACCATCTACCAGTTGTGCGTTAACCAGTGTAGACACTTACTGGGCCATCTATGGGTCATATATCTTGAGTTTGCTGGAGGGGGGTCACCATGTTTGCTCAAGTGTGTGTTTTTGAAGGTGAATCTGCTGCGGTGCAGTGGGGGGAGACTTAAGGGTCATTCTGTATGTGAAGGGTAATGTCTGCAGGTAACAGAGCGGTCTCTTGTGATGTCTGGAGGAGGGAGGTGTCATTAGCCCATTACCTCTGATGTCCTCTCAAACGGCAAGGAGAAGGTCAAAGGTCGCAGATACTGCACTTTTTTCTGTTTTTGCCAGACTGGAGATAGACAGATCCACTCACAGCAGAGCAGAGGAGAGATAGCAGAGAGACCAGGAACAAGGCAGACATAGTTCTGACAGTACAAACAGAGAATGACAGGAAGCAGTATCAGAGGAGAGGGAGAGGGAGAGAAAGAGAGAGCTTATCAAACACAGGCCACTACGATATTCCACTTATTCATGAGCCATAACAGTGAAAAATATATCACATTTCATAGACCCAGGACTACTTACAAAGAAGTAAATAAACTCTGGCTCTGTGCTTCCTACATGGGTGCGCTTGGGTCACCCCGATGTGACAGAATACAATTATAAAAACACAATAATACTTTAAAAAAACAGAATAGTATATGTATTAAAAAATTATGAGACAAAAAAAATAAAATAAATAATAATAAAAAAAAACTAATTGAACAAAATGAAAAAGCAAAAGTTTCAAAAATGAAATAAACTGTTAAATAATAGATTAACCACAGTAACACCAACCCACCCACCCAAGATAGCATACCATTCAATTTACATTATTTTAAATGTACAAAGAGTTAAACAATAACATTTGACCAGAAAATGAAGGAAGGGAAATACTGCTGGGATATACTGGTGTGTCTTGGTCGTTGAAGTTGCTCTTTGGTAAAAAAGTTAATTGGTCATCAAAAAAGGAAGGAGATGAAAATAAAGAGTCCTTTATTCCTTTATATACCTTAGTCCTCTTTCCTTTTTTAATAAGATTTGACCATCTGAAAACTGCTTGCCCTCATTCTAGTATCAAAGACAATCATCCGGTAAGTTTGCAAAAAATGGACTCCATATATGACTGAAAGCCTCCTTATTCTCTCTGAGGACAGCACTGATTCTTTCAAATGGGAGGATCTTGAACATTTCGTTGTACCACAAACAAGGAGGTTTATCCTTGATCCAATTAATCAAAATACATTTGTGTGCAATGAACAGTTTTTTTCTTTTCTTTACGCCAGCAGGATCTCAGATGGAGTGAGTCTTACAGTATCATGTAGCAGTCCCAAAATGAAGGTACATTACATTAATTGAAGGTGCATGCCAGCTCCTTACTAATATTATTCCAAAACCTAGGTATTGCTTGGCATTTTATTTTGTTAAGAATGTATGGGGTGCAGTGGACACGATGGAAAAAACCCCCCCAAGAAACATTGCTTTTATCCCCCGTCAGAAAACTTAGCAGAGAATTATGGTTGTGAAAACATCAATCAATATCATCTATCATCTATCAATCATATCCATCTTGACACCATTGTGAAAGGATTCTTGCATGACAAGACCAGTTGTATAAGCAAGTATTGTGAAAGGACAATCCTCCTGGTTCATTTGGCAATTGGAGTTTGGAGATTTTAAGTCTGGGTTTTTTCTTATGCCAAATAAATCTTGAGAAATGTCTGTCCACATCGTTAAGACTCTTCTTTCTGCATCTTTGAGATCAATTAAAACAGGTATAGATTTTTCTGGATCAGCCAAAAAAAATAAGATATCATCAGCATAAAGTGCTATTACATGCACCACACCTCCTATTTCAATACCTTTGATGTCTACATGTTTACTGATTGCTTCTGAGAGGGGTTCAAGGGCTAATGCAAATAATATGGGTGAAAGAGGGCAGTCCTGTCGACTTCCACAGCCTAGATTAAAGGGAGAGGACCACATACCATTTGTCAGTACTGGAGCCTGTGGTGAGTGATAAATTACTTGTATCCACTTCACAAAGTTGAAGCAGCTCAAACAAATATTTCCACTCCTAACAATCAAATGCCTTCTCAGCATCCCGAGACACCACAAGGGACACTTTTTTGGGTCTGATTACAATATTGAGTAATGCAATGAAGGCGCCTAATGTTGGTGAAAGAAAACCTCTGGTGAAAAAAGCCAGTCAGATCAGGCCTAATAAAATATGGCAAAAACACCTCTAATCTCTTAGCCAGGACCTTGGAGAGCTACTGTCAACATTAATTAAGGAGATAGGCTGATAAAAGGAACATTCATCAGGGGGTTTATTCCTCTTCAGAATAAGAGATATGTTTGCTTTAAGATTATAGGCAAACAGCCCTTCTCAAAAGAGGTAGAATACATCTTGAGCATCTGGTCAATTACAAAACCCCCACATTTCTTATAAAATTTGAGGCCAAAGCCATCTGGGCCCAGTGCTTTCCCACTTTTTAAACTAATGACTTCCATAACCTCTTCCTTAGTAATATCATCTGATAAAAATTCTTTCACCCTCCTTATCAAACTTTGGTAGGGAGACTCCATCTAGGAAAGTTTTCATAAACGTTTTATTTGTAGTATAGAGCTGTGAGTAATAAATTGCCATGAGTTTATTTATTGTTTTAGTCACAAGCTGTGAGCTTTACCAGTATTATCCTTTAATGAAGATATCAGGTTAGAAGCTGTTCTGCATTTCACTTAACATGCTAGGAGCCTCCCTGGTTTACGTCCAGCATAAAATATAGCAGATTCAGTACCTGGTCAAGGGCTGATCTTGTTGCCAAAATGTCTTTATACAAACGTTTAGTAGGTGAGTCCTTGAATTTGCAATCAAGTTCAGTAAACCTAACCCTCTAAATCGAACTACACTGTTAAGGCATAAGAAATAATGCCACCCCTCAAGAAGGCCGCCTCTCACAAAATGGTGGGACAAACATCAAGTGTATCATTCATTTCCAAATAATATCTCGTAAGACAATGCAGTAGTTCCACAAATGAAATAACACCAACTAAAAATGCTATTTTGCTTGCCGTATTGTTACCGTAACAATAACAAAACAACATTTTTAAGAAGGTACCAAGACATACATGTGCAGTTTGCTATATATATATATATATGTATTTTGCTACCAACATGCGTGCGCATCTTACTCAGACAGCAATTTTTGTAAACACTGAAAGGGGTCTATACAGTGTATCTCAAAAATGTAAACAATGACAAAAATGTAAACAATCAGTGACTCAAATTATAATGCATGCCCATGATGATGACGATGTATCCTTAATTAAGCAACAATAATCAGGTAGGCTGTGGCGTTTAAACGATGTTCAATTGGTACTAAGGGGCCCAAAGTGTGCCAAGAAAATATCCCCCACACCATTAGACATTTGCGTTAACAAGCAGTTGAACAGGTGTACCTAATAAAGTGGCCGGTGAGTGTATATTTTAATGCTATTCAGTGCCCTTTGAAGGAACGAATAGAGTTGCATCTAAAACAAACCTTATTTAAATAACTTGTATTAAGTTTCTTTCAATGGCAAGTATAGCTCTACACTAAAGTGAGTGCTAGAGTGCTTTTATATTTGTCTCCACCTGTATACGGAAAAAGACAAATGGCTCACAGGGCATGATTATATTAGATTAGAGAACACACAGTAAAGGATATGGAACAAGATGACTCAGACTTGGTTTGGTGTCAGGAAGACAGTACTGCAGGGTAGGGCTCAACCACAGATGAACTCATATACTGTACAACACCTTGGTTCAGTCACAGTCACAAACAACTCAAAACTGCTAGTCTAAACTAGACCTTTAGTGGTAAAGTGTCCACTTCCGTCCTTTTCACTCTTGAACAACATAATCTAACTGAAACCTTGTCTCCCAATGTTGAGCTCAAAGACCGACTCAAAGGGTGGACAGTACAGAACACAGTACATGCAATTTTCTATTGTCTTACGTGTAATTGCATATATGATGTCATGTTAAAACACAACACCCATGGCTGGAGGGGAACTTCTGCTTGCCAGTTGGAATAAAATACAGTTTTGTATCTTACGTCAGATGGAATTCCCCTCTTATCTAAATCCAAAAATGACTTACAGTTTTTCTCCATTGTATACACACAAAAAATTGAACTATGCACACAAGTCTGAAAACTTGAAACTCATGTATAAACAACAAGACTCCAGACTGCTAAACTCTAAGCACAAATCACATCATTTAGCACACTTTGTTCACCTGGAAAACACTGGCCTTCAAAATTAGCCAGCTAGCTTACCTTGGAAGCAGACGACAATTTTATACATTTGAATATGTAACATGGCCTCATGAAGCCAAAACATACACTCACTGAACACTTTGTTAGGAACACCTGTACACCTTCTCATGGTGGAGGTGGTGTAATGGTGTGTGGAATGCTTTCTTGACACACTTTGGGCCCGTTAATACTAATCAATCATGGCTTAAATGCCACAGCCTATTTGAGTATTGTTGCTGACCATGTGCATCCCTTCATGGCCACAATTTACCCATCTTCTAATGGCTACTTCCAGCATGATAATGCACAAAGCAAAAGTCGTCTGAAACTGGTTTCATGAACATAACAATGAGTTCAGTGTTCTTCAGTGGCCTTCCCAGTCACTGGATCTGAATCCAATAGAACACCTTTGGGATGTGGTAGAACGGGAGATTCACAGCTTGAAAGTGCACCTGAAAAATCTGCAGGAATTGTGTGATGAAATCATGTCATCATGGACCACAATCTCAAAGGACTGTTTCCAAAATCTTGTGGAATCAATGCCACGAAGAATTGAGGCTGTTTTGAGAGCAAAGCGAGGCCCTACTCAGTATTATTATAGTGTTCCTAATAAAGTGTTTGGTGAGTGTATATAAACAGTATCTTAATGGTTGTGTTTTCAGTTTATTACACCAGTATTTAATTGATGCTCTGTAAGAGATATTCATATGATAGCTGTGTGTATTGTTTTGGTGGGAAGAATCCGTTTTGAGAAGAGAGAACAGAGTTTTGACAAAATGGTTAACTCTTCACAGTTTTGTGTTTAGAGTTTTGAGAAATTGAGCTATAGTTTCAGGAAACGTGTTTAAACGATTGGGAAAAACTGTCAACCTGGATGTCAACCCCACTCCCCCTCTCTCTTTGATGCCAATTGCTACAATGCAGGAATATACTTCCAATGCCTTTGTTAGATTAACTGCCTTGTCAGGATTCATAACCACAAGAGTTAAGTCCATCCTAAAGGGATGTCTCTGATCTTGGATATATTGCTGACTTGGCAAGATTATTGTAACAGAATATGTAAGTATAATACACAATCAAGCATTTCAATAGACAGTGTTTGTTTTCAGAAAACAAACCACATAGTTTTCTTTTCTCGCCAAGAAATCAGTTGTGAATTACTTGAATGATTTGTTATGATTGAGCTCAATGTTTATTTCCTATTCATGTTTTCTTTAATTAAAGACACAGAAATCCAGTTATAGGAAACAAATGAACATCAATACATAAATCACATGTTGTATTATAAGTTATTTTGTTGCGCCATTATGCTTAATGAGAACATTGTTTTAGTAAATAACTAAAGCGCATTGTTTGGTCTGTATTTATGTAACTGTCATTCTAAATGATGGAAAATCTCCTTAGGCATTAGAGAGCTAATTCAACATTTAAGCCTTTTACTGTCTTGTGCCTCTCGTAAATGCAGCCAGTGATGCACATGGCTGAACTAATAGCACTTACAAATGTGGCACTTACAAATTCTAAGGGAAGCTACTTAGTTTGTACAAGGCTACAATGATTCCCAGCGGTAAAAGGAGTTGCCACCAAATATGATTACCAGTTTTTTTCTTTTTATGTATAATCCTTCTCCTTTCACTAGTGTAGAACTGTATTACATTTTGGGGTGTGTGGTGTGAGCCGCCATTGATTGGGTTTCACCACTGATTGACTCACAGACAGATCTTATGTGGTGCATTTACTGTGCTACCTTACTTTTGTGGCTGTGCATTCTTTTGTCCCCTCAGCACCCCTTGTTGATGGAGAGGTCAGTGTTTGTGGGTAATTAAAAGCGGGTTTAGGCTAAAAGCACCAACTAAGACTCAAAGCACAAGGTTAAAGGGCAGTGGTGAGTCCACTCCAAGAGGCTTTGCAGATTCCAAGAGCTTTGCTGACGGAAAGGTCAGCATATGAAATGATAGTGGCAAGGGAGGGTGGGAATCTATGATGGTCGCTTTGTGTTTGTGGAAATACCTTGGCATAAAGATCACGCATGACACTCACATCCTGAACCTTAAAAACACTCAATGAAGCTTCATATTCTTCTATTTAAATGCCCCCCCACCCCCACCCCCCACCCCGTGAGATACAGTATTTTACAGTAGATTACAGTAGTGTGCTGTGTTTTCCTCACAGCTCTTATAAAGACAAACCAGATGGGCTTGAGGTTGGCAGAGCAGAGGCTCAGCTAAAGCTCCCATGTCCTCCAGGGCATGCATGTCTCCTGCCCCCTCTACTGCAAATAGCTTCACTAAAGCCATTACTCGCTTAATTGGACCAATTCAGCATGTTTTCCCAAGGTCTTAAGTAGTTTACGATTTAAAGACGCAAACATGGACAAACATGTTTTTTTTTTTCCTCCTCTCGGGGACAGGAGGCCTGCATGCCATCTGAGAGAGAGGGACACCTGCGCCACTGTTCCCATGATTCCTGTGGAGGGGAACAGTGGCATGCCCAGGATGACTGAAGCAGAAACACCGGCCCATTCATTGTCATCCAGGGGCCCATAGGCATACATACAGAGTGATGGTATAATAGACAGCCCAGCTTAACCCAGACCCCTGTGGGGTAGCAGGGAGATGTGATGATAATTAGTGGGTGCACAGCAAGTGTCAAAGTGTGACAAATTGGTGCTTTTCCGCTAGAGATCAGGTCCCACTACAAACTTTATTTGGGGCCAAGCACCTCCAGGGTTATTCTGAGGACTTGGGGAGAGCAGGGACCTCGTCAGACACGCGTTTCCCAATGAGTTTCACCCTCAAACCAGCATGACTACTCATAACTGAAACAACAAATCTGTCAACAATTTTCAAGTTTTTCTCCAATTTCTTATTAACATGACTTTGAAACTGGCAAAGTAGTTATGTGGTTGAATGTGCAGCATTTATTTAGTTTGTAAATGTACAAGAAAAACTAGCATAGATTGTTCTGTTAGTCAGCCAGATGAGCCAATTTCACATTTCCCAAAATAGCTGAGCAAACTTAATAGTGAATATAAATGCTTCTGAACTTGACTTCAAACCAAAGTAACTAATGGTTTATATTGCATTTTCATGCTTTTGTAACAAAGCAACCCCCACCCAAGTCCTAAAAAAGTCCCCAAAATCTCCCTAAGGTCCCAGGTCAGGGGTTGAAACACAAAAGTCTGAGGCTTTGGGCCAAGCACTGGTGCCAAAAGTGACAGTGTAAAAGCGCAAAATGTTAACTCACAATTGCTATAGAAAGCTTTCATTCCTGTTCACTGATTCCTATATTGACCATGTGATTGAGAAAGAGTGTTATATGAGTGAATAGCAGGAGAGGTCCTGCTCAGGAACTATTCTTTTCATTTACTGAAACATGGAATTCCATGTAAGTTGAATGAATACCATTCCCCCATACCAGTGCAATGAAAATGTTGTTCTCTTTGACTAAGATAAATGTATTGCTTTAAGGCACTTCATCAAGATGTGAAAGTACAAAGTGCGTCATGGATTGTGGAGCACTCCTGAATATCAATATCAAGCAGAACCTTGGAGTGATGGAATTACACTAAGAAACGTTAAATAACAGTTATACTTTGGTGGCAACAAATCAATGGTGAATATGGAAAAGCAATTCTCTGGTTTGCCTTTTTCAGATATTATGTCAAGTACAGTCAAGCACAAAGGTATTGGGAAGACAAACAGGCATACAATTCTCTATTCTGGATCATTCCATGACTGAACACCAAAAGAAGGTTCGGTAATAATCTCCCTATGTCACGTGACATCTCAGCCACCTTGTAGTCGCTCTGGGCTCATTTGAATCACAAAGGACCATCCATCCATGTTCCCTTGAGCTTTGGTTGGCTTGAGTGGTATATCCTTTCGTTCTCCGCCTCGGCACTGCTCTCCTCTTCCTATAGCCTGTGTGGAGGAGAGGTGGAATGTGTGAACGTGTGATGCTGCCCACGGCCGCGGGACAGGTCCCCTCCGTGCCTCTCTCCTTTCTTCCGCCAGGAGCCCTGGTGCGGGGGCCGCCCGCCCCCTCTGACATCACCCGGGGCCCCGCAGCCCCTGGGAAGTTGAGCATGTGAGCTTCCCCAGGTCATTAGGGAAAGGCTTGAAAAGACTGTCACCAGGAAGGAGATAAGCCGCGAGGGGCGCAGTAATAAGGCCCTGAATAATAGCCCTTCTGTGGGGAGCCACCGAGGACACAGACTCAGGGATTAAAGTGAGCCTGAAAAGGAGAAAGTCAATGGACCCCCACACAAAAATATGAACCGAGGAGGTGAATGGCGGACTTATCAGCATTCTAGGGCTGCTGTAGTTTCTCCTGTGCCCGTCAAGCTCAAGGAGGCTGACTGTGTTGGGGGGTCTCTCCTGGGGTGGGACAGGCCTTTTTAAAGAGGGTATTTCTGCTGTGGCGGCGTGTAGTGTCCCCTAAGCATGGCTTAGAGACGCCACACAGACCCAAATTCACACGCACCCGCTGAACCCAACGCTGAATGAAGTCATGCTGAAATCTCCTGGTCGCTATACAGTATCTGTTCCAGCATGGCTTGGACAGAAAATAACGCTTTTTATGTTTGCTTTCCCACCACAAGAAGTGTTAATCAGCCAAGCCAATCTGTGTGTGTGTGTGTGTGTGTGTGTGTGTGTGTGTGTGTGTGTGTGTGTGTGTGTGTGTGTGTGTGTTCAATCTGATGGTAAATGTTAATACTGTAGACAAGGCTTTGTTCCTTCCTGTGGGTTATTCCAGATAAGATCTCGGTCACCCCTTTCACCCTTGGTCTGTCCACATACAGCGAAAGGAGAGCCTTTTCTTCCTGAAATTTTTCCCACAGAACAAGGATATATCTTTTCCTTCACTACCTTGATTAAAAATATTTCAAGATGAGAATCAACATAAGTCACAATAGCAATGAGTACTCAGTCAACATTCAACTACATATTGCATAGAACATACTTCAAGATATTTTGAAACTCAGCAATGTATCTTCAGTATAGATGCATGTAGTAGGGAGGAAGTACAGTAAAAATCACCAGTAAGATCTTTCCTTAAGACTCAATTACAGGCTATGTTGAAGTGGTTCCAAGCTACACATAGTTTCCTCTCTAACCTGAACAGGACTGTCATTGTTGCAACTGGAATCAGTCTCCATCCATACTCTCCTGATGCCATGTCCTCTTAAGCTGAAAATTGCTTTCATGACTCAAGGCCCTTTGGAATATTTTGTGGAATATCGATGATCAAAGTCAGAGTGACTGGCTGATTTGATGGTTTGTACTGCTGCGCTTCAAGTTGATTTAGACTATAACCTGAAACCACAGGATTCTCTGCTGGCTAGATGTCATGTATTGTTGAAAACTTCACAAACTAAAGCATTTTAATCTGACTAAAAAGATTTTTGGGGACACCCCATAAAATGTAAAAAAATACTTTTTGGACTTTTTACAGATGGATTATCAAGTAATTATGTCATTCCCCTCAATGCACACTATCTGAATCAACTTCCGATCTAGCTGCGGCGTGTGTGGCTTCTCCTAATGCGAGCCACATTGGCAGCCATTGGGAACAGTAATGTGAAGCAGACACTCAGATGGGCCTAGGCCTGGCTCCATTCCCATCTGCAGGGGCCATGAGGGTCCCGTCTCTGCCCCCCACCTCATTCTATAGTCAATCATACAGTCATCCTAAACCTGCTATTCTATTACACACTCACCCCATATTATAATGTACTTATCATACAATCATTATACCATAGATAGAACAGTTCTATATCTAAATATATCAGTTCTATATCTGCATTATACACTCATCCCATGGCATTTAATTATCCTAGAGTTCATATTATACACTCTAAGATTATTGATACACTAAACCCACTGTCCATAACATACTCACCCCATAGTCTATGATATGCTCCCCACACAGTAATTATACATTCGTCCCAATTTTGATGATCACTGGATCCGAAGTATATAAATATACTTACCACAGGAATGACAAAAAAGCCTGATCTCACCCCACACACCCCAACCACAATCTCCGTACACCCACCCCACATCCAAACAGGTTGTCACCCATCACACACATACACCCTGGTCTCAAGTCCCCACCTACCACAATCTATACACCCACCCCACAATCACCCCACTCTCAACCACACAAATGAGCCTTGCCCTCTCCACTCTAACCACAATCTCCCCACAGAGAGCCCCATAAGTACAGCCTCCCCTACTCACCCCGCTGTCACCTCACACACAGCTGCCTGCTGCCACATTGTCCCCACATCACTGTCAATGTCACCGTCACTACCATGCGCTTACCAAACATGCCCACCCCGCCTCGCCTCACAGCAGTAACTTGGCCCCAGAGCCCGGCTCCTTGAGTTCATCCGCCGATTGTTCTGCTACACCGCCATGGAGTGGAGTGGCCAAAGCCCTGCTCTCTCTCCATGGGAGTCCCCACTGACTCTAGCCTAGCCCTGGCCTGAGAACAGGCAGCCTGCAGTGGACAGAACTCAATCCCCAGACCCCCTCCACACCAAGCCCCCCCCTGCCACCCCAGCTCAAAGCAGAGCTAGAGCTAGAGAGACAGGCAGGTCTGTGAATAGGCGTGAAGCCTGAATAGGCATCACATCAGAATGGATTAATGGGTGGTCTCTATATGTCAGGAATGGACTGCATGGAAGTAGGCCCAGCCAACAGAGCTATCATGCAATGTCACCCTGAACAATAATTGGTGAAAACGTTCCAGAATTCAGACTTCCTGTAAGCACATTTACTTTGGGGGGGGGGGGGGGGGGGGGGGGCAAAACCTGTCCTACACTGTTTGTTCAGAGTCGTCAAGGAAAATGGTCCCTAATAGTCTTTAGAGGTATCCATGAAGCCAAAAGCTAAAACAGGAAAATGCTGTGGGTGATATGCTGTGTTTCCAGTTAGTGCAGTTGAATTGATGGAGTCTTTGTTTACATCCATTCCTCTATTGATTTATTTGCTACAGCATTAGTTTGTTATTCACAATAATAATTTTCATTTAACATTAGCTTCTCTGTGTCTACCTTGATTCACAACATGGTGGTCTCCTGATTGAGATTTCAATCAAGCTAGATGGGGTACAATCTCACAAAGCCATACCTACAAATCACGTTGTTCTCACGCCTCTTTTGGAGGTTGGGAGAATTTTAGATTAAACTGGATGGAGAGATAGGAGAATGTGCTCACAATTTCATTCGATGTTACATTCCAAGAACTCTCCCCCCACAAGCCCATAGGTTGTTTGTTTTTATGTGACTATTTTGCAGAGTTGTTTGCCTATGCTATCTAGCAACATTGTAAAAAATGTGTAGCTACTTTCTGCAAAGGATTTCTCGAGGTTAGGTTAGATGTAGTGTGGGCCTGGCCTAGGTGAGGCCTGTCTCCCCATGTTGCCTTGTGTTGTGCAAACACTGGGGTGAGGATGTAGAAGGTCCCTGCAGGCCCTGGTGCATGTCACAGAGCCCTGTCTGTCATCCCTCTGCAGAACACAGACACTAAAACACACCCAAGCATATACACACACACACACACACACACACACACACACACACACACACACACACACACACACACACACACACACACACACACACACACACATACTGAGACACTGACACCGGCTGCAGGTAAGCAGCCTTTGATCAGACTCTCCCTCAGATCTTCTCCAGCTCCTCTGCCATTTATTCTTGTTTACACAACTGCACACTCTTAACAAGTAAAATGTCAATAGCTGGAATCCCAAAACAACACAGAGGGAGGGGTTGGTTGAATGTAGCGCAGCTTGCTTTCATTTACACTGTTTAAACATGTTAATGGACACATACTCCAATATCAGTGTCTGAGCTAACTTTAGTTAATGTGAAGATACTCAGCTGCTAAACAACTACGCTCAAGCATCAATTCACAGATAGCCCATTATAAAGGCCTTAAAACTAAGACTCAATCTGTTTTGCTTTCTCCACACCGTTTCAGCTGTGTAGTCTCGCGATGACAACACCTCTGTGATCACCAGCTGCTGGACAGAGGCGATGCTGATGGGAGCAATCCATCACAGGGCCATATGAAACTTAATAGAGATTCAACACGGTTTTATGACTCTCACTCAGGTGGAGAGTGCTGTAATGCGGCTATAGGGAAATTAAGCCAAGATGGCTGCACTGAACTGCACTGCGTACAGGGGCAGAACAGGGGGAGCTGTGACGCTGCCTGCAGCACGCACCAACCAGATGGGGGTCTAAATGAAGACCACCTGGACCAGGGATAATCCCCCCGACACCATCCCCTAAAATGCCTCATGGATTCATTCCATTGGACTTACACAGTTTGGGATTTGAAACAGGCCTGGGAATTGTTTTGGTTTGAGGGGAAGGGGCGCACCAGGCAGGCTCACTCTGATGTCATGAACATCGGGTAGGCCATAGGTCAAACATACAGTTACGAATGCACAACGAGGCTGTTTTGGATGATGAATTAATCATTGTATTGCAGGGTGACATTCACTACACTTGAGCTGTTTTATGATATACTGTCTATTGGTACAGTAAGGATTAGGGTTTTAATTTTGAGCAAATGCATCTCTGTATATTTTGCTCAAGAAATGAGGGCCTGGTGTTCATTGTAAACTATTTAATTTCCTGTCTCACAATTGCACCATTTACATGCTCAAATCAGCTTTGCTTGTGCCAAATGCTCTCAAGAGTCACAATACTCTTGAGCAATGAGCAATACAGTTATGAAACTCTAAACTTATGGAAGGAGACTGCAGTCTTCACCGTAATTGCATTTAAAGCAGATACGATTTGCTGATACCACATCTTTCGAAACAATGTTTGTGAGATAGTATAAGTGGCTTGAACAATAATGATAATATCGGATTTTCCTTTGACTTTGATTCACCGAACAAAAGCTTTGACCCCCCCCCCCCCCCCACACACACACACACACACATATATATAATGTGATCAAAATAATCCATGGAGACTGGTTGTCTGTAGATAGGGTA
Source organism: Argentina silus (assembly GCF_951799395.1). NCBI lineage: Eukaryota > Metazoa > Chordata > Actinopteri > Argentiniformes > Argentinidae > Argentina > Argentina silus. The sequence continues at coordinate 21,007,264 of NC_139657.1, read as the reverse complement.
AAAACTGGGCAATGCATTAAAAGGTGTGGCACCAATTTCCTCTGGCCCACAGGCAGTCCAGGTACCAAAGTAGAAAAACAAAAACAAAAAAAGCCCCAACTTCCTGTGAGCAATCTTGATTCAAAGAGTGGAGAGAATCGATTTGCTGTGCTGTGGTTCTGGGACTGTAGAATGAAAAAGCCTGGATGGTGTCCAATAATGTAACACAAGTAATATCATCTGTCAAAATGCCGCCCTAAAAAAAAAAAAAGCAAAAAAAAAAAAGCACTGGGATTGAACAAAGTAACTACCACTCTGCTGTGTGAAATCTCAACCAGTTCTTATCTCAGAGCATTCTGACGACTAATTTTAGCACTATTGTATCTGTGAAAGTCAGGGTTATCTCTCCATGAAGGTTTTGGGAACTGCCACACATTCGATGGGGAGAAGCGGGACTTCATCAAGGAACACCTTGGCAGACTGAAGCTCCAGTTGACAGTTGTGGCTGCTGGGGTGGACACACAAGCACAGTCCAGTGTGAGGAGAGGATGAATGCTGGACATTTCTCAGTGGTATAGTGCTCTAATCCTGCCATCAGGGGAAGAGATGAGCCTCACAGTTGAAGTCTCCTTTGTAAGGAGAGTGAGGAGGGATAGGCTTTGGACTAGCAGGGTGCTCTGTGTGTGTGTAAAGGGATGAGTGCAGGGTTATATGGATTGATACTGTTAATGCCTTGAATGGTTTCGTCACACGTGATGGATAACCACAGGCCAGTGGTCAATCAACGTTCTCCTCAGACAATTATTTGAAAGAAGTTCACATTCAGTTGGACATCGAAATTAAAGCATAAATTTGGATTTTGGACAACCACAGGCTGGTGATCTATACTATATATGAATATATAGTATAGATATATATATATATATACTATATTGCCCCACGGTAAGCTTTCTCCAGACACAATGGGCAATGAGTCAGCCCTATCTAGAGCCTAAAGTAAATAACCACCACAGGTCTGGTGCCTGCTCCGTCTCTTGGCGTCTGGATAATAAACAGAGAGGGAAGGCCCTGATGTGTTTTGCATTAGATGCTTGGCTATTTACATCAAGATGAGTTAGAGGCAGACTGATGGAGGAGCAGGTCTATGCCGTAGAGGCAAGTGTGTTTCTTGTCTGTTTAATCCAACGTGTCAGTATATTTTCATTGAGTGGTTAAAGCCACATCTTGCATTCTCACCTGTGTCTGTTTTGTCTTGCCAAGTATTTTCATTGCTTTTGATACTGAATGTTAAACGAACCGTGTTTCCAAACTTGACCTTGACTAACACATTTGACCTTGACCTTGACTAACACTGATACATAATATATTGGCTGTTCGCAACACTAATCAAAGCGATCTAAAATGTAGACACAACAATGGGTGTGGTAACTTTTGTTTGCGATCAAGAGGGATAATCTCCCTCAAGGTAAGTGGACTTTTATAGACTGTTTATGAAACCGCCATGTTTCAGTTCCTCATGTTATGACGAGATGATAGGATCCGAGCCAGCCTCTCCCCAGTGTGGCCAATTAGCAGTAGAGGCTCAGTGCAGTCAGACAGTGGCCCCAGGGGCATTCTCCCAGTCTAACATGGCCATCCGTAGGGCCCCATCATGGACATAAGGACCCTTACTCCACAATCTCATTGGATACTCCAATCCATTCCCACCCAATGCGCTCCTCTTGTTATTTTGGTTTCAGTTCACAAATAGTGCAGCAGTTGTCTCACCAGTGGGCTCTGGGGCTTTAACAGGCATTCCTCCGCTTTTCCATCTCCCAGCTGAAAACATGGCAGGACAACAAAAGTCATTATGCACTGCATTGCACTGCAGTGGGCTCCTCTGGGCTGAAGTTGACCATTAATGACTATTTGTGTATGTGCTGAACAGTTGCCTATTTAAAGGTTAAAAAGACACCCCATGGGCATTTTAGAAAAAAACTATGTTGTATTAACATTGTTTTTTGGTTGTATCGTTGGAACTCTATAGCGGTTATGACGGAAAATGGCATGGTGTAGCAATGTCTAAATCCAAATATTGTAAAAACATATGTAAAAGGATGTTGAATGTGGTAACACCATCATACCATGTTGGTTTATGGTTGTCATTTGATGGTCATCATTCAATGTTGCTACATTGTTTATCATGGGTTGAAAATGAGTTTTCAGTGTGGGTTTTCTTCACACTGGCAGTTGACGGTCAGCATCATACCATCTCACAGTTGAAATAATAGTTTGTAAAATGTTGCTATCTAGGTCTATTTACGTAAACAAAGGTTTTATGAAAATCTGCATTTGATGGTCATCATACAACATTGTGATAAGGTTGCATGTGGACTGTAAAGGAAAGTTTTGTTGGATCATGATGATCCAACATTGTGACAAGGTTGCCCATTGATTCCATTCCATTCAAAGGAAGTCAAAAATAACATTTCATTAATAGAACTTGAATGCTTTACTTAACATTGACATAAGCTACAGTATATGAGTACTTTCTCCATGCACTACGATTGAATAAACACTGTTTTTTATGACCCCGTTTGGGATTCAAACTCAGAATGTTCTGGTTTGTAGTACATTGTTCTGTCCACAATGCCACTAGTCCACTGCTGCAACACAAGTAATAATGGGGTTCAGATTGTGCATCAATACAACACTATAAAGACATTCCGTAACAAAGAATAGTTGGACATGTTGAACATTTGCAAGAAGAAAAGGTCTGAACTTTTACTTTTACTTATTTTACTCCTATCTGTTTTAAAATAAATATTCACAGTTTTTTCGTTTTAGTTCTGTATTTCATCTCATGTGCATGAAGTGTCTTGTATTGTTACATTAGCTCATTTTTGATATAGGCTATGTTAATGTTAATGTTTTAAACTTCTTAATTTTTGTGAGCCTAATAGAGGTGTATAATCTATGTTCCTGGACTCTTGGGACTTATTGTACAGTAACATGTGTTTATTGTAAACCATAAAATATCAAACAAAAATAGATATAAAATATATATAACTATACATTTTAGTAATGGGAAAGTAACATTAGCGAGGTTAAATAATGTATACTCATACATTTTTATCACACTTTGAGGATTAAGAAATCCTCATTATATAATAAAAAAGAAGTATACCCCACCAACATTAGACAAATATGCAGAAAACACTGAAGCTGTTGAAATACATCTGTATAAGTCAATTAAATCAATGGCTAAAGTGCATATTAACTGAAACACTAGAGTGCTCAGGCCAAATTATAGCAAAGTGCAGATGTGTGGTCTTCCCAAAATAATGTGAGGGTGTAATTTGAAATCAGCACTGACCTGGTGGCACACAAAGTATGGCAACGCAATGTCTTACAAGAGGTTATGCGTTTGAATCCCAAACTTAGGACACATCAAAAAGTGAGTAGAGCGAATTGAAATGTAAAATGTAATCCTGATTTTAAAATGTTGAATGTAATCCTGATTTTAAAATGTTGAATGTAATCCTGATTGCAAAAGAAACAAAAGCCATCATATCAATGACACATTTGCTCAGATAAGTGATACAGGGGGGGAAAACAAGAACAGATCAAACTTTTTTTTGTGCCTATGTATCCATTTGGTTAGGAAGTTCACATTACATTAATATTAGACTATAAATGTTGTATTTATGTAAATAGGCAACATTTTAAAAATGATTATTTTCAACTGTGAGATGGTCTGGTGCTGACCGTCAACTTCCAATGTTAAGGAAACGTTTATTTTCAACCCATGTGCAATCATGTAGCTTATGAGCATTAGATTATGAGCATCAAATAAGTCAACAATGAAAAATAACCATCACTTAACAACGTCTAATAAACTGTTAATTACAACCAACAATTGACTAACCAACAACCATCAAATAACAATGTCAATCCAACAATGCAAAAGCTACAGAGCTATTGTTGTAAGTCGCTTTGGATAAAGGCGTCTGCTAAATGCCATAAATGTAAAAAGAAAAATACAGAGCTCCAGTGATTGCATTTAGATTTTTAAAAAACTTTAAAAAACAATACTCTCACAACCATTTAATTACCTCAGTTTGGTTTGTTTTTGACTGTTGCACAACTGACACATTATAACATGCTCATGGGTCATTAATCAAGGTTAACCAATGTCCTGTAGCTAATAACCTAGGGCTGAATGTTGGCATCAGAACTGACCCTTGCTTCGCTGGATGCCAGTACTCCTGGGATAACTAATAGAGCAGGAGAACAAAGGATTAAAGGATATGTGTGTGAGAGGAGTGGACGTCGTCTGTAAGCACGAGGCCATCAAGTAGGAAGTACACACACAGCTAGCTCATTCCCCCTGAGCTCTGGGATATCTTAACATCACCTGTTGACCCTGACCTACTGAGAGAGAGAGGGAGGGTGGAGCGAGACACAGAGAGTGAGAGAGAGAGAGAGAGAGAGAGAGAGAGAGAGCAAGAGAGAGAGAGAGAGAGCAAGAGAGAAAAAGAGACGCAGGGACAGAGAAAGAGAGAAAGAGGAAGGAATAGAGAAAGAGAGAGTTTAGAATTAGGGAGGAGAGGTAGGAGAGTGTGTACTGTAAATGAGAAATGGGAAAAAGAGATACCGAGAGACTGGAATGAGATCAAGGGGGAGACAAAAAGAGAGGAAGCGATGTAGAGAACATAGAGCACTGGACCTGGTTATCCCCCTCCATATCACCAGATGTAGAACCATTATGGCATATTCGTCCTATCCAGCTACCTCACAGAGAGTACTGGGAAACAGACCTGAGACCAGGGCTGTCTTTACCCATGAGCTCATCTCCAAGGCACTGTTTTCAGGATACAGTGTATACTGTACTAAAAGCGGGTGGAGAATAAGATGGAGGACCCCCTATTGGACTGTCATCAAATCTCATGAGTCACTGCAGCTAAAAGTTCACAGCTGTTAATAACCCAAATACTAGGCAGCTGTCTCTGGCATGGGCACTTATCACCACAGGATTAGTCCACTATGTGACACTAGAAAATGTAAAGCTCTCCAAATGAAATGGTCAGCATTTTGTATTTTGTTGTACTCTGAGTAAAAAGTGATGTACAGTATGTCTGTGGTGTTGGATACAGTAAACTATGCTGTTGTCATGGTCAGATTAATTTCAATCTCCATATAGTCCTAGTGAAGCTGCTTGGAGATACAGTTACCATATCAACTGGGTTAGATTTGTCAATTCAAATACTGCAGTCACAAAACATCTCACATGATAATTCTATGCACTGATACTCTTCAAATAATTGTGTTGGGCAAGTATGTGTTTTGAGTAAGGGTGCAGTGACATGTACGTGTGCTCTTGTGTGAGTAAGGGGAGATAGAAACGTGATTGCTTGCAAATCAGACAGCTGCTGGAGAGAATACATTTCTTCAGGAAATCTGATAAGGCTGAGACATTCACATGGGTCATATAGCAGGCTGCACGCTGGGTGTAGAGACCAAGGGCATATCCTGGGTTAAGAAGCCCATAGCTCCTGTTTGGGTTCCCTACTCGTCCTCCTCAAAGTTGATGCCACACCGTTCAGCTCAAAGCAGGACTTTTATTAATTGAACATGATGTAAAGAGTTTTGCATGTGCTGTATGTATGTCATCTATTTTATATCACAATGTGATCAGCAGCAGTAATCAGTATAACCATGTAATATATCACACTTGATTCTTTCACACAGTAAAACATCTAGAGCCAAAGTGTTCCCTCCTCTATACTGCTCTCTCCTCACTCTCCCCATGGACCCTTTCAGAGCAGAGAAATGTATACAGTGCCTGGTATGAAAAACAGAGCTAAGTAGGTGTTTGCCCCAAGAGAGGATCAGCAGAGAAATCACAGCCTGGAGACAGGGTTTGTAACAGTGTGTTTAGAGAGGACAAGTTTAATTGAATGGGTCTTTTTTATCCAGGTCAAACCCTTATAGGTTGAGCTCACATATGGATAGGATCTTCAGAAAAGACAGAATGCGAGAGAGGACGGTGTAGTACCTGTATGTTGTTTAAGCCATCTTTTCACATGTTTCATGTTGGCCTTGGCCCCTTAGCATAAAAATACCCTCAAGATTGACATATCTTATTTTATATACTGTCCCATGGTTGACCCTGTTGTCAACCAATTATGTGAAAAGGGAATATATTCAAAAGTGACAACTTTTCTGCAAATAAGGTTGAGGGGGACAATGCGCGGTGAGAGTGGGGTAGATCTGTTTTGACAGCGTTTTAAAGCTGTCCCTAGGGCTAAGACTAACAATGCACCACTCAATATGGCAGGAAAGAAGTTGACAGACCACAGTGTTTAAAGGCCAAGGAATTCACAGCTTATGAAGCTCAGCACAGGGTTGGGGGCGGAAGCTTCTTCAGGGGGGCCTTAATCTGGAGTGCAAGCCAACACAGGTCTCAGGTGGCCGAGCCCCTTGATCATACACCATGAGAACCACCTGAACTGGGAACCGCTGGGAGAGGAGGTGGCAGAGCTGGTGGGTTGGAGGGAGGAAGGGGGAGGGAAGGCATGGTGTTCACCATGTTCAGGTAACTCCCTCCGTGACACAATAACCCCACCTTCTACACCCCAGTGCCTTTTCATTTAATTCCAGATGATTTACACTGATTAAACCACACTATGTGTCATTAAATAAAGTACATTCATCAAAACAAGAGGAATTCAAAGTAAGAATATCTCGTAACGGTCACCCAAAAGACAAGTAGGCAATTGTACTGTTTTAAGTGTCATACTCAATAGAAATGGATATGAGTAGTAGCAACATAGTTTAGTAGTATTCTCAGCATCACATTCTAACTTTTAGTGGGTGACAGTGTCTTGTAAGGGAGCCTCTAAAGTGGTGCAAACACGGGTCAGGAAAAGCACAGTTGCAACACTGCAAGGAGTGGCGACTCTGAGCAAGGCTACCTACTGATGTATATCTGGATGTATAGATCACTGTTATGACTTGGAGTTCAAACCCATTGAACCATACTCAGGAGGGGAGTGGAGCTGTTTGAGCTCTCAAAGCCAGGCTTTGCTCAAGATGAGGGAGGCTGGAGGGGGGTCGCCCCATCGGATGATAAATCACCTGACATGCCAGTTGAAAGGCTCCCACTGCTGCCTTTAGTCATGCAGTACAGTAGGAATTACTGACCAGCACCTCATGCTTTTGGCTGAAAGCCTTACTCCGTCACATCTGGATAAGGCTGACACTCACATATTCACTGTGTTGATACAATTTTCTTCTTTAATGCTACCGGTTATTGTTTGAATAGTGTTCACAACCAGGTGCACATACAACTTGGCCCATTCATCTTGGACTACTTGATCCTCTGTTGACACATTGGTTATATATCTTTATTGTATACATTTTCATTGAGCTGTGATTCCAGAAGAAGACCACTAAAACATGGCAGCAACATTGCACAGCTATCAAGTCAAAATCAGGGTCAAAACTCACAATATTGAGTTGAGTTAATGATCAACCAATGATAAAAGACACACACACACACACACACACACACACACACACACACACACACACACACACACACACACACACACACAGACACAGACAGACAGACAGACAGACAGACAGACAGACAGACAGACAGACACACACACACAGGACATGACAGGACAGGACAGGACAGGACATTACTGTGTCCCTTTTCAGAGTAGTGCACATCAAGCCAAGATGTAGCCTATGCTGTGATACACATTGAATAAATCCAGGTGCTAAGTGACATACAATATCCTCTCCTCACAAGCCCTCCAACATCTCTAAATACAACCATATTATCCTCCTCATTGTGGCCCATTGATGTTCTGTGTCAATGGACAATAAGCAGCTGCCTAAGGGCACAATTATTGGGTCCCATCCTCCTGGCTGAAGTTCCCATTTCATAATGCTACTGCATTGCATTCAGTAGCCCATAAATCAGAATGCACCCCACCCCCACGCCATTCCCTTTAACCCCTTCTCCTGACCCCAAAGGGTCAACCCAGGCCAAGGGGGGCTTGAGAGGAAGATTGGCACGAGTGTTCCATCATTAGACAACAAGCTGCTCAACATGTGGAACTCATACACCCCAAAACAGCACTTGTCATTTTGTTCAAGACGTAAGAGGCAGGGCTCTGAACTATTGCCTTATGTTATGATTATTGAATCACATTGCTGCTATTTGTACAATGGTGAGTGTTACTATCCTTGTTAAACTATATGAGGAAATGCTTGTAGTGAATGTAGGTTCTGGTCAACAGCAATTGGATATGTCTCTAAGTCCCACAATGCCAAGAATCCTTGCAACTGTTCAATGAGGGATCAAATACATAATCCAAGAGTGAAGAGAAGGGGTCTAAGGTAGGCTACAGTAAGAGACATATGTCAGAAGGCCCTCCACCACCTGGTTGGGGGTTGAGAGTAAAAAAAAAGCCTGTGGCAGATTTCACTAATTAACCAATGCATCTGTTGAAGAATAATGAGAATGTGAGTAGTTATACTGACTACCCCATGCAGACACTTGGCTCTTCTCAGGAGTCGCTTAGCACCCTAGGCAAGACTGTGAGATTGTAGGCGGTGTAGGCAGGGTTAATAAAGTGATGGCCCGAGGGGGGCTTGGCACCTGTTTGGTGGCAAGCCAGCAGAGGATAGCTCCTTGCCTTCATGAACATAGACAGTACAGTATCTTCCTGCAAGTTCGATTCTGTGTGTGGACTAGGTTGTACATATCATGTAGGAAGTACTGTGAAGGCATACTGTAAAAATGTGTTTCTATACAGGGAAACTGGATGTGAGAGGTAGATTAATCACCATAATAAAGCTATTCAGAGCTGTTGAGAGTGACTGAGACTGCAGTTGGACTGTAACTGGTTACTGTTTGTCAAATTCAATTCTTCTTCCTCATTCACAGTATGGTCTTGATCATGAAAGAGCTCTGAAAGTGGTTTTGGAATCAATGGCTTCACGGGAGGTTTGGGAATGAATAACACATCAGGGAAGCATCAGAGCAGCTACAGTAAGGAGATTTACTTAATGCTCAATCTCAGGACCTCTGAAATGCAGCTTAGGTGTTTGCCTTGGACAATGTGTTGTGTGGTCATTTAAATTGGCTCCTCTCCCTCTGATTGTTTGAATGTGCATACTGTCACCATAATACAAGTTTGAGATCACTGTGATTCATCAAACACTACCTGTAGATTTGAAAGGCCCAACTTTGCTGTAAAAGTTTGAGTCCCAGTTTAAAGCAGGTCTGCAACATTAAATGAAACTACAGAGTGTGTTTGCATAAATAATAGCCATGACGTCAAATCTTGAACCTTTTTTTGTTTGAAAGTCAAAACAGAAGAATTTACCAGATCCAAAAGCGCTTCCGGTGAGCCCACCGAATCTAATCACGCACAATACGGTGACATTTGTGGCCAAAGGACATGAAAAAACAAGGGCTCTTTCAAATGTCCATCAAGTGTGTGCTCTCGACATTATGTGCCCAAATGACGAACGAGGAACTGACCACTGCTTTGGCAAGTACAAGCACATATTCTAGCCTAAATCTTCACACATGATCATGTTAATACATGGATAATAACCGTACCAACATTTGGCTCTTACTGAATAATTGTTATTGATAAGTGAATTAAGTAAAATTATTTAAAAAATGTATTTTCTTGAATGTTAGGAAGGGTATACATTACTGCTGTAAAGATGAATGGATTAATCGAACAGATTAATCAACTAATGCTTGGATTTCTATATAGCAGACCATGGGCAAGAAGTTAAAGCTAGGGTGGGTGACATGTAGCTAAGTCAACAAGAGCCAACAAGAGTGTTGTCTAGGAGGCTCGGTTAAGGCAAACAAATTGACACACAGGATCGTTTTGTCTTAATCAATGGGAATGGGAATGGGAATTCGCATTTTTTATGTGGAGGCCATCATTTCATTGTTTCATTCACCTACATTTCAAAGTAAAAAAAAAAGGCGAAATAATTTAATATTTCGGTAGATTATTCAACTAGGTCTAATAGAAAACAAATAATCAACACATTTTGTTTAATGGACAGCCTAGTATAAATTAGTTATACATTAGTATACCGGTACTCACACTTTTAAGAGGTGACTACATTTTCAATCATGCAGTATTGTGAGGATTATCATCAATTGCAGGCTACCATACTGGTAAGAATGCGCAATAATAACACTTGATTCAACAAGAGTAACGTTGATTGACTTAATGTGAGTTCTCTTGTTCACAGAAACATCTTTTCTAGCCTGAGTACAGACTGCCCCAAATTGTGTGGTGGTCGAGGCGCACTCACCATTGGTTCTCCGGCCTAGGGGCGTTACTTCTCTGATGTTGGCGAGCGCTTAGGGTGCAAGGGATGTTCTATGGATGGCTAAGGAAAAGCTTGGCACTGATCCCTCCTTTCCATACGTAGCTGACATTAGGCAGCAATTGGAATGTATCGTAAATAGTGCGTGTTTACAGAGGATAGTGGATGCATGTTTAGTAATGCGATGAGGCCAGTGCACTTTGCAAGACTTGTGCTGCAGAGAGCCTCCGCAGATCCCACGACCTGTTGCTGACAAGCCGGGAAAGGACAGGCAGAGCCGCTAGAGAAGGTACTGCCTTGGAGACGAGATCCGTGGTTTCTTCGCTGAAGAAATCATGCAGTTTGCAATCTGGCTGGTTGGGCTAATGTGTCATCTGTCAGCACTTGTCCGGAACTCTCTGGAATACCGATTGCATCCGAAGCAAGGTACTTATCTTGTTGATTTATGGGGATACCACCCGGGGAAAATGCGATATTTGAGAGTTAATGTGTAAAATGTTGGCAATGGCGCTGAGGATGGATGCCAATACGTTTAGTAGTAAACTACATATTGTTACATTGTGAATATTGTTGGTAGAATGTTCAAAATGTTACATTGACGCATCCTAGATTTTGTGAATGTGTTACAGTTATCAACCCTCTGAGTGAATCGCACTAATGCACTTTCCCTTGCCTTTTAGAACGTTTCATCAAACAGTTGTCATCCTATGAAATTATCACCCCACTCCGTATAAATGATTTCGGAGAATCATTTCCCCACAAGTTACACTACAAAAGGAAACGAAGAAGTGTAGATGCAGATTTTTCTGGGCTACGGGCTCACTACAGAATTAACGCATTCGGACAACGCTTTCATCTTAATCTGACCGCCGACTCCGGCTTTATCGCACCCTCGTATACTGTGACACATTTGGGAGCGGAACACAGCAACGCTACGGACTCCCATCAAGACCTCAGCGATATGCGGCACTGCTTTTTCCGCGGACACGTCAACGCGCAGAGCGAATTCAATGCAGTCTTCAGTCTGTGCACTGGCCTTGTGAGTATAACTTTCCCTCTCTAGACGTATATACTTTTATCAGGCGCTGCTGACATCTCTGATTATTCCTATTTCAACGGATTCTATGCATATCCTCAGTACACAGCACAAGTGAAGTGCATCGGAGTGTAACTTTAGCATGTGCCGCTGGATACGTGACATTGACCACACTGTGGAGGTTGCCTCGCATCTCCTGCCGCAGATAGCCCACACAGATACATCATGATGCATGTCATCTGATTGGATATGTTTGATTTGAATTTGCCAAGTATAACTGTGACATAGGCCTACATGTGCTATTTCATGATCAAACACATTGTTATGCCGTTGATTATACAATAACACATTATACATTAGATGTTGTAATTGCTGTTTTTGTAAATGGCAATGACATTGCCAGTTGCGAGATATAACTAATAAACTATGATCCTGTTATTCTCTATAATGAGACAGTATATGGTGTCATTAGGGTTGTTTACCCACTTTTGGTTATTTTTCTTGACACTTTGAATTTGCTGTTTGCATTTTACTGCTGTTGTATCATGGGGATTCTTATTTTATAGGTAAATAATGGAGTTATTGGGTGTTAATTATGTTATAACTAAGCCATTGGGAATAGATGAGAATCATCATCCCCAGACCCATTTCAGAGCAGTGACTCCTGCGTGAGAGAATGCATTGAAGGGATGACATCATGGGTCAGATAAGGTTACTGGTACAGGGGTAGGGTTGGACCTCAGTCGCGCCAGGCTGATTCACACTGGGGGTGTCTGCCTGGCCACAGAGAGGACCATAGCCTTGGATTCTCCCTGCGTATGTCACAACAGCCCTATCAGTGACATCACACTTATTTTAGATATGCTCAGTTCGCAGGCATCCAGGGTAGGATGACTATGTCACTGGCTGCACAGGTATCAGATGTCCTGCAAGACTGTATATCTTGACTAGAACAACACTTCAACTGATTGTATTTCCAGTAAAACCCTCTATTACCTCATACATTTATTTTCTCTCATGTGCAATGAATTATCTCAGATGAAATGTATATGCTTCAACTCATCATTTTAATGTGGTTTAATTGTCACTCTGCCCAACTTTGATATATGATTCCTAGCTCTTTTCCAAACAAGTGTACATTTATAACTTTATTACCACTCTTGGTGATGTTATCATCATCACTCTTTGAGAATGACAGTCCAATAGAGACAGGCAGAGAGCACTCATCACTCCCATGCCTCTGGGCTATTGGACCATAAACTTGTCATTTCTGAGCACCAAGTCTTTCTGGAAAAGCACATTTTGGGGTGATGATGAGTTCATTAAGGGATGATTAAGCCCTAAAACAAGGTGGCCATTCTGGGAAGAGGTATGTTTCCCCTGTCATTGTTGCCCAAGGCTTTACTCAGTGTAGCTGGGAAACCCACCTCAGCTAGACAAAGTGCTTGTTGGCGAGCTATACATTGAGGGAGCTAAGGGCATTGTGCCTTTTCAAAGTGAGCTGACTGGGAACAGAAAGTGCTGCATGTGCAGATAACTGCTAATGAAGGTTGTGAAGAACCATGACTCAATCACACCATGGGAAATCTTTGTCCTTGTAGGACTTTGGTCTGCCAGTTCACCTAATAGAGGTTAATTGAGTATCCCCATGTCTTGGAAAAGTGTCTCCGTCTCTACACTTCACTGCTAAGTGATGTATGTCTGTGTAAAGATCAAGCGCCTGACACATTTATGTTCTGTTTAACTTAAGAGATGGGCAGTCTACTGTTCGTCACAGTAAATGACTCTGCTAGGACATGAGAGGTGTATGTGCTTGCTGTGTGTGCGTCATGGCCTTGACCTTGCTCAGAGTGGAAGTATCATCCTAGGATCTATTTCAGCACCTGTTTCTGAACAGCAACCGTTGTGCGTCCAAATTTTGTTTGGGACCAACAGCGAATTGGGCTAACGGCTAACACTGACAACGCAGTCTCTCATTTGTCCGAACAAAGACTGCCGCTTGGTGTGTGTTTAGTCGTGTGTGAAGTGAACACCTCATGGGAAAACAGAGAGGAGAAGGCTATTCTCTCATATTGACGGTGCATTACACATTTGTTTTGCTAGATGTCATACACTGTACACAAAGTAGAGATAGTCAGTCTTTGCATCATCAGCTTGGTCTTTAGTCCATAGATTCAGTTATCACTCAGTCTCTGACATTACTGCCTAGCACCTGAGTTCTATGGAACATGCTCATTCCTGACAATCTCTCTCTGCACCTTCACATAGGGCCCGGCCTGGGAACAAGATGTTTTCAGATGGCCTTTTATACCTACAAACTCTCCCTGTACATGCTGCCATGGCTCACAATGATACAGTGTAACAGGATTCCGTTAATAGCCAGCCTCGCGCAGCAGGTTCATTCATTCCTACTGCCATGCCAGGTCTTTAGAGTTGATGGAGCTCAAGGTACAGTAGTTTACTGACCGTACAAGGCTGTACAAGGCTAAGACTGAAGGCTTATGCCAACTGCCAAGTTGTTTCTGTTTTGTGTCATGTTTTTACAAGCTAGTCTTTCTTCATATAGGCCTACAGTGCTCATTCCAAGATGCAAGAAAAGTGCATTCAAGTGTTTATCTACTGTCCTGTCAAGTGTGAAAAGAAAAGAGGAAATGTACACATAAGCATGATTAGTACTTTTTTCCATATCCTATCTTGCGGTTTTCCATTGTCAAACGCCCATCACTTCTAAAGATGGTAATGGAAATGCCCCCTAAAGATAACATTCCAGCACCCAATATCCTGTTCAAGTGTGCATATGAAATTACCATACAAACACCTTTGTTCTCACAGCTGAGGGAGTGTCTGTTGAACTAAGAAGCTTTGTGAAGGACTCTGCTGCCATATCAATATTAGCATTCCTTTGACAGCAGGTCTGTCCTGTCACAATGATGACACTTCTCTCACAAGTTGTCACTACTATGGATTTTGACGAAAAGTGCACCCTCAAACACCCTCAAATGAATGGATCTAGACTTAGTGTTCAGATATGGTTATGCTTATCTCAATACGTATTATATATTGTAAATGAGTGATGACATTTGTGATTGATAGATCACATCTCCCATCAAGGAGGATGTTATGATGAGGCGTATTACACAATGTTCTAACTTGAAGGGAATACCAGTGTGATGATAGTATCAATATTGATTGACACAGACCTTTCTAAGCTGCTTCATTTTCCATTCCCATTCCGATGCCCTGTCCAACACAACTCTGTCTCTGTGTCATGGAACTAATGATGCATACCGGGTGGTACTCAAACTGAAACTCAGGGAAGACACATGTAGTGCTGCTACCCTGTAATAGTCCTGCATAGAGCTTTCAAGTTAAAATGCCAGGCTTAGTTTATTATTAATCTACCAATGAAAGGATTGAGACACTCACCAAAAGAAACAAAAACTGCACTGCACACTGTACCTCCCTCAACTAACTCTACCTTGTCTCTTCCAGATCGGGACTTTTACCACACAGCATGGTGAATACTTCTTAGAACCTCTGATGAAGGCGGAAGGGGAGGAGTATGAGGATGAGCACAACAAACCTCACTTGGTGTACAGACATGAGATGAAGACGAGAAGTCCCCCCAGTCAACCCAGCCAACCCACAGACCCCTGTGCAGCCTCAGGTAACAGACTGACTAGCCCTAACCACAGTCTGAGTGGGGTTAGGGTTCCCCCCCCACACACACTTACCTCCTTATGACCTGCTCTCCAACTCGTTGCCACAGCAGTAAAAACTGCACTAACGGCAAATTATCCTCAGCCACGATCCTTTGCTGCAGGGTTAGCGAGAAGATTTGAGCCTTGATTAACGGGTGTTATTGGAATCCTTGATTTAATTAAGCAAAAGTGCGTTCCAGTATCCCCTGGTGTTTTCACTCATGTATTTTGGGAACACTCACACCCAAGAGTTGTGTCGGAACAGAAGAAGAAAATAATTGCTTCTTAGTTTTGCGGCGGGAAGAAAATATAACCTATAGCCCTGTGCTTTGGAGACTGTTTGAATGTGCCCGTTTCATTTGGATTTTTATCGCTGGGGCCTTTAGGTTGGTCGAGAGGCCTAGAGAAAGCAGAGTGACCCAGCAGAGTTCACCCTGACGCAAGTCTTAAAGGAGTGCTTGCGGGGAACTTTGTGGGCGGCCTTTGTTGCCTGATGCAATAAATCTTTTATGTGCTGGACGCTTGATTTGCTTGTTGTCTGAACTCGCCCATTGTTCCCCAGCCATGGCCATTGTATGCAGCTGAGGTTTAAAGTAGTTGGAGTGACCTGAGGGGCCAAGCCAATACCTCCTTAATATGCTTCCTATTCACTCCAACTCTCGCCATGTG
Source organism: Argentina silus (assembly GCF_951799395.1). NCBI lineage: Eukaryota > Metazoa > Chordata > Actinopteri > Argentiniformes > Argentinidae > Argentina > Argentina silus. The sequence continues at coordinate 20,991,517 of NC_139657.1, read as the reverse complement.
TGTGGCAAACTGAGAGGGAGACATCTGGATGGTCTCAGACTGGCTCTGGAGGGCTTAGAAATATGCTCTCTGTGTGGGGATGAGGGCGCTAGCTTGTTGAAAGGCACCGGTTTTGGATGAAGGTGTAGCTAGCTAGCTATCTTGCTTGTTGCGGGTCATTCGATATCCACCCTAGTCTCCCTTTAATATCTACTTAACCTCAGATTAGATACACCATATATAGGTTTCTATACAAAAGCCCAATCACTGGCAGGATTCTGTTATAGTGAGATAGCAGGGGACAGAGAAGACACCTGCAGGTTTCATCAAAGGACAGCAGCCACACAATGAGGCAGGATTAAAAGAGACACTGGGCTGGGCTAGGACTGTAAGGTGTTCCAGGCTGTGGTTCCATAGCCTTATCAGATAGGACCCTCTCCAGATGCAGTGATAAACGCTCTCTTTGAAGGTCACAGTAGACCTGCTAGTAGGGCCTCCTGTCTTTTTATGGGAATGTGTGCAGTGCAGTCACTGCTACTATCAGGTCAGGAGTAAACACTACCTTGGTTGTGTGTTGTCCTGGTCTCAGAGAACAACAAAGACAGACAGCACTCAGTCGTTTTAATGGTTGGGGAGCACATTCTGCACCTACCATGAGAGCTGCTGTTTTCATATAGTTATGTGCTAACTGTCGTTCCTGTCAGTGAGTTTCATGGTACTACTGCTACCGCATCAGATCAGGTGGACAAACAATTCTGTTTGTCTCTGTCTGTCTGTCTGTCTGTCTGTCTGTCTGTCTGTCTGTCTGCCTGTCTGTCCAATTGCCTTGTCTCTCTCTCTCTCTCTCTCTCTCTCTCTCTCTCTCTCTCTCTCTCTCTCTCTCTCTTTCTCCCACTCCTCTCCCCTCCATCCCCCTCTAGCCCATCAAATGCTGCCTAAATATGGAGCTCCTTACCACAGCCTAATTGCTGAGAGCAAATTGCATTGTGCAACACAGGACCACCAACGATTGCACTTAGGTGGGAAACTCTCTGACTATACAGTACTGTATATAGTGAGTCTAGGTCTGAAGGCACAGACATAATAGAAAAGGCTAGATTTTAAGTTAAAGGCTAGAACTCGCAACCTCTGACATGTTTTCAACTAGTGATAAAGGTCTGAGGAAGTGGCGCTTGGAGTGTTGTCTGTGTCACTATAGCATAGGCTACATCTAAGTAGCACATAGGCTATCCCAGACCTCCTAACTTAACCAATCACACTCTTGTCAGCTTTAAATGCCAGTTCGAATTCTACGGTACATCTGACAAGCCTGTACAGCAGTGAAAGAGTAGAGAACCTGTGGCCGCGGAGGGCAGATTCCTCTCTTCCTTTCCCTCTATCCCTCTTCCTGAGGAGGTATAAAAGCAGTCTTTGTGAGGGTCAATGATCTCATGGTCCTCTCTCTCCACTCTTTATGTCTCTCTGAAAGGGGAGTCTTGTCTTAAATCAAAGTTGGTAGCCGGAATTTGATTGCTGAGAGGGGCTGAAGGGTTTGGGGGGGGGTTGGAGGCTCAAACCTGCCAACTGTCCCAGTTGGTCAGAACACACATAGAAAGGCCAGACTGCTTACAATGGCCCAGTCTGCCAGCTCTCATCTCTGTACATTTAAAAAGATATTTGTTTTGCTGCCCCATTCAGTCGCTCATTCATTTTTTTCCCCCCTCTCTCTTTTCTGTGCTCTTCAGTGAGATGTCTTTTTGAAACAGACAAAGATAAAACAAGCTCTGTTTTGTGAAGTGGTCTTCCAGGGCAAAAACTAAATGTCTATCAGCAAAAAAGATACCCTTTTCAAGATACAATAAGGTTTACGTTTGGATGTTGGCTCATGTTACTGCAACGTATTGTTCAGTATCCTCTTTAGGCTAGTTCAGGAATGGTATACAGTATATGTATTCACTTAGCTGTATAGTGACAAGAATTTCCAAAGTCGGAATAGTCGTGTCTTTGCATATCGAAGTGTTGATAGGAGCGGAAGAGTATGTTTGCATGTAGATAAAGTGACCAAAGTTGACTTTTAAGGGTTCCTTTTTGTCCCCATTGTGCAGTTGTCTTTGGTCTTTCATCAGAAATCTCTGACATTTTCTAACATATGCCATCACCAACAGTGGAGTGTAATGATAAGGGCTTTTCAAGTGTGACCTTTATGGAAAACAGTGTCTGTTATTTCTGCTGTAATTCCTAGTAAAAAAAAAAGCTGTCTTTAGCTGCTTGCCTTGATGTGTGTGTTCGAACATTGTTGATAGAGCACTTAAGCATCCTTCAATGCTTCAAACATTTATGCAGAAAATGGTTCCACATTCAGTTTCCACTTGAATCACAATGACACATTTGTCTAATATCATATAACATCATATGTGAGCCACATGTGAGCCTCAAATAAGTTTAGATATTTTTCTCGATAAGGGCATCAAATTAAACCAGTTCATCCCCTGCCATCCTTTTGCTTTGCACTGAGTAGCCTATTCCTTGCCAGCATGCCAGCAGGTCTACAGCTCTTCATGCGTAAGCCATCTTGGGTGGTTTGGCCACTGTTTTGATACCTGTAGAGTGGGAGCTGTTGAGTGGGTGATTAACGTTTTAAGAGCAGAGCGCTCCTCATTGTGCCAGTATGAGTTTAAAAGCCCTGGAAAAGAAATCACAACACTGTGACCCTTAATGAAACGTTCTGGGTGTTATCTACCTGTGGGCTTGCATGTGAATCTCTGTGTTGTCACTCTGAGATGGAAATAGTCAGAAGGATGGGGGTGGCTGGGGATTGTGATGGAAATCTTTCAGTGAACAACAATAAACGATGTTTGGTCTCAGTTGAAAGTTTTAATGCATATACAAAGTTTAAACAATTCTGCTTACGGCCGGATCAGCATTCCTTCACCAACAGTGTGGATTCAGATACTGATGCTGTGTCTGAGGAGAGGACACTCCTTAACTCCAATGCTTGTACGTCATAGGTCAAGGGGTAAACATATCTTGCACCTGTTTGCTGATAAAGAAGCTGGGAAAGAAGCATAGGCATTGTGAGCTACTATCTCAAACCTCAGCCTGCAGTTAAGAGTGTTCCAAGGTCACATAACATCTTTGATACAAGAGAAGGAGCAGTCGGTTTTGGTTCTTCCTCAGTCACATACTTAAAAATAACAAAGTACATTGGGTCACAAAGAGGTCAATACATTTCATATATGACTTAAGCAAAATAGTACAAATATATTTTTTGCCATTACGGGATAGGAGCAGATTCTTCTGTCTCTGCACAGTTATGGGTTGACGTGTGAGCCTGGAGTCTATGGGAAGGTGAGAGAGGTTGTAGAGTTGGGTCTTTCTCTCTTGTGCTTACTACAGTACAGCTGCTGACAGGCTACAGTTAGGACTTGAAGTTGTGTGTTGAACATTAAGTGTGATTATAGCATTGGCATGACCCGTTTCTGTGGGAATAAACAGAGTAGGCAAGTACACTACAGCCCTTGCACAGATATGAATTTGGAGCTAACTCAAATAGGGCAGCTCGGATAATGCCGTCACAGGCAGCAGCATTGGCGTGGCTATCCCTGACACATAGCGAGTGCCCCCTTGCCCTGACCTCTCAACACTATTTCAATGGGAATCCCTAGTCGCCCCCAGTGAATAGATGGCAGTCCAAATTCTCACATCAGATCTTTGATCAATGGATTCATTTACATAGAAAATGCTCTCTCATGCTCTCCCTCGTTCGGGGATTGAACTAGCCGACTTGAATCAGCTGCCTGTTTCATTGCACTTTCATGTATGTCAATGGAAGCGCTTGTTGATTGTGACCTCACTTCCCCTTTTGTTTGGAGTCACTCATTGGATGGGATGTGACCTTAGGCTTTTCCCTCATAGAGGTGCTCGGCCCTCCGTTTAAACTGTTTAGATTCCACGATAGATGCTTTGTTTTTCTCGTGCTGTGTTCTGAATGGGGTCAGGAGTAGTAGGCATGGAGTGATGGATGGATGGTTATCGGTCAGACAACCTCTCTCACCTTTAGGGTCTGGCTCAGGGAGGTGTGGGGGCTTATGGATGTCAGTTGGCTCCATGGAGCTTAGGGCCCATGCCTCCTAGACCAGTTCCCCTCCCCCATACCAGGGAGCCTCTATTGTTATATATCTGGTTGTGCTTTGCTCTGTAAATGTATGAACAAGTGGGCTTGTCATGAGTGTGTTTGTGTGTGTGTTTGTGTGTGTGTGTGTGTGTGTGTGTGTGTGTGTGTGTGAGAGAGAGAGTGTGAGTGTGAGTGTTTGTATGTAGTCTCTGTTGGGTTTATCTGTTTGTCTGAGTGTTTGTTGTCTCTGTGGCTGTTGGATGAGCTGAGTAAGGAAAAGAGAGAAGAAGAGAGGAGCTTCTTTCTTTGCCTATCTGCTCACCCTGGTCTGCGTTGCATGTGCCTGTCTTACTCTAAACCCTGGCAATGGCCCCAGACTCTTCTCAAGCTCCCACTACCCACCTTTTCCCCTCTACACCTGTGTCTGCAGTAGCCCCCTAAACACTTCACAGCTTTGATACTGAAATCCAACTGTAAATCTACACTGAAAAAGTTTGATTCTTTTGATTGCAGATTGCGGCAGAGATTCTCCCTTCTAAATTGTTTGATTGTAACTCGGGTAGGATGAATTTGATGTTCTGAATGAATAGATTGTGCCTCTGTGTCCACAATTGATTGATATATCTAGTGCTGTGTTGCTCTGGCCAGTTGTTCTAAGATTGTGTGTAGAACATTCTTATACACTAATTATTGGTTCCCAGTGTCACACTTAATCACTAACACACCCCTCATTGCACAGAGCCTCTTACTGTAGCTAAAGTTGGGAGAATGACACAAGAAGCTAATAATACAGCCAGTTCTTCATTCATTGTCATCTGACTCAATGATAACAGACTGTCTGGGCATTCAGCTAGGGTCAGAGATACCCATAGTTACCCACATGACAGAGTTGTCATGGGGCCATAGCGACAGACCCAGTGAACCCAATATGTTGTGTTGTCTCCGTCTCGGAGTTCCAGCGACAAATTCCAACAGCTATTTTTTGCCGAGGTCTACTGTCTGGGTAACAGATGGGGGTGAGTGACTCCATAGTGGCATGGACAGCAGTCAGAGGTGAGAGGTGCTGACAGGTGAGGGACTGGTACTCTAAAATGTGGCCTTGGCTCGGGTGGTATTGACCCTGACTGGGGGGATGGGGGCAGGGGCATGCAATGTCATCGCCTGAAGCTTCTCTGTCCATACATTTCCTTTGCATCTAAAGAAAGTCTATTTCAATATGTTGTGGTTGCCAGACAGTTGTACATGGGTTCAGACATGTCACCAGAAAAAATATAGTTCCCATTTTAAGTGGTCTTATGTCCTCATTAAAAGCTATAGAGAAAGTAGATGCCACATGCTTTGTAAATTGATTGAGTGTCTGGGTTTTACCACACTGTGGTTTTCTGTCGCTCCTCTCATCCTTACTGTACTGTTCATCTCAGAGAACAGACATACAGCACATGAAACATTATCTCTGTCTCATCAACATAAGGGAAAACAAAAGACATGTCTGGCAATCGTTTGCTCCTGCTATATGGTGTAAGATAAAATTGTAGGGTAATTAGCTTTAACCTCACTATTAGGGCCTTCAGATGTTGCTGACCTTGTGACCTGACCAGGAAAGAACTCTGGGCATTACACATAACATCTTTAACCCTAACATTTTTAACATGGTTCCGGACTGTAAACACTACTGAATGGACAGTGTGTTAAAAGCTGCCATCTTCCTGAGAGGTCAAGAGTCATGCCACTTTAGATTTAAAAGCCTTCTAAGCAACAATTAGTTTCCTCTTTTCTCTGTCCAGGCACAGAAGAATTGCCCTTAATTGTGCGTCTGCAGGGGTTTGGAGCCTTTTCTCCTGACATGTAGTGTTGTTGTACTGTCCAATAAAGTGCCATAGTACTCTCATAGTGCCAGGGTATTACCTATGCATGGTGTGTAAGGTACGCTGTCTATTTAATTGGCACCCAAGTGACAGAGCGCTTTCATTCTCAGTGGGTTATTGTAAAAGAATGTTAATTAGCTCAACAATGAAGTCAGTGTTCTCCATTGTTGAGCTTTTGGCATTGATACTTTTAACAGAGAGTGAAAAGAGGTCATAGTGCATGAAAGGAGGAAATAAATAGATGTTTAATCCAGATGAAGGAGAGATCATGTAGAGATGTTTTAATGACACGTTTTGATCTTGTCAAACCAAAAAAAGTACACATGGGTATTAAGTATTGCATGGTGTTTTATAGTAGTCCAGGAGAGAGATTTTATAAATGTTTTATAAACATTAAGACAGATAAATCCCCCAGGTCTCAGTCTGTCAGAGAAGATCCCTTTTTCTTTGTGAGTGGGGAAAATGAGCCTTTGCTTCAGCCCAGCAACCACTGCTGTGTGCATGGGCACAACCGACAGGCTTGACGCTGACACGGGCGCTGGCGCTGGCGCGGTGCAGGGCCTCACGGCAGCATGAGCTGTGTGCCATTGTGCCAGGGAGTCACGCTCTGTCTCATGTGCCCGCCAGGGGCATCGCTCGACTGATTTTGGAACGCTATTAGGAGTTTTCTTTTTTACCTTTTCTATCTAACAGTTACTTTTTCTTTTCTCACAATCTCTCTCTGTCTCACTAGTTTGATAGAAGAGCTGCTAGATGTTGAGAATACAAGGAGACACTCAGTATGACAGGGTTACCCAAAGCTTAAAGGGAGGGTTGTGTAGGATGTGACCCCCTTAGAATGTAGAGCTAAAGGGCACTAGGAAGGAAGTCATTCTGTGTGTTTATATTATTGTCACTGGTGGGGGTAGTCTGGTGGAGAATATAGCCAGTATGAATGTGTTCAACTTCAATGAGTTCTCTCTCTACTTTTTCAAACCAATTATCTGTTTTTGTTTCTTGTCTTTGCTTCTAAATGGCTGCAGTGTCAAAATCAATCTCAATTGTGGACATTTCAGAAAACAATGGTATGACAGAAAGTTAGTGTTGGGGAAGTTGGGGTTTGTCTGTTAATTCCTGCAGCTGCTTATGTTTCTGCTCACAGTCTTCCTCTCTCAGCTGTGAGGCAGCAGAAATATTACAATCACCCTACCATTTCAGCACATGTGGCAATACATCACTGGAGGAAAGCCTGATGTTCTGATATGTATATATCTTTGGATGGTACTTTTCAACATGCACGTCCATGGCAAACCTCATCCATCCTGAAACATTGTTGATCTTGGCCAAAGCATCTAAATATCAGGCATAGCGTCTGCTTTTGAATGTTATTTTGACGATGTGTTTGTAATATTCTCTTCCGTCTGATGATGAGGTACTCTTGCACAGAGATGGATAACATCCGTTATTCCAGGGGTAGGGTGGGGTGTGTATGACCCTCCACAGCTGTGCTCTACAACATCTCCCAAACAATGTGGCCTCTTAGAGGCTTGCTTGAGTGGAAAATGGAAGGGCCCCCCCCCCCCCACCCCCCCGCTCCTCTTTCCTAGTGCTGTTCTGTTTCACCGTAGCCTCTCAGGAAACTGTCCTCTGCACAGACAACATAAACACTTGTAATTAAGTCCTCTCCCTTCACCTCCACAGGTTGGCCTCAGGGTGCTTTTCTATCATCCCTATCATCCTTGCTCTCTCTCTTTCCCTTCCCTGTCATGGTAAAGGAATCCATCGCTCATTGCCCAGCCAGCTCTGCGCTACACGTACAGTTCATCTGACGTCCAACTGAAAAGGGTTGGAAGTGATGCTAATCCCCAGTCGGACAATATGGCTGGGGTTCCTCTTATCTTTTACCTTTAAGTATTGTTAAAATCATAAACCCTTGGCCCATGTATTCAACTGTATCGGTCTGGAACTCAGAATCTGGTATTTGTTGAATTTAGGCTGTACTGTGTATGTTAGTGATCCCCGGCCCTTTAATTTAGTGTGATATACTGACTGAGGTCTTAATGAAGGGGTATTTATAGGTATTTAATGTTCCCATATGGCATGCATACTGTTTCATTCCCTCTGATGATTACAGAGCCATGTGTAAGTAATGTGTCATTGTGGAATTTTCTCTGTTTTTGTAAGTTGCATTCAGGCATATTTACAGCAGGGTGGAGCTTGTCTAGCCTTCAAAATCTCACCCTCAAAGCTCACTAGTGACCCTGTGTCATTTGAACTTTTTTTCAGCAGGTTGGGATAACACAGGTCGTTTATGGAAGGTTTTCTTGAAAGTCCAGTATGTGCTGTTATGTCATTGGAATGTGGCTAAGCTGAGGCCTTCTTTTTAGTTTTAGAGGTTCCATACTCTCAGGAAATTCCTGTATGTGTAACATGAAAGCTGTATGTCCAGTATGAGGTTTTTGAAAATGTGTTTCTCATGTCCATTTCTAATCAGGTTCCAGAACTGTATGTGCCTTAGCCATCTCTTCCAAATGTTGTTGTCAAGCTTGCCATGCATGGAGTTGGCTAAAGCAGATCCAGTACAGGTCTGGGACATAGGCTAATCCTTTCCTATGTAAATGATTCTACAAGGTTATTGTCTACATTTTGAATTCTGTCTAATCTCCTCACAGAGGAACATTCAGAGAGGCCAGTCACCCTTTGGAGCAACAGGAGTATGGGAGAAGAGCTAAACTCCCTGAGAGGGAGGATGGACGTCCAGCAGACAAACACACACACCACCACCAACAATACAGACACCAACCACAGAACCCATTCACGACGTAAGAGGTTCCTCTCCTACCCACGCTACGTTGAACTGATGGTGACGGCAGATGCTAAAATGGTCCGCCACCACGGACGCAACCTCGAGCACTATATCCTAACAATCATGTCAGTAGTAAGTAAAATATTGTTTTTAAAAACTACATTCGGAAGATATTTTTATTGATTATGCTCAATGTCCCAGGACTGATATGAATGGTTGTCTATCATAGCCCTATCATTCACATGGATTTGGTAGTGAAACTATGATTTCAACAAATTGTGTGGCTTCTCCACGATACACATTCAAGTTGAAGTTGGTAATAGGTAGCAACTGTAGCATGATATTGGTGTCTCGGCAGTTTGGTTGACTTTTTACTTATGGATAACAGTTTAAATGCTGACAATTATTACCCCTCCTTTAGTTAATCAAAAGTCAATGTCAAGACTACTGTAACTGTGTCTCTCAAATTTGGGAGGGAAAGGTACGACCAGTATATTCTGTATATACAATTCATATTACACTATACTGTAACTGATATTATCGTTTGCTTGGGTTTTGCCCAATCATTTTCCCATGAACTGTTTTCTTTTTTCCCTTATATATTACTTGTTTTACTGCATACAGTAGAGGATGGCACTTAGAGAGCGAGAAACACAACATCCTGTAAACCTTAGCCTGTCCAATCATGTCAGACTGTAAATTGGCTTCTGCTTTATTTCTCTGGTGCACTTGTGTCCCTAATAATGCAAGATAAACATGCTGACAGACAGTTTTCTCTCTCAAAATGTTATTAACTTGATTGCAAGCTGGCCCGCACAGCCAGAGATGTCGCTCATAAGGGATATCAACGGGTCAGCGCTTTATGAACTTACAGTGTGCTGGCTGAGTTTGGGTGCTGCATTTATGATGAGGTCTTTAAGGTTTACAACCAAAATACAACACAGTAAAAAATGTTGGAAACACATGGGCCCGTGCTTTTTTACTCTTAGAGCATATTAGAGACCTCATCGGCTGAACACACACGTACACACACATATTCCTGCTCCCGTACACACACACACTCACACTCTCCACAAAACCTGTCAGGAACACTCAATCAAAAAGACATGCTATGGTTCTGCCGCTCCAACAGAAACCAGACCCACCATTTCAAACAGAACAGGGAAATCAGCCAAGGCTGATCAGTCATCGTCATGGTGACAGCACTCTGAGCCAGTTGGCTCGGCGGATGGAGGAGGGGGTCCACTAATTGGGTGGGCTGTTAGTTTTCTGATATGATGTCATGGTGTTTAGAGTGACCACAGAGAGAGGCCGAGAGGGGGCATTCCTCCAGTGTATTAGAGCCTGTAGACCATCTACCCTGGCATAGGTGCTGCACACACACAGACCGACTCCCCTAACTCCCCTGTCTCCCAGTCCCAGAGCAGGGCTCTGCTTCATGCTGCCTTCTCTGCCCCAGGCTATTACAAGCTAAATGTTTATTGTGGGCCCTAATGAGTTCCTGTCAGGACACTGTGGATGGCCCCAGGAGCATAGTGACCGCCAGTGACAGAGGTGAACATGAAAACAAAAAACACAGAGGAAGGGTTTTGTCCCCGCAGTGGGATAACTCAGCTCAAAGCTTTGCTGAAGTTTCATATTTGTTGCCAGGTCAGATTGTTTTCCCCAGGGAATCCATTTAGGAAATGGAAATTGCGCTTAATACTGTGTTGATTAAACTTCCCCTGCAGGAATTCATTCTATACTCAAGTATACAAGTTTTTTTTCCTTTTCATCAGTGAACTGTTACTGTTATTTCAATTAAATCTTCTGAATATGGTCTCTCCCATTCAAAGCAACTGTATTGACAATATCCCATCTTCTCACTATCCTTTGCTTTTATTTCTTATTCGTAGATGTTTACATTTCTTGTCCGTGTGTTCATCTTGTTACAGGTTGCTGCAGTCTACAGGGACCCCAGTGTTGGGAACCTTGTCAACATTGTGATTGTCAAGCTGATCGTCGTCCACAATGAGCAGGTGAGTGAGTGAACTAGCTCTCTAAGATGGCTGACGTCAGCACGGGTGTCCTCTGCCTCTCTCTGTCGAGAGGAGCCTATTAAGAGGACACTGGCTTCCTTGTCAGTGGGAAGTCTCAAGAGATATCTCCTCTGAGAAAATGATACCATTGTGCTGTAACACCTGTGAACGTAACATAGTAGTACTGAGTGATAGTGGGGTCTATTGCACATGGCCTTGTAATGCCAGATAACTGAGATCACGAGACATTGAACAGCATTTCAGAAATGTACATACTGTAAATTAGACATTATTATGAGATTTTGGATTAAAGTCAGTATAGTAAGAGCAGGTTTTGTCAATCAACAGTGTGTTCAAGCCTCTTTCCTCAACAACATTGGCCAGAGTAGAGCACTGGGACACACTCCCTTAGCCGTCCATCTTAGCTGTTTATGTTTCTGCCTCTTTAAAAGGAAAGACCTGTTTAAATCCTCCCCATTGCCTCTGTCTGTCATCTCTCTAAGGATGGACCCACAGTCAACTTCAATGCTGCTACGACCCTCGGCAACTTCTGTAACTGGCAACTGACCCAAAACGTCCTGGACGACAACCACCCCTCCCACCACGACACTGCACTCCTCATCACCAGGTAACGTATTTATAATGTATTTATTCATTTACCCTTCGACAGGAGGTACAAGATTAGGACTGTGTTCCAATGTCCACACTAGCATACCACTTAGAATGCTTGGCCAATAGATAGCTTCATTCTTTGTGGTGTGCTAGTGTGTATAGATTTGTATTCATATGGACTGCCTCACTGTCCTCCTCACACATAACACATCTGCTCCTATACTGAGGTGGTCACTAAAGGTGTGTGTTGCTTGTGTCTTCTCACAGGGAAGACATCTGCCGAGCTAAGGACAAGTGCGACACATTGGGTAAGCAGTCTCAATCTCAGGGGAGGCTCGTGGAGGCAGAAATCAAAGGATGGGCTCATTGTAATGCATGGATTGGAATGAGGAATGCATTACCATGATCCTGTTCTCCTATTTCTATATGTTATTTCTAGATTTCTATATGTTATTTCCAACAGCCTCGCCTGGTACTTTCACTGCATTGTCTACTACAGTACAGTAGCTCTTGATTGACTTTCTGTTCCTGTTCCATGGCTAATAAAGCTACTCGAATTAGTTTATGCCAAGCTGACAGCTAATAGAGTGACAGATGTGAGGGGGGGGGGGAATGAACTAATCTCTCTTACAAAATAGTAGTTTGATGGATTAATCGCCTTTGGTGCAGGGGTTTCTCTCAATCCCTCCTTCGCTCCAAGTAGCTGTGTGTGTGTGTGTGTGTGTGTGTGTGTGTGTGTGTGTGTGTGACCATGTGTGTGTCTGTGACCCTCTGTTGTGTGACCATGTGTGCGTGTGACCTTCCAGGCCTGGCGGAGCTGGGGACGATGTGCGACATGAACCGAAGCTGCTCCATCAGCGAGGAGAACGGCCTGAGCGCTTCCTTCACCATCGCTCACGAGCTGGGCCACGTGTAAGTACTGCACTGTACTGTACCTTACCCCCCTCCTCCTCCCCCCTGCCCCCTGTCGCCCCCCCTCGGACCCTCTCGGGCCCCCTGGGGCCAGCCGCGGTCCTGTACACAAAAGCCCTCTTATCTGGCGCACACACAGGTGCAAAACATAATAAAGCAAAAATGGTGGTTTAATAACATGCCAGCCTTAATACCCCACTGTACCGCGGTGAGGTGAGTTAACCCTCTAGGTGTCAGAGCTTTGTTCTGGGTGGGTGTGTTAAGGGGCCGGGGTGACTAACTTAGCTGAAAGTCACCGCTAGGCTCAGATGTGGTGGATAAGCCTCAGTGTTCCACTGCTTTAAAATAGGTATAGACAATGTGTTATAGTCATTGTGGGCACATGTAAACACATCAAATATATTACATTTTTCCAAATGTATTCCAAGTCTTAATTCATCACAATACGGCTGAAGATGATATACGTTTTCAGGAGCCAACTTGTTCCCCAGCCTGTCCCCAAAACATTATCCTAAAGAAAGATAAAACAAGCAGAACCATAGTAAACAGAGGCCCCATCACAATGCGGTCATACTATACTGCCATAATTACCGTGTAATAGTCCTGTTATCAAAACATGGCTCCCTGCTGGGGACTGTTTCCATAACACACGAATGTCACCACCACATGTGTGAACGGAAAAAGAAGCTCCGTATGAATGTCCCGCTTTGTGGCCCATTGACCAAATCATAACATATGACCCTGCCTTTCATAAAGCCTGCCATGTATTAGCAGGCTCTCAATCCACCATAGCGAAAAGGGTAAATATGAAATACTATGAGGGACACATTCTCTCTCTCTCTCTGTCTGTCTCTCTCTCTCTCTCTCTCTCTCTCTCTCCCTCCCTCTCTCTCTGGGTATGAATGTGAAAGTGACAGCTTTACGTTCTGTTCCGGGGCCACTCTGCCCAGTTGTGCTAGTGTGTTAGTAAATGGAGCCAGTGTGAGCCATTGGCTAAGAATGACAGTTATTCTGTTCCCCCTCAGTCCCCGCTCACACATTCCTCCAGTGTGGGGAACAGAACGAACAGACAGGGCCATTGGGCCTAGCGGAGGGGAAACTGGCCCTCCTGTAGCTCTGTTTATGCTAAAGTTCAAGCAGCTGGACAGTTGGCAGTTAGCTTTGCCTCTTGGTGCGGTTAAGCGTTGCGTTCACAAGCCCCTCCAGAGTGTTTAACACTCTGTGAAATGGAGTGTCAGGTAGTGGAACCGTCTCAGAGTGTTGCAGATTAAGGAAACTGAAGCCTTACTTACACTAATGGGTACGAGGCCTTTCTCAGGTGACTCTAGAATCGTATGATTATAAGTAGCCAACTTGGGCTTTTTTAGTGTGTTCGAGTCACTTGATATTGATCCAAATGTGACACATATAGGGCTTCATAATGCTTCTAAGTGCTTAATCATCAAACATTGCCAGTTCTTTGACATCTTAGATCACAGATAATACCCTCTGACATTTTATAAGTCATTATCTAAAGAAATACAGTATATCCAAAAGGCACGCCGTAAAACCTTATTGGCAATTCAGTTTCCTGGACTATATGGAGTACTGGATCTGGATGTGCAAACTCGATGAGGCCACCTGGGTTGTTAAAGATGGTTTAAATTTCAGGGTGATACATTTGGACTTCAGATGGTTAATCCTGTGTAGATGTAGTCATCCATCAGTAGACGTTAACTTAATTAGTCTTGAGTGTCTCTTGGCGGGGCCAAGTGTGTGTGTGTTTGTGTGTGCGTGTGTGGCATGCATGTGTGTATGTGTCTGGGTCTCTGTCTGTCTGTCTGTCTGTCTGTCTGTCTGTCTGTTTGGTGCCTCCCTGGGCTCACAGCGGTGGCAGAATTCAGATGTTGCTCTGATGTTGCTTCGATGTTGCTGTGCTCTGTCTCACTAGAGTGCTGAAAGTCTGTTCCTCCAGTCCTCATGGCTGGCTGTGACACTTATTTATGTCTTCTCTATTGGGAGACGGAGGCCTGAGGTTCCCAATCAGATCCTCTTCACTGCAACGACACTCTTTGCTCTCCCTGTTATTTATGGAGACTGAAGAAGTGCCGAAAAGTGGTTTTGTTTAATGTTTAGTTTCAGCTTTTCTGCTTTGTAATAATTGGAGGCAGACAGTGGGACATTGTTAGCGATGTGAGGGTCTAATCTCTATAGAGTGCAAAACAATTTGTTTCGCTGCAATCCAAGGAGAGGAGCTTGAATGCAGTACAAACACATTCTTACACACACTCTTACTGATGAAGACTCCAGAACGCAACTCTGCAACTCTCACTCCTGAGATCCCTCTGTCCCTGATTGATCACTGACAGTATATCTCTCGGAAGGACAGAGCCAAAACCTCAACTCAATTTACAAGTCAAACAACGTTAAAAGCCTCAGTTCTCAATATTCCAGCCAAGGTCCTCATGCATGTTCTGTTCAGTATCAGACTGTGGCCTCGTCGGTGAGTATGTGAGAAGCTCATTACAGGCCAGAGGGGGAGAGTGGGGCTCAATTAGGGACCCGAGCGACACAGCTCCCAGGGCTGTAGGTTGGGCATCTTGCCAGGCGAGGCCTGCGTTGTTTGTGTCCGGCTCAGCCCCCAGCCCCAGCACAGAGCATCCTGCAGTAAACAGTAAACACCATGCAGCTGTGTGTGTGTGTGTGTGTGTGTGTGTGTGTGTGTGTGTGTGTGTGTGTGTGTGTGTGTGTGTGTGTGTGTGTGTGTGTGTGTGTGTGTGTGTGTGTGTGTGTCTGTGTGACCTCATCCCAGCCAGTTCACCAAGACAGGATATTCGCTCAGAGCACAACACAGCATAGCACTGCAGCATTAACATGTATTTACTGTCCAGCTGTGCAGAATGAATAAATAATAGCGGATATGCAATGCTGTATACATCTCAGAGTTGCAAGTCATGTTCAATTAAGCCCATTGATTGGTTCGTTGAAAATAACTGTATGTAAGCACATGTGTTGTCAGCATTTGAGCAGCATGTGAGTGTTATATTACATTTCCATGGATGGCTTCCCCCTCTTCTTCAGCTTTAAGCCCTGAGAAGGTGACCTCTGACTGCAGGGGTGAGCGGGAGGTGGTGCTCAGTGGCATACATACTGCACAGTCGTGGAGTTTGTGCTCGTCAGACAGATATAGATAGATGATGTAAAAAATATAAAAAATGCCCTCCTACCTGGTGGAGTTTTATTGAAACCTATTGAGGCATTTGAAAACAGCTGTGTGTGTGTGTGTGTGTGTGTGTGTGTGTGTGTGTGTGTGTGTGTGTGTGCCTGCGTGTGTGGGGGCGGTCCACAAACGGTTTGAGGTGATCCCTTGTTAAAAATGGCAGATTATAAATCTTCTGACATTTATCCCTTTGCTCCGGCTGATCCATGGAGCAGCCCCTTCCCTAATCGCTCTCTGTGTGTGTTCCCTCCCTCTCTTCCCCCTTTCTCCCTCCCCCCCTCCTGGCAGGTTCAACATGCCCCACGATGACAACCCCAAGTGCAAGGAGGCAGGCATGAAGCACCAGTACCACGTCATGGCACCCACACTCAACTACGACACCAGCCCCTGGTCGTGGTCCAAGTGTAGCCGCAAGTACATCACAGAGTTTCTGGAGTAGGTACCTCTCTCTCTGGCTCCTTTTTTCTGACTATGCACAAGTTAAGCCATTTTCAATCATGTCACATACTATATCTCCACTCCAAAATATTTTTGACATGTTTATACCTGAGCCACAGTGTGTTGTTCCTTTTTTAATCTAAAGTACATCAATTCAATTAAAAAAGCAAGAAAACAATATTTGTTTCATAATATGACATAATCTGGTAAGCAAACAGTGTGTGCGTATGTAGGGCAGGCCAGTGTAAACTGTGTCGTCTTGTTATTGCCTGGGCTTGAGACAGTATTTCCTGTTTTAAAAAGGGGGTCTTCTTCCCCTGACCAGAGCGGTTGATCCTCCCCTGCTCCTCTCCGCTTGTCTCCGCAACCGCTCTCGAGACGCTGGACAAATAGTCATTTAGTCGCTGGCGTGCTTTCCTGGCGAAAACGGTAACACGGGGCAACGGCTCATTCAGGGCCTGGGGAGCCGAGCAGTGACCAGCGACCACTCTGAAGTGCTTCCCTTTAAGATGGGGAAATGTCAGTTATAATTAGATTTTCCCCTGAACGTGACCCTTTTGATCTCTCCTCCCCGCCTTTGTCGATTGTGAGCCTCCACAAAAGGCTGCCTTGTTGACGAGTTGCATCTTGGGAGCTCCATGCTCACCCAGACGCCTCGTATAGGGCTTTAAAGTTATGCTGCCACATAGTTTCCATCTTTCCGCCACTAGCCAACCCAACGTGAGTGGTTGGTTGGAAAATCTTGCAAAACCAGAAAAATGCTGAATATCAGCTGTGTTTTGCTGACCTCCTTGATGTGTGAGCGAGAAGGAAATGTGCGAGGTAAATGTCAATTGCTGTGTGTGTGGAAGTTTCCATGCTTTAGCCTACGATGAGGAAAGCCCATTTGACATTTCACCGATGGTCAGCTTGACTCAACAGCAAGTTATTGGTGGTCTTTGTTATTTGTCTTTGTTGGTGGTCTTTGTTATTTGTTGGTGGTCTTTTTTTTGTTCGTTTTCACATGCCCATGTAAGAAATTGGTGAAGTGTTCCTTTAACAGTGGCAATATTTATAAAACAGTGACTCTGAGAGAGAGCGTTCGGTTCAGCAGGGAGCTGTAGTGGTGGGAAAGGCTCTTGAAAGCGAAGCCCACTGCTTTTGAAGTCTGCCTAGGCCCAACAATGAGGAGCATTGATCCAAACTGCCACTTCCACCCTTCACCGAGCTGACCTGGTCAAGTACATCAGTTTTTTGACTGCCCATTCTCTCCCCTGAAGAGCACTCCAACACACAGCGCTCTCCTGTCAACTTTAAAGATGGAGGAACACTCCAAACACTCTACCTCTCAACCCCCCTTTTCAAGGACCCACACCCACATCTCCCCTACTCCCTCCCAGTTTTCTATCTGTGTAATAATGTGATGTGAATTGATCTCCCATTCTGTCCACACCTGAGAGCCCCTGATAAAAAGCACCACGGTGTTTTCTGTGTTATTATGCGGAGACCCGCAGTTATAAAGACACCATTCATTCCATCTCTGGCAGCCGGCCAGACAATTTAAGCCGCAAAAAGCTATCTAAAGATAAAATGCAAATCTCTTGGTGTTGCCACCCACTAATTGATGTGTACACTTGTGTTGAAACCACATAATCATTAGTACTGGCGAAGCCTATCATTTTCCATTGCAATGCCTGGGTACACACTTTGGGAATTAGGCTTACCACACAAAACAGCAGATGGATTTAAAGCTATCCAAAACATTAACATTTGAAGTTTTGGTCCACATTTTAACTTTTTTTTACCTCAAGATAGGTCCTGTATGTGAAGTGTTTCATTCTAATTCAAACCTAGAACAAAAAGCTGACTACTTAGTTTCCTGTTATCCTTCTGTAAAAGTGGTACGTGCTGTAGTTTGAGAAGGGCAATTGCTACAGTAGGCATCGCATGAGTTTATCCCACTGTGTGCAGTAATGCACTGTGTCATTCAAGCCTCGGCTGTGTCTGTCATAAACCTGATATACGATCAGCCTTGTAGCACCACCGGCTCACAAGAAACACAGCTCCCCCCGATGGAACCCATTACATAGGAGCTTCTTATCGCAAACACAGAGAGATAAATATAAGTCATTTTCTAAATAAACTCACTTTAAAGAACCCTTCCAATGGTTGCCAGGTGCAGAATCTCTTTCAGTCTCATCACATCACTGTCTCGAGCTCAGCCGCCAATCCCCCTTCAAAAAACGGGATGCCTAAAATCTCTGTCCCCCCATCCCCACCCCTCCCTATCCATCCTGTTTCTAATAATAGACCCATATGGTTTTCTGGGTTTCTGATTAGACAAACTGGTGAAAGACGCTTCAATATGTGGGACATCTCTCAGATTCTCCCTGGGCCCCAACAGACAGACTACCTCTAGCCTAGCTTTCATCATGGCTCTCTTCTCCCCCTCCCTCTCTTCTCCCCCTCCCTCCCGCTCAGAGTAATTCCACCAAGCACTTGCACTCGTTTTGTGTCTTAATGTGGAAATAAAAGAAAACCGCAGTGGTAACACAAGATAAGCCAGCGTAATTATCAGCCTTGTCACATCAGCTGTGGCGGTATGAAGCAGGTGTTTTATCTAGACACATAAGGACAAATTGTGAGAGCGGTGTCAACATGTGGCGCTATCACACATTATACAGTATCTCATCCCCCAGTTTCTTTTTTTGTGTCACAAAGTGAATAGGAGAGAAATCTTTTGAGGAAAGGTTTATGTTGTTGAATGGTGGTTTGACTAGGTTTTTTTGTGACCACACTTTTTTGACTGTTGACTTCAAGGACTAGCGATTCAGTGGGTATATGGGGTACATGATATCGTCCAGCTGTGCTTTTGTTGTATTTTTTGGGTTGTAGGCTAGGGTGTGGCTGACATACGTACAATCAGTCAGTATATAATAATGGAACTATCCTTGATTTATGTAACTGAACTCAATAAAGGTGCTTTTATTATCCAAATCCTCTCTTTACTTTTGGCATCGAGAAATGCCTCTTGCGGTCAGCATGGCCCCTTTGTCTTTATGGAAATGCAGCTTTATTCTCTCTCTGACTCCAATTTCGCGGTGACGGCATCAACTAACAGTCCATTGAAAGGAAGTGGTATCAGTCGCACTGTTAGGTAACATTATAGACAGACAGACCACCCACAAGGGACTAAGTGCTGTGTACAGAATATGATCACTCATGGACACTGACATGGAGATTGTTTACCTTGCATTTATGAATAACAAAGAGAGAGAACTTACTTTTCTATTAATCTTGACGGGTTAACAGAGCAATTCGAGTCTCGACGACGAAGCCGAATGGGAACTGTCGGATCAGCAATACCTTTTGTATTGTATGTATGCAGTGTATGTTTACTACTTGTGTGTGTGTATATATGTTCCCTTTCAGCACTGGCTACGGAGAGTGCCTATTGGATGAGCCTGTCGGCAGGACGTATGAGCTACCCACCCATCTCCCCGGCCAGATCTACAATGCCAACAGACAGTGTGAACTCATGTTTGGACCTGGGTCTGTAGTCTGCCCTTACATGGTGAGCCAACCAGGATTTAGGCCTCAAAACCAGGTGTCTCATTCTCACATGGCTCAAAGCAACTTTGCTTCCTCAACCAAACTCTATAGGGAATGATGTCATATACTTCTTAGGTGTCATCTATCATAAACCACTCGTTTTTAGATAATGAAGTCATACACAACACTGCATTTTAATGACCTGTATGACAGACAGCTTTTGTGTTTTTTTATGAGACAATTAGTTTTGTTTTGTTCAGGTTTTACAGGCTGCAAACTGTTCTTCCTCTAAGACCCTGCTCTCCTGTTGAACATCCTCAAAGGCCTGGGGAAGAAATGCCCTTGTCACTCTATGTGCTTGGAGACCATATGTGGCTAATCTTAGCGATAGTACTGTAATAGCTGCCCAGGTGGTCGTAAAAGTTAGTGTCTGGTTCCTGGTGGCTGCACTGTCAATAAAGTCAGTTACACACACAACAGCCGAGTCTCCTGTGTCAATATTGGAGAATTATAATTTGGTATAAAAATAAGTTAAATAATTTCCCTGATGCTCAGGACAGTGAGGTAGGCCTGTGATGATACAGTAACAGTTTTTAATGTCTTTTTTCTTTGCTTCCTCTGTCGCTGCCTCTATTTCCCCCACACACAGAAACAGTGCAAGAGGCTGTGGTGTACGAGCGCTGAAGGGGACCATAAAGGATGTCGCACACAGCACATGCCCCTGGCTGACGGGACAGACTGTGGAAACGGAATGGTAGGACATGATGACACACTATACTTTCTTCCTTATAGTCAGTTATCAGGTGCAATTAAACAGTACAACAACAATCATATTTCACTTTTGCTAGATGGTAGCATTTACTGTACCGAGGTTGGTATTTTGCACTTCCTTTATCATTCAAGTTTCAAACTGAATTATGAACTCCTTATGACATGGATATTCCTCTGCTCTAGAATAGATGATGTGGACAGTTTGTATAAGGACAGTTTGTCCTCTTTTCTCACAACTTTGATAGCCTTCAATGTGTAGACCAAACAGCAATGTGACTAGTGATATAGCAGTCTGAACCCTCTAAAGTTACAGCACACTCAGCCCATTGACTTAACATGCATTATCTGGCCATAGTTAGCCCCAGCTTCCAATGTAAATGTGGTCAGGTGACACCCCTCAGTGAGTAACCTGAAGCGTTAGCCTTTAGCCTTGCTCTGAGGCCCCAACCCCCATTAGCCCCCCATGTTCTCTCCGCCTTGGGATGCTATGCTAATTAGCTCTGTGACGGTGGTTGGTGTGTAGTGTTGGGGCACTGAGGAAGCTGAGAGAGAGACTGGGGGAAAGAGGGGTGAGACAGGGCTTGGAGAGAGAGGAAAAAAGACGAGAGAGGTGAAGGCGCGGTGCCTTTGAAAGGGGATGCCGCCCGCCGTTCACAGTTGAGTCACCTTGTTCTGAACCCGTGACCCTAAAACCTCTTTAAAAGGCGGGTGAGTGGGTCAGTGGTCAGGCAGTAACAGAGCCCAAGACTGAGGCCAGTGCTCACACAAAAGACCTCACATCAATGATTCAGAAAAGGAGAAGGAGGAGGAGGAGGAGGAGGAGGAGGAGCAGCAGCAGCAGGAGAGAGGTGAGCTAGTTTTGGTGTGTCTGTGTGTGTGTTCACGTTTGTGTGTGTTCACATTTGTGTTTGTGTGTGTGTGTGTGTGTGTGTGTGTGTGTGTGTGTGTGTGTGTGTGTGTGTGTGTGTTCGCGTTTGTGTGTATGTGTGTGTGTTTGTGACTCGGGGTCTTTACTTCACTACTTAACCCTTTCCCCCTCAGAAGTCTCTCCAGAACTTCAAAAACATGGTGTGTGCCGATGTAAGCCCGGTATCCCACAATACTTTTTTCAACTGGTCCATCCTGTTAGGGCTTGAATTACTACACTTCAATGAAGAGAAGTTAACTGGGGATGGCTAACATCTTAATCCAACCACAACAACTGTCGTATGATGTACCTGTTGTGGGATAGCACCTCTCATACCTCTCTCTGTGGCTTATTAACAGTGTGGTAGTGTTTCATTGTAGCCAGGAAAGATTCTTGAGAGGACATTCTATTAGTTTGGTCATGCATGCCTGCTGCTCTGCCATGAGTGACTATCCTATATCATACTGTACTTATACAAGTATCCTATATTATCTTATACTCTACTTCTTACTATATCTTATGACTGCAGTATAAGTGTTTGAGTCAAATGCCCCCCCCCCACTAAAAACATTTCAATATTTAAGACATACTCAAGTACAATATCTTTGCATCATGCACTTAAATGCTAAAAAGAATACAAAGTTTTGTTTCTGCCCCGTCTCCTCTTCACGGTGGCACCACCTTTGTTTGTGGTGCTGAGGGCCTGGTGTCATCTCCAGAAGGGGGTTCTTTGAAGTGGGGGGAGTTGAAAGAGAGGGGCACCCTGTACCAGCGCTCACCTGCCTCCACACAGCCCTTTTATGTGGGGACACAGGAGGAGTGTGTGTGCGTGTGTGTGTGTGTGTGTGTGTGTGTGTGTGTGTGTGTGTGTGTGTGTGTGTCCTTATCATACTCAGTGGTGTCTGAAGGCCCAGATGATTTCAAGGCTATCCCTCTTTCTCTTTTTCTTTTCTACTTATCGGTCTTACCAGTTCCTCTCTTTTCCACTTCTCTCTTCCCCCTCTCTCTGTCCCTCTGTACATGTCTCCCCCCCCCCCTCTCTCTCTCTCTCTCTCTCTCACACACACACACACACACACACACACACACGCACACACACACACACACACGCACACACACACACTCTCTCTATCTATCTGTCTCTCTCCCCCTCTCTCTTTCAGGCAAAAGTCATGAGGTTTTGAGATCTGAGGTCGGCCCCTGGAGTTGTCTGCAGGGCCCTAGGGGGTAAAGTGTTAGGGTCTGGGGGATTAGAGCAGGCCTGTTTGGGGGAAATGCAGCAGGCAGGTATTGTCTTAGTAATCAGAGCTGCCTCTTTAAGTGCCCTCTCAAAACCTATCATTAGGCCTGGCCTGCTGTGTCATTTCAAACCATTAAAAGGAAACATCATCTCTTGTAAATATTTGCCTCGATGTGTTTGTTCCAAAAGGCCCTGAAGAATTTCTGAATGGCTGTCAAGCTTTGATGTTCTTCCAGGTGGAATTTATTTGATTAAATGAGACAGTACTGTCACTGTAGTTATGTGTAATACATTTTGGAGTGCGTATTAGTATTGTAAAAGAGGGCAGCTTGCAAAAGTGAGAATCGTGTCTGAAGTAGTAGAACAGTGTTGTGTAGTGTACAACAGTGAGGAACTAGGGCACTGTGTTGAGTTCATATGCTCTCTTGCACTTGTTTTCCCCTCTCTCTCTCTCTCTCTCTCCCCCTCCCCCCCTCTCTCTCTCTCACTCATTTACTGTCTCTCTCTCTCACTGGCACTCTGTTGCTTCTCCCCAAACTCTCTCTCTCTCTCCCCCCCTCTCCGTCTCTCTCCCTCTCCCTCACTACGCTCTCTCCGTGCACAGCAGTGGCCCTTTTGCAGGGGTGCTGGAGTGAATAATTTGGTCACATGACCCTCTGCGGCGTGTCTGTCATCTGGCCCAGTGGGCCGTACACTAACGAGGGCATCCCATCACTTGTTGGCTATAAATACCACGACTGCCCTATCCCCCCCCCCTTCTCCTCTCCCCTTCTTCAAAAGGGCTCTGCCTATGCAGCTCAGGGGCCAGCCAGCATGGTCAATCAGGAGCCTGTCAGCCCCAACGCCGGCCTTCGTTGGCCCTCCATCCACACACAGGCTCTCTCTCTCTCTCTCTCTCTTTGAAGAGCCCCTTGCAGCTTCTCACCACGTAGTCTCAAAGTAGCTTGGTGGGTGGCGAGAAGAATGGAGGCTGAACTTGAATGGACCAAATGCGCCGTTGTTGTTGCCCACCAGTTATTGAGCGTCTTTCTCGCACCCATTGCTTGTGTTTAGGTTTGAATCAGTGTGTGGCTGTCTTGAAGGTTTTTTTGTGATTGGTTGTGTGTGTGTGGTGCGATGGAGAATGTCAAAAGACATTCAGAGTTGTGACATTTTCCATCTGACCACACACACAACCAATCACACAAACAAATTGTGTGAATTGTAAAAACTGACATTTTTCTCATTTTGAGTTATTAAACCGAAGAGTTTTCCTGAATGATTCACGTCAGTAAAGTACAGATGGAGCCAAATAGATTGTGTGGAAATTCCCACAGACACTCCTACGCGGTGCTGCAACGCTACTCAATTAGCCAGAAGGCTCTGAGAAGCTCCGCAGAGCCTGAACACACTTGGGATAAGAATGATTCAATAGAAACAAACACATTTTTCTATTGATTTTATTTAGTAAAATGGTAAATGAAAGATCACCCTCACCCCGGCTGTCTGTAAGACATGTGTGTGCCATAGTGATCGGCATTCCGAGTATTTTCAGTGAGCCGGCTCTGTTCACCTAAGAGCCGTTCATTCGGCTCCTCGTTAAAATCAGCCCGTTTAGCGTCATTTTGACTATTGATTGGTCTTCTGTCGCTTTTATGTGTTTATTGAATCTAATAACCTTCTTCTTAATATGAAAATAACATTATTTAGCAATATGTTTATAATAAAAACTGTAAAATTAGATTAGGTTATACATTTGTTTTAATTGGACTCGGCTGAAAGCAAGACACTATTACACACGTGCATTGAAA
Organism: Argentina silus; assembly: GCF_951799395.1. Classification (NCBI taxonomy): domain Eukaryota; kingdom Metazoa; phylum Chordata; class Actinopteri; order Argentiniformes; family Argentinidae; genus Argentina; species Argentina silus. Next base: position 20,967,377 of record NC_139657.1, on the reverse strand, counting down.
GTAGCGGGCCTTCTGGATGCAGGTGACATGAAATTAGGCTATGGAGATTTTAATAATTACATACAATCTTGTGTTCATTTTTCAACCAAAGACACCATACAAAAAAACCACACATTTCACTAAAAAGAGCTGGTTCAAAGATCTGGCTCGTTCGCGAATGACCCATAACTTGGACTGACCCACCCTCAACATATTCATCACTCATTCACAATATTAAAATAAAAGTTGGGGTCGTAGACATTTGTTTAGTTGCTAGATTTTCACGTGTCGAGCAGTGCGTGCACACACCTCTTGTTTCATTTCAATTTCAATAGGCTTGCCTAATCACCTTCGATAGGGTAATCGCTTAGTATGACCAGGATGAAAAACGCTCAGAGCAAAGATTAAATGCAACCGAATACAAGTCTCCATGTCTAGTTTTTTTATCTGAACTTTTTGCAGTACATTTCTCATGCTCGTCTAAAAAAAAACTGTTGTGGTATTGCTGTAGTGTTTTTTTCACTTCCAATTCCATTTGACATCACAAACATAATACAATAATAAAAGTTCATTTCTGCATTTCAAATGATTTTTTAGGCTATGCAGCTACGGTGTAAACTGGAAAGACCCATGCGAAAAGTCTATTTAGTGGTTATAGTTGTTAATTTCACCTTTATTTAAGTAGTCATTGGCGGCAGAAATCTGGAATGAGTGACGGCCAAGGAAGTGGAGGCTTTAGGCTAACCAGTGTGATATCTACCAGAGTGCAGGTTTCTATTGGTAGTGGAGATATTAAGGAGTGAGCTAAGATAGAGAGACTTACACTACAAACTATATAAATATATAAACTAACATTGAACCATAGATCTCCCCAAAAAGTGGAGATCAACATAGGGCACAAAAGCAAGGAAAAACTCCCTGGTAGGAAGAAACCTTGAGAGGAACCAGACTCCAAGGGGGACCCATCCTCCTCTGGCTGATTAGGTGTATAAAGGAGTATAAATTGCTACCTATGACAACTCCCCCATATTATAAATGGGTACCTACAGTATGACAACTCCCCATTTCTTGACTTGCCCAAATAATGGATTGATGCGTATGCAAAACTGATGCATATTCTGTATTCTTCTGTATTAGGCTATCTTGCAGTTACAGTACCTAAATGAATGAAATCTGGGGTGGGAAATGTGTGAAAAACCCTAATCAAAGGTTTGTTATTATAGCCATAACAATCAAATGTATACTGTAGCCCTGTGTTGCCAGAAACAATGTCAGAACAGTTTCAGATAAAGTGTAAAATCAAAAGTGTGTTATTACAGTATGTTTCAAAGAAATTCATTTCACAAATCATGCTTCAACACATGTACAGTATTATTGCAATGTCATATGAGCATTTAATTGACCATTCACTTCACATGCGTCTTTGGGTCTTAGAAAAGTGCTAGCCTACATGTATATAGCCTTCATTTGGTGTATTATTATTATTATTATTGTTATTGTTGTTATTATATTAAACAATTATAATAATAATAGTATGCATTGCACAACTAATCCAATTTTGGCATCTTCCCAGACAAATGGCAGCCCAGACAGACAGAACGGCATGAGCGCAAATCACGATAAACAAGAATACTATAGAAAAACGGACAAAATAGGAAATAAAATATTATCTCTGTTATGTCCCAGGCTGCTGAAATATGAACTGAATATTCACATTTGAACTTCCAGTTTGTTGGATACAAACTCGATCATTACATTCGTTCTCGAAAACCGGCCCAAGCGCGACTTACTAGCACCATCTAGCAACCGAGGTCAGTGTGTGCACATGGTCAGTTTTAGCTTGCCTCAATTCACGATCTGCAGAGGCACGAATGAAGCACGCACGATTGCTGCATCGTCACACGCAATATATTTGGCTTTTATAATTCCAGAACATTCCTCTGAGCCGCAACCTGCTTCGTTTCAGCCAATTAGAGAAAGATAGTGAGGTTTGAAAAGCAGAGCCAGCAGAGAGAATAGAATTTTGTTGGCGGGGGCATGCAGTCTTGGCTCAGGGTCCTGGCTGGCTGACAGACTTGTTGTACGATGCTGTGAGCTTGAGCTCAAGCTCTGTGACTCGTATCAATGTCACTCTCGGCTAATCTGGGGATGTTTCCTGGATGTTGCCACTTTGATTACCCTATCATCACAGACCCAGGGATTTGGGCTAACAAGTGAATTTTTGTTTGGTTTTGTGTTTCTTCTTTCTTTTTCTTTTTTTTTGTAGAATGATGTACAGTAGTGAGCTGACTTTTCTGGATTGGATTCTAATGGTGTATCAAGTTTTGATTAATGAGCAGGAGGTTGCTTTGATTTTGAACATGACTGTGGCTAATTGTACAAGGTGATATTCAATGGAGTAGGTTCCTCCAAAACAAAAGTGAATTGAACTCACTGTTGTTGCTGAATTATTATGCATGCAGAGCCAGCACATTGCATCTAATCATAGCTCACAGTTGGGTTTTGTGTAATAACATAAACATAATTGAATACCTGAACATCACTACCCAAAGTGTGTTTGACAATACAATGTAAACAATGGTAAAACGATTAGAGAGAGAGAAAGAGAGAGGAGGAAGGAGGGAGAGGTGGTCTAACTCCGTTCACGTGAAATGAGAGAGGAAGACCGAAGGTAAAAGGCAAAGTGTCTGTGAAGTACAGGTGAATAGAACAGCTTATCAGCCAAACCACTCATTCAGACTAATGAATACCTTCCACTGCAGTGTAGATAGAAGAGGGAGGGAGGGGGTGGAGGCTCAACTCAGGGTTGCATCATCCCTCTCCTTCCCCTTGAACACGAGAAAGAGGAAACTTGTATTTACTCCACTGAAAATGATTTAATAAATCAAATTCAGAACACTAACCATGAAATGAGAATCATAAGCCACATCAACCTCTGCTCTCATCACTAGCCCTCCCATGCACTGTAAAATAAAAAAAACTATGCTTCCTCTGTGTGAATATCCTTTCCCCTTTATCACCGTACTCCTCTACCTGTCTGTTGAAGTAGAATATTGAAATATTCAACATCACTCAAGCATATGACAGAGTTATTAGACATCTGTACCACAGTAGCTTACACTGTTTTTATGAAATGATCTCTGTGGTGGTCGCTACAATGTTACATGGTTAAATTACTTCTGATATTTAATGTTACCCGGGAGGTGTTTTGTGTCTGAGGAGAAGGGAGTGTGGTGATGTTGGGCCGTCAGGGACAGAAACAAAAATCCGAGCCTGCTGTGGCCACAGTGAACTCCAACCTGGAGCTGTGAGAACCTGAACATGAAAGGTGATGCCTTTTGGAAATGGCTGTGTTAAAATGAAAGACTGGAAGGTTTTTAAATCAATCCCCCTGCCCTCTCATTCCTGCTGTGATGTATGGCTTCGGGAGAAATTATGTGCTCTGGAGCAGCTTCCTCGCAATTACAGGGCGCAACCTCTAAACCAGCCAGCTGAACTCTCCACAGAGCAGATGCTGCTGCTGAGGCTTCTCTCAATGGGTTATCGTTTGCTGCTAACTATATTCTCCTCAGCTTCACAAGTGGGTTTACCTCTCTAAACATTGTTTAGCAGTGTGTGTGTGTGTGTGTGTGTGTGTGTGTGTGTGTGTGTGTGTGGTGTGTGTGTGTGTGTGTGTGTGTGTGTGTGTGTGTGTGTGTGTGTGTGTGTGTGTGTGTGTGTGTTTGTGTGTGAGACATTCCTAATTTGAAACACATGCTAGCAACAGCTGGGCAAGTTACTCTCACAAAGCCTTCAAATGTCCCACTGCATTCTCAATTGAGGACACATTTTGACAATCCTTCTAGGAAAGCATCCACCAGAGCCCTAAACGGTTGTGCTAGCTTTACCGAAACCCTTTTCACATCAGCGTTTTCCAAGGCTGTATTTGTGTACCACTAAAAGGGGCTAATTGGAATTGAGTGTGGCCCCCAGATGCTTCCACGCTCAGAGCAAACACCCCCCACACATGCACACACACACTCGGCAGATGTGGGGGTTTTTTCTCCTTTTTTTCCTTTCTCTTCTTCATCTTTCTTTTTTCACCCACATCACCTTTTCAAGCTAAACAAAATGGTTGTAAACATGAAGTGCCAGCAGGGAGTGGAATGCCTTAAAGGCTTACAGGGGCTTTGGTCCTATCTGACAGCCGGTCCCTTGTGTTTGACAGTTCCTCAGGTCTCACCGCCTGGCAGCACCACGGTGGTCCAGGGCTGTTCCATACAAACCCCCAACAGGAGGGGGTGGGGGAGGGGGGATAGGGGGAACACTTAGGTTTTGGCCAACAATCCCCTCTCTTGAGAGGGGGGGATGGGAAGTGGCAGGCTGAGAGAGTAGAGGGAAATACATTTTTGAGGTAGTCAAAAACAACTTTGGGTTGAGTTGAATAGGTGCCAATAAGTTGCCGTCTTGCTTAGTACTGCTGTGCTCTAGCCTATTGTGAGGCCTCTTTATGGATTCAATCCCTCCTAGGAGTGCTTCAAATGTTTCTCATAGCATTTCCCGTTATGTTTCACATTTCCTGAGAGTGCAAAGACCTTTCGTGTTTGGTGTTTTCTCAACCAAAAGGCCTGCACCAGTTCCCTGTATTACCGTATGGAATCGATTTCTGTCTACTCGTGTATGTGAGTGGTTTGTTTTAGCAAATTCCATTTCATGTCCTTAAAACTAACCTAATATAGCTCTGAATTCACTGCTAATGCTGTTACAAAATGGGCTGTACTGGGAATCTTCAGTTTGAAGGGGAACCTTTTTCAGAGGAATTATTTAATAAAGCTCATTACTCAAACCTTGTCTGAATTATGGAAATGTTTGTGGCTTACTTGATTCATACTCCGGAGCTGTTAACACCTGCCTGTCATTGTGTTTTGCTCTTCCACTCCATCATTACTTTTTAAAGTAGTATTACACCAGCACCAGACAGAGCAGCGACCGTGCCAGAGTCAGGGTTTTGCTGTATGGAAGGGAGCTTTGCAGGTGTTCACCCCAGGTCATGGCTCTGCTGCTAATGCGCCAGCATACACAGGGAAACCTCGCTATTTCCCTAGAAACATCTTTGATTGATATCCTCCCTGGCTTAATAGTGTAATTATGAACATTCATGTGAGTCTCTCACACTGTCAAATAAGCTCTGTTCGATTGGGGAAGTGGATGTACAGTTTTAAGCAGTAAGCTTCACACCATTTGCTTCATAGTAACTCTAGGCTTTACAGTTCAGTTGAGTGGGCATTAGGCCAACTCCAAACACTCAACCCTTATAATGAAGATAGCATGGAACTTTATGAATACAGCCCATAAATGAGAGTGACAACAAGTCCAATACGAGTACAATACCTTTCTTACTGAGCGTGCCCTGTTTGGAGCACCCTGTGTGCAGGGGGTTTGGTCACATGGCCCTCTATCTGAATGAGGAGAAAAGCGCACCTGATGTCAGGCCAGTAATGAGCTCTGTTACTCTGTTATCAGAACTCTAGGGTTTCCTTATCGCCATGCCACTGCTCTCTGTGTCTGTGTGCCCGGACGACGGGCTAGCTACCGAGACAGACGCCGTCTTGTCCCACATTCTTTCACTGAAAAGGACCCTCCGCTATCTTAGCCATGGAGAGAGAGAGATTCGGTTACACAGTGCAAAATGGGCTGCCATGCTTGCTTATGAAAGCAGTGTTACCACTTCTTGGCAGGGGTTGGTACATCATGTTAGATATGTGGCATCTTAATGACTCAGTGTCTTGATCAGTGTTGGAGGTAACAGGTTACAAAAGTGAAAAAAATAACCTTTTATGAGTAACGTAGTACTATAATATAAGTTACTGTGTTCATATATTGTAATATTATTACAGTAAATTTTTTAAGTAATGCATCTGTTACTTTTAGAATCATATCCCTACCGCAAGTTATTAAAAGCCTTGTCCTCCTGCTAACAGAATTCATTCTGCAACTCTGGCTTGCTCCCGGCCCTCTGTTTCGACCATTATTACCTGTCGAGGGAAATAGGCAAATAGAATCTTCGGCGCTGAGGAGAAAGTCCCTGGGATAGAGCTTCGATCTAGTCTGAAAATTCATGACTTGCCCAGCTCAAGCCAGATATCACAGGCATTTTATGAGCCCGAGCACAAAAAAAGCCTGACTTTATCCATTGAGCACAACAAAATGAGTGAGAATACGAAAAAGCCACTCGCTGAGAAGAGTGGAGAGTGAGAGAGGCAAAACTCACCTTAGTTACAATCAACAACTGTATTTTGTGCACTTACCTTTATAGACTACCTAATACAATGCCTTCGGAAAGTATTCAGACCCCTTCACTTTTTCCACATGTTGTTGTATTATAGACTCAATTTAAAATGGATTAAATTCAAAGAATTTGCCATTAATCCACAAACAATACCCCAGAATGACAAAGTGAAAATTTCAGTAAATTTATTAAAATTGAAATACAGAAATACCTCATATCCATAAGTATTCAGACCCTTTGCTATGACACTCTTAAAATTACCTAAAATGCAAAAATGTCATCAACAAATCACTCAATAAGTTCAATTGAGTCCATCTTAATGCAAGGGTAATAGTTAATGTAATTTTGGAATTAATATATTTGTTTTTATAGGGTCTCAGATTTACATAGGAATCAGAAATCTACACCTTCACTCATTTGATACAGGTAGGCCTATAATGGAGCTCTGTGCTGAATGGAATGGAAACATTATATATATATATATATATATATATATATATATATATATATATATATATATATATATATATACACACTGTATATTACTTTCCATGCAAAGTAATATTGTAATGTACAGTAACAAGATTACTTTTGTTAAATGTAACAAGTAATATGTACCGTAATATGTAATTATCACTTCATTAGTACTTCACTTTCGCCAGCACACAACTCTTGATGTACATAGAGCCAATGTGAAAAGGTTATTAATCAGTGTGAATGGGAAGCATATGTTGCCGTACGTGTGATAAACCCTTTGAATGTCTCTCCCATGTTTTTCATTAAACAGTTTGTCCTTTGAGACGTAGTCCATAGGCCACTTTCAGTTTCCACTTCTGCTGATGAAAGCCCTTTCCAGTCATCGAAGGCTCAGCTCGTTTTGAGAAATAGCTGGCTGTCCACACGAAAAGGGGGCATGTGACACAAGCTGAGGAGGAATTTAACAGAGAGACCTGGCTTCGCTCATTGAGATGAGAGCCAAGTTCATTTGAAGATTTTATTGGCTGCCCCCTTGGCCAATCCATGATGTAATAAAGCCTGACAACGTGGAAGTGTTGCAGTGCACAGAGTGCAGAATCTGGCTCCTGTCAGTAACACTGTCATCCCCCTTCTTATCCCCATGCAGGGGTAGGCCCTATTCCCACAGCTGGAGAACTTGGATACATTCCTCAGGCGTAAATGATAGTGGGATTAGCGTTCCCCCAAGTTTTCTTTTAAGATATAATTTTACATCTAAACAGGGGATTAGGATGGGGAGGAAGAACAACACTCCCAGCTGTGAGTGCGCTAAATCTAACTGCACTGGTTGAGCTGAGTTGACACACTGTGTTTGCCTTGTGGCCTGTTGAATTGTGCATGTAGCAGGAGTAATCTACCACAGTCTTTAAGATGATCCCTGTGTGTAAGTGTGTGTGTTTTTGTTTTTTCCGTGTAGCACTGCAGGCACGGGATGTGTGTGAATAAGGAGCTGGACCTGAGGCCTGTCCATGGAGAGTGGGGCCCCTGGGGACCCTACAGTGTGTGTTCCAGGACCTGTGGAGGGGGCACCAGGAGCACATCTAGAGACTGTAACAAGCCTGAGTAAGAGTCTCACTGACTAGACAAAACAAACCATTAGTAACAGCCAAAGCAATAATACACCTTGAGTAAATTCTAATGATCAAAACAAACCATGAGCAGCAGTCAAAACAATACTACACAAGAGTTGAAATCAAGACTAAAATAAGCTTCAGTGAGTCTCGATTCAAAGGCAAGACTAAATGTCAGTGTTTTAATTCAGTTCTTGTATTATCTGTGATATTTTGATAGGCCCAGAAATGGAGGAAAGTTTTGTGTGGGTCGAAGAATGAAGTTCCGGTCATGCAACACTGAGCCATGTCCCAGAGGACGGAAAGACTTCCGCGAGGAGCAGTGCTCTCATTTCGATGGCAAGCACTTCAACATCAACGGTCTACCTCCCACGGTTCGCTGGGTCCCCAAGTACAGCGGCAGTGAGTACCCAGAATCCAATGCAATAGCAGCTTAATCGCTCTTTACATTAGGAAAGAAGATTGACACAAAACATGGCTCTGGTCACTCCTTACTTTATTCCCCGATTTGTTCTGTTAAACAGACTTGAATGTTCACTTTTGGCTCAGCAGAGGCAGACTCTGTCAGTGTTTTTCCCTCGATGCTTTGCGTGATATGAACAGACATATGGGCAAACCTACAGAGTAATGAACAGTTAGAGAAACATAGTCCTTCCATATGATGTTCCTGGATAGCTTCCCTCTTCACTTGTTATTGCGATGGCTTGCTCAGCTGGACAAAATTGCCATTTGGCAAAGGAAAGGAGGCTTTGGCGAAGTTGTGAAGATTTTAAATACATGTTATACAAGCATACTGTATATATGCCAATATGCTGTCAAACAGAATGTGATTTTTCCTGATACAAATGTCTGTATTTCAGCAAAGCAAACTGTTGACATCAGCAAAAATGTATATGTAGGCCAACTATAGAAAAGTATAGTTCTAATGGGCTTCTCTGTTCAATGTAGTTGTAATGAAGGATCGGTGTAAGCTCTTCTGTCGGGTTGCTGGGACCATGGCATACTATCAGTTGAAGGACCGCGTCATCGATGGCACGCCGTGTGGTCCAGACACCTATGACATCTGTGTTCAAGGCCTCTGTCGGGTACTGGAAAACCCTGTGCTCCCTAATATCAACAAGTCCGCTTCACTCACACACTGTTATGATATGTGCACTCAGATACTATCTGTCTATTGGTATCAGAATTACATGTTGGATGTTGTGTTATTAAACTTAAATCAACTTTTATTGATGTTAACATTTTGCATTACCATAACCACGCATACACATATCTTTTTACCACAAAAAGAGAGCCAGAAGTAGTTTTGTGGGTGTTGGATTTGAGCCTGTCAGTAGTTTTAAAGATAGTAGAGGTAGGACATCTGTTGATCAAAATACCCCTTTTGAATTAGTGTGTTTCTGTGCTTCCCCAGCAAGCTGGCTGTGATCATGTGCTTAACTCCAAGGCGAGGAATGACAAGTGTGGAGTATGTGGAGGAGACAACTCCTCCTGCAAAACCCTCGCCGGGACCTTCAACGATGCTGAGTATGGTAAGCCTGGTTGCCCAATGCTATTCCCCTGTTTTGAAAATGAGGCATTCAGTATATTTAAATTAATTGAACGATTGTATCATATATGCATATAACAGTCTATCTATTAGGTATGAACGGTTGGAAAATAAACACAGAGCACATGGAAATGATAGGAGCACTTGCTAGTAAAAACAGTAAACTGTGAACACTAATTTGCTGAAAGACAGTAATTTCTATGTCCTTGCTTAAAGGATAGGCTATCCTGAATAAGTCTCCAAAACCTGGGGAAAGCTCAGTATTTCTGGAAGTTCTCAAACTAAACATTGACCTAGCGTCACTCCTTTGAACTCATGCTTAGAACGATGTCTCTTCTCGATCCAACCGTTGATTATATCTAATCCACCTCAAGTCAGAGAAGCAAAATAACATTAGTATAAATTACCATGGGTATGGCTCTGGTCATGTTTACTCATCTTTTGTTTTGCTTTTTTGCTTTTTGATCTCAATCTGTCCATTCCTCTTCTTATCTCTTTGCAGAAGAGTCCTGGGCCAAGCATGTATGCTAAACCAGGTTTTGACCTAGCCCTGAGAAGTTGATTTAGCCCAGGAATAGGTCCCAGGCAGGATATCCCTGGTCCAGCTAGGGTCCAGCTCTCTTTTTCTTTTCTCTCTCTCCCTTTCTCTCTCCTCTTGGAGGAGCTAGGCTGGCCAATAAACAGTTGTAAACAGCTAAGAGAAACACTGATTCAGGGATTACAGCCATGGTTACGTCAGTGAGCTCAGTGATGAGGAGTCTTTTCCTCATCCGAACAATGCTTTTTACCAGCGAAACCATCATAATGAGAGAAAGTAACCTGTGGCTTCCGCTTTGTTGTATAAATGAAACAGCCCTTGCTTCGGAATAGTGTCTCAAGTGCTTTGTAAATATCCTCACTTCTAGGTATTCTCTAGTATTTCTCTCCTCCAGAGGCAGATTTGTGTGTGTCTGCCTGTCACGTGAGGCAAACCTCAACAATCCCAGGGTGCAACTTGGTTGGTTGTCTCTCTGGAGGACTATGTTTACTGTACATTCCTTGGTGGCTCTGTAGTCGTGTTCGATTGTGTGTGGTCAACGGTTAAGCAGGGCCCTGTGGAGGCGATGTGGGTTCCTCTGAGGGGGACCTCCTCGGCGGTTTCCAGAGTTCACCCACCCCATGTACTTATGTGCTTATGTTGTCCTCACTGGTTAGAGAGGGAATTTAACATGCTACTTAAAACCAACAGCATGCACTGTAAGAGACTTTTACTGTATGCTGCCTGCTCCGTTTTAGCACCCCAGTGAATGGGAATGAATGGTCTTGCGGAGAACATTCCCTAACAATTCTTGTTTTTCACTTTTTAAGAGTTTGCACTTCAAAAGCCACTTTGTTTAATGCTTAACTCATTGTTTTAGTTTTATCCCAGTTGACTTATGATCTTGTAAAACTGGAAGCTCTAAATGACAAACAGAAGTAGAAGTGAGATAAAGTCAAACTGTTTAAGTTTGTGGTCCATAGGCCTGCTCTATACACTAATAGACAACTGATACTGTGTCTGGCATATGGGTGATGTTGCCATAGTTCTACCTGTACAGTAGGGTTCCCCTCAGTGCTTGGAGATAGATATAAAAATGGATTAATCTGTTTGGACCTGGATTGAATGGCGTGTGTTTGAGTGTCCGGTTGGCTGATGCGAGACATACTGTAACCTTTACTGATGCTGCCCCCGAGTGGCCCATGCCGTCAGACCAGCTAGCTTCTCTCTCTCTCCTTCTCTCTCCTTCTCTCTCCACTCACACTCTTCTTTTCACCCCTCTCACCCCTCTCTCGTCTCTGTTCCCTCACCTTCTTTTCTCCCCCACTACACTCTGTTCCCTCTTTCTCTTTTCTGATCACTCCTCCTCTTCCCCCTATTCTCTCTTCTGCTTCTTCCCTCCTCTCTCTCTCAAATATTTCCTCTCCCCTTCCCTTTCACCCCTATCCCCAGCTGTTTGTTTTCTTTTTCCTCTCCGGTCTTTCCTCTCAACATGATCCCCTGTTCTGTCTTCTCTCTCCTCACCTCTCTCCTCATCCCTCTCTCCATCTCACTCTGTCACGGGATACAAACCTAAGGAAATTACAGGGCAAGCGCTCGACCGGGGAGTAATTCCATATATATATTCACGGGTGGGCCTCTGTGAGTGAATCAGCCTTCTACAGGTTATTTGAGGGCATAACTTTTTTATTTTTCCAAGTGTGAAATTTTAATCCCTAAGGTTAGAGCCTGCCTTCCTATGTCTGATCCTAGGAGCATAGTGAAGCCATTAACTCAAGGTGTGACAGCCATTAATTCAAGGTGCGCCCCCAGCACATATCAAAACCCTCTCACCCACCACTGTTTCCCGTTGCCCTCTGTCTCTGTCTCTCTCTCTCTCTCTCTCTCTCTCTCTTTCTCTGTCTGTCTTTCTTTCTTATTCTCTCTCTCTCTCTCTCTCTCTCTCTCTCTCTCTCAGGTTACAACACTGTGGTGCGGATCCCAGCGGGAGCCACCAACATCGATATCAAACAGGTCAGCTACTCTGGGAAGCCGGAGGATGACAACTACCTCGGTGAGTGTGTGTGTGACAACTATGCTTCGTACTGTCAGGCTCTGTCACCTCAGTCCCCTGAACTAGGCTAGCTGAACCATGTCAGTTCAGTCCCATCCAGTTCATTACAATCCAACCATGAAGGCTCTAAAGTGACATAGACTGACTCATCAAAACATGTCTAAACATTATGATCACCAGAGGTGGGCTTATCCAGCTACGAGGGAAACCTTGTTGTGATACAAACTTGTTCTAACAATTCGTAAAATGTAAAACCACATATAAAATTGACAATTTTAGCCAGAGTAACACTGAAATTGTGGGCATCACTGGTCAATGCAATTATCCTGGTGCTCAAGCTTTAGCCAGTGACCTCTGGTCTGGGGACACGCTTTTAGGGAAGGGGGTGAGGAAGCATGGGTCAGTGCCAAACCACTGGTCATTTATACCAGTCAGACTGTATACAGAGGAAGCATGGAGGGGTGTGGATCCATGTTGGTATGGGAGAAGGGCTCGTTGGGAAAGCAAACAGAGTATCAGACAGAGAGGAAGATGAATGAGGGTAGAATAGGTGCTAATTAGAGGCATGTGTAGCCAGGCCAGATGAAAGTGGATAGGGCCTGGGTGAGATGGACCACAGCAATGGTCCTGTCCTGCGTGTGTGTGTGTGTGTGTGTGTGTGTGTGTGTGTGTGTGTGTGTGTGTGTGAGTGTGCTAGCCACTGCTAGCCACTGCTCTCGCTGCTGGGGGCTGTCGGTGATACACTGTAACTACCAGAGGAGCTCACACACAGGCAGTCAAGGGGTTACAGAGGACTAGCTAGGGGTCCTATGCTGGTCATGTGCAGTCTTGAATGTACACAACGTTGTGCCTAGAGGCTTAATCACACACATTGTTTCAACATGGGCTCTGGCATTGTAATTACTGCATATTTCCAAGGAACATTTTTTGGGGTGTATGTTACAGGGGGTAGTTGGTTAGTTGTTGTGGTATGTGTGTGTTTGTCTTTGGTGTTTGTGTATGTATTTAGTTACTTGTTTGTATTTGGAGTCAGTGGAGCTACTTTGTTAGCATTGTAATGTCAGTTAAGGAGAGTCACGCAGTCTAACTCTAAATGACTGTAATTTGAAGCCACCAATGTTTCAACATATCTCCATGTAGCAATGGCATTGCAGAACAATTGGTTTGAAGTCGATGAATGTTTACATACAGCTTGGAATGTAAAAACTTGCAGACTTCTGCCTGCTCTAAAGACTTCTCAAAGCCTTAAATCAACAAGAGTCAGAAATATTTAGGGAATATTGCTTATTTTATCATTAATGAGGTTTTACGTTACAATGTTTTTTTAAAATCATTATTTTCTCTTCTTTTCCTCTCAGCTTTATCTGACAGCCATTCTAACTTCCTCCTGAATGGGAACTTTGTGGTGGCCATGTTTAAAAGGGAAATCACCTTCAAGGGAACTGTCATTGAGTACAGTGGCTCAGACACCAAAGAGGAGCGCATCAACTGCACTGAGCGCATTGAAGAGGAGCTTGTCCTGCAGGTAAAGCTGACAGCTCTCCTCCTTGAGAACAGAGGGAACCTCTCTCTCTTTCTCTTTTGTTTTCTCTCTCACACTCTCCTTCTACACATCATCCCTCTCTCTCTTTCTCTCTCTTTTTCTCTCCCTCTCACTCTTTTTCCTCTCTTTCTATCCCTATCACTTTTTTCCTCCTCTCTCCCTCTCTCTCTCTCTCTGTCATTCCTTCCATTCCTTCCTTCTCCTAAGGTAAAACTGTTTTATCATCCCCATTGCCCCAGGTTCTGTGTGTGGGGAACCTGTACAACCCTGATGTGCGCTACTCCTTCAACATCCCCATCGAGGAGCACAGGGAACAGTTTGTGTGGGACCCCTCGGGCTCCTGGCTGGAGTGCAGTCGCATGTGTCAGGGTAAGGCCATGGTCATCCACACTCAGACCATCAATCAATCATATTACAAATTCCGTTTTGTCGCAAAGGGCCCCAATGTGCTTCCACAAAAGATAATTGAATATGAGAATATATTGACAGATATCCATTGTCCAATCAATCCAATCAGGATTTCACCATTGTCTCACGTCAGATAGCGCGACTCCATCTGTACTGATCGAGGCTCCGATAATTATTTAGATGTTTATGAAATAAAATGACCGTAGTTACAGTTGTAGGCAATTTAACTTAAGTGTATGATATCATAATCTAACCACATAGCAAGCCTAGAGTGAGTGCCAAATTCAACCTGAGAGTCTCCAAGCACTGTAGAGCGGTTTAATGAACCTGTCACGACTTTTCTCATACAGTATTTTATCATCAGCTATATCCTCCATTATCGCTCGCAACCCCCAGTAACCATTATCAACTGCCACTTTGGTTTAGTCTTATTTCAGTTTCATTCATGCGTTTAATGAACCCTCTGAACACTCCCTTTACTGCTCCGCCTATATTGGTGCAAAGTTTGTGTAGGTCATGGCAGATGCACTATTGACACCAAGTTACTAAAATAGTCTTTGCAGATGGTTGTAGTGGTCTGCAGAGCTCTTTAGCAGAAGCAAATTTGGGCCCAAAGTGTTTAACAGTGGCCCGAACTAAGACCCCCCCCAAAAGCAAGCCAGTATATTATATGTTTCAGACTTTCATTCACAACAATTTTCAATATGAGTAGGGCAAAGGGTTACTTTTCAACACAGTTTCATAGTTGCTTGACATGCCCAATTATCCCGACACACACTGCATTGTCGACCACAGCTCCATATTCATGGTCCATATCATAGTCACAGCTCTTACTGGACCTGGCTGTTCTCCACAAGGGACCTAGTGAGAAGCTGCAGGGGGGTCATACGTCCCTGACCCACATACACACCACAGCATTTTGTCATTTACGGCGTTAGGTTTTATAGTCATCTTTGATGCAGTTTTGGTTTAGTTTTTGGTTTTGAGACAGTTGGCAATGGGGTGCTGCGCTCAGTAGATGGTGAAGGTTCATCTTAAAAACAAAACAACATATTAAGCCTATAATCAACTCAAGGGTATACGAACAGTCCAAACCATGTGATGTTAAATGCAAATAGCAAACATATTATAGGTGGCTCTTACATAGTATCCATCTGGATTTTGAGTGACCCCTCCATACCCAGGCTGTCGCTGGCCACTCATGAGTTATAAAGCCTTTTACCACATTCATTTAGTGTTACTCTCTCCTCCGCTCCCCCACCGGTGCCACTTTCATCGGAGCGTATCTCTTCATGTTGAGCAACTTTTTATTTGTTGTTTTTGAGTTGTAGCATTTATTGAGTTGGTGATTATTGCC